>NC_063340.1:44157079-44246135 GCF_021869965.1 Rhincodon typus | reverse complement strand
AGGGTCCCAACCCGAAACATCAGCTTTCCTGTTCCTCTGATGCTGCCTGGCCTGCTGTGTTCCTCCAGCTCCACACTTTGTTATCTCTGACTCCAGCATCTGCAGTTCTTACTATCTCAGTAGTGTCCGGTGAGGCCTTCTCAACATTGAGACCAAAATATTGCATATTTCAACAAAGTCCAGGACATTGATACAAGATTCTCATTAGTGAGCAGTGAGAAGCCTATTAACCTGGATTATCACTCATTATCACCTTCATTACTCTAAAATGCAGATTTCGATTCTCTCTACCACCAGATAGAAAATAGACATTGAGGTTTCCTGACATCAAAGCTGAGTGGGTACCTGGTGACTCTGGCTTGCTGGTTGTTCCTCCGGACCATCATCTTGGACACCCAGTACCAACATTTCAGGGCATGCTCCCCAGTCAGTGGTTACATGCACCCTATGTTCATGAGTGTGGTATCTGAACATACCAGCCCTGCCCCATTATGATATTATAAACTTTAGAACTTTATTAAATGTTCATGGATTGAGAGAATCAACAAAGATAAACTGTTATACATGGAAAGAAACAGCAACAACTGTCTGGAATAAACTATAAAGGCACAAGGACAAACATATATAAACCCATGTCTGGGAAAGGAAGGAGTCAAAGGTACAATAAGCAAAAGTGTTTTATCAATTGCTTGATGAATGACTGCCTTATGCCACAAGGACAACTGATTGCCCTGCAGAAAAATTTAAGGAGTTAATCACAGGAAAGCTGTGTCTTCAAACAGACGAGCCAATGCCAATTTAACAAGGAACAATGAAGCTCCTTCTGATAAGAAGACAAGCTGCAGACTTGCGATATTTTGGATGAAAGAATCTGAAGAATCATCAATAATATCACATCATAGACCTGAAGGACGAAGAAAAAACTGTATAAGCATCCAACACCTGAACAATTCAGCAGCAGAGATGTGAAGAACAACACTGCACAAGGATCAAATCCTGAACACTTCCAAAGACAGATACTGTTGGTTGGAATCATAGCTAAATTCCACCGTTAATCGGGTAGTAGCCAAGTTGTGAGGCTTAACCAGCTTACTTGAGGGGTCTTGGTTTGGTTGCTACAGGCAATAAAGTTTAAATAATTAGTTCAATTCTTGATTGTCTGTGAGATTTCTTAATAAGTAGCTGAATAGAAGTTAACTTGTGAAGATTTACCCATAACACCAACATCATGACACATCCCTGATCCACTTATAGAACATTTCTGTGCTTCAATGCTGTGCTTTGGAGCACACCAATACCTCCAATTGGAATGCTGCTGCAATGATGCTTTTCACACAGGAATAGGCACATGGATTAAACCAGGTTGCATAGCAGGGCTCCTCACTTTGCTCCCTTAGCAATCAGTCATTTTATGCCTACCTGGATACTCACAGCATCCTTTGCCTTATCTGTATTTTTGTGCTTTGGCCCCTCAGCTAGACTTTAAAGATTCACGGTATTTTAGTCTTGTCTTCCCGTTTATCACAGACCAAAGCCAGGCAAGTTATCAGCAATAACCGGTAAAGGGGTTGGACATGTTGTTATATGACACCACATTACATCAGTGTTATACTTCCACCATGTGTCAGCCATTTAAGTGCATGCACCATGTGCCAGCCATGTATCTGTGTCGCTAAGTCTAACGGGAGTAGGCCTCAGTCAAGTCCAGGAGCTCCCTGCATAAAAGGCAGCCTCCAATATCAGACATGGTTAGTTGGCTACTTGGGGTGGTCAGGGTTAGATTCCTCTTCTTCTGGGGTTAAAAAGAAGAATGTTGGGCATTCCACCACCCATCCTGGCTCTTTTGGTACTAATATGGGCTGTTTTCTCCTGGACTGAGACAAAGGGAGGGATTAAGTGAGATGAAAGTGGTGGTGCAGATGGAACAGAAACGGTGAGATGGCCTGTGAGTGAGTAGGCAGTGCAGGGGGTATGTGGGGTTAGAGAAAGTGAAGCAAGATGTTCATGTAACAGTCAACAGTGGTAAGAGATGAGCTTTAATGAAAGGTAGTTACTGTAACAGATATAGAAAGAGTGTGAGGTAGCAGAGAGACGTTGGTGACACTTATCCTGGTGGAATGGAGAAATCATTGGCCTTCTTTTGGCATTGCTGGACATTTCTTGGGTCCATAGTGTCAGGTGACAATCTCGGAGCAGGCTGGAAGGATTGGGTGTCTTGTCCTCCTCTGCTGGTTCTGGAGGTAGAGGACATCCTTCTTTTGTAGCATCCTGCATGGCAGGACCTCTAGGTCCCTGTCTGCAAAGCCAACACCAATGTCCGCTTATCTGCCATAGCTGGAACAATTATCTTCATCTTTGCAGGGGAACTCTGGACTGCCAGGTCTGGTCCACATCAACTTCATAAATATGAAACCAGTGTCAGGGATCCTGGGATAATGTGGCATAAGACCATAAGACGTGGAAGTAGAATACCTATCGAATCTGTTCTGCCATTCAATGAGATCATAGTTGATCTGATTACCCTCAACTCCAATTTCCTGCATTTTCCCTATAATTCTTGATTTCCTTACTAATTAAAAATCTGTCTACATGAACCTTGAATATAATTAATGGTCCAGCCTCAACAACCCTTTGTAGTAATGAATTCCTCAGATTCACTATCAATTGAGAGAAGACATTGCTCTTCATCTCTCCCTAATTCTGAGATTATGCCCTCTGCTCCGAGATTCACAAGGGGAAACAATCCTTCCACATACATCCTGTCAAAGGAATTTTGTGTGTGTCTGCTTACAGTGAGTGGGAAAATCCAAGTAGAATTGCCCATCAGGTATGCCACAGGGGCATGGTATGTAGTTAACAAGGCAAGTTTGGGATGATGACATGAGAAAAGTTGCTGGACCTCGCAGAGAGAAACCTTCGATGAAGTATGATAAAAATGATACTTAGCAAATAATCTGGCTTCTTTGCTTGCTGCTATTATCGTAATTATTGCTGCTGCTTCTGGATACGGGCTACTGAAAGTGAAGCAGGTGCCTTTTTAATGGAATATCACATGTTGTGATGCAATTTAACTGTGTTAAAAGTACATTTCCTTCTCAGGTGTGTAATCAATGTAATAATACAACATTTCCCCATTTTCCTTTAAATAATTTCTGATAAACAGGTACGAGAATGCATATAGATATATTATTTCTACACATTAAGATAATGCTGTATGGAATGTATGCCATGACCAGAATTAGTCCTCATATAGTTATCATGACTTGGCTGTGTAGCTTCACTTTATGCTGTGTTGTCTGCTGTCGCAGATAAATAATCATCATTTATTGTAAATGTGTGATGGCCATATAGCACTAAAGTAATATTCCTGTAGACACTCTCAAACTGTGGATTGCATGATTTGATCACATGCAGTACAAATATACTACCTATTTCTTCACAGAACTTGACCATTGCTTATTACAGCAGAGGCTGAACATAATGATGTAGCATTTTTTGCAAATCTCTGTATTCATATTAAAATCTCAAACATTTATTCCTTGTCCTGGTTCAAGTTGGGATAACTATCTACATGCTTATTTATTATGCTCTTCTATCATTTTCTCCTATCTTTCCAAAAATGCGTAATGCACACGTGATTGGATGGTGAGAGTGTTAGACAGAAGAACTGTGCATATCAATTATGGTAAACTATGGCTTTGAAGGTGAGCGTATAGATTTAGCATAGCTGTCCAAGAATCTCAGCAAGTTGCTTACACTTGACTATCATGGGTTTTATTGTGCAGATAGTATGTTCTGTAAGTCTGTTACACTGAAGGTAGAGAGGAGAATAGTCATTTGTTGGACATTCCATTTCCTTCACAAGTCTTGGAAGGGTTATCTGGTGTACTGCAGACAGCTGTCAGGCACAATTTGTCAGGATACACCAAACATACTGAATATCCCCTACATTGGGGAAACCAAGCGGAGTCTTGGGGACCGCTTTGCAGAACACCTACGCTTAGTTCGCAACAAACAACTACACCTCCCAGTCGCGAACCATTTCAACTCCCCCTCCCACTCCTTGGACGACATGTCCATCCTGGGCCTCCTGCATTGCCACAAAGATACCACCCGAAAGCTGCAGGAACAGTATCTCATATTTCGCTTGGGAACCCTGCAGCCCAAGGGTATCAATGTGGACTTCACACGCTTCAAAATCTCCCCTTCCCCGACCGCATCCCAAAACCAGCCCAGCTCATCCCCACCTCCCTAACCATTCCTCCCACCTCAAGCCCCAACCCCATCTCCTACCCACTAACCTCATCCCGCTCCCTTGACCTGTCCGTCCTCCCTGGACCGATCTATCCCCTTCCTAACTCCCCACCTACATTCACCTTTACTGGCTCCAACCCCACCTCTTTGACCTGTCTGTCTCCTCTCCATCTATCTTCTCCTTTATCCATCTTCTATCTGCCTCCCCCTCTCACCCTGTTTATTTCAGAATCCCCTTCCCCTCCCCCATTTCTGAAGAAGGGTCTCAACCCGAAACATCAGCTTTCCTGCTCCTCTGATGCTGCTTGGCCTGCTGTGTTCATCCAGCTCTACACCGTGTTATCTCAGATTCTCCAGCATCGGCAGTTCCTACTATCTCTGAATATCAAACATACTGAACGTGATAGTCAATGTGTCCATTACACTAGTTGATCTTTGTATCAAGCAGAAATTGAAAAGGGAGGATCCTTCACAGAAAGTAGTACAATGCTGGTCTGAGGCAGCGGAAGAGCTTCTCCAGGACTGTTTGGAATTGGTGGGCTGGGCCATATTCAAGAATTCAGTGGACGACCTAAACGAGTACACCACCACTGTCACGGACTGCATTAGCAAGTGTGTAGAAGACTGCGTTCCAAAGAAGTCAATCTGTGTGTTCCCCAACTGGAAACCTTGGATGAAGCAGGAAATCCGCTGCATAGTGAAGACCAGGTGCGAAGCCTTCAAGTTGGACCCCACAGACCTATACAGAAAATCCATATATGACCTCCAGAAAGCTATCAGAGATTGCAAGAGGCAGTACCAGACCAAGTTAGAGGCCCAAACTAACCATACGGACATCCACCACCTATGGCAAGGCCTACACAGCATAACAGGATACAAAATAAAGCAGAACAAGATAGCGGATAAAAACACACCACACACACATACCACACCCCGCCCCCCCCTTCCGATGCGCTCAATGCTTTCTATGCTTGGTTCAACCAGAATGCCAGTGGCTTGGTGTCAGCTGCCCCGACAGCCCCGGATGCACCTGTTCCCTCAGTCACCAGTGCAGTCTATAGATCAGTCTTTCTGAGAATAAACCCGAGGAAAGCGACGGGCACAGATGGAGTACCCGGCCATGCACTTAGATCCTGCACAGACCAACTGGCTGAGTTATTCACTGATATCTTCAACCTCTCCTTGCTACAGTCTGAAGTCCCCACCTGATTCAGACCACCATCATTCCCGTACCAAAGAAAACACACGCAACCTGCCTTAACAACTACTCCCCAGTGGCTGTGACCTCCATAATTATGAGGTGCTTCAAGAGGCTGGTCATGACCCATATCAACTCTAGCCTCCCAGCCTGCCTCCATCCCCTGCAATTTGCCTACCGGCATAACAGGTCCACAGTGGACGCCATTTTCCTAGCCCTACACTCATCCCTGGAACATCTAGTTAACAAGGACACCTATGTCAGTCTCCTACTCATTGACTACAGCTCCGCCTTCAACATCATAATCCTCACCAGATTAATCTCAAAACTCCGAGACCTAGTCTCAGCTCTGCCCTCTGCAACTGGATCCTCAGCTTACTGACCCATAGACCACAATCAGTGAAGATTAACAATCAGCACCTCCTCCACGATAATCCTCAACACTGGTGCCCCACAAGGACTGAACTCCTTGTAGACTCACAACTCTGTAGCCAAAATCCATATGAATGTCATCTACGAGTTTGCTGATGACACCACCATGGTAGGATGGATTTCAAACAACAAATAGTCAGAACCTAGGAAGAAGATAGAGTGCTTGGGGTCATGGTCCAACGATAACAACCTCTCTCTCAATGTTAGCAAAACAAAAGAACTGATCATTGACTTCAGGAAGAAAGGAGAAGGACACGCCCCTATCTACATCAATGGATCTGAGGTGGAGAGGTTCAAGAGAATCAAGTTCCTAGCAGTGAAGATAATCAACAATCTATCCTGGATCTCCCATGTAGATGCGACAGTCAAAAAAGCACAACAACACCTCTTCTTCCTCAGGTGGCTTAGGAACTTTGACACGTCCATAAGTACCATCACCAACTTTTACAGATGCACCATAGAAAGCATTCTATCCGGATGCATAATGGCCTGGTGTGGCAACTGCTCTGCCCAGGGCCATAAGAAACTACAGAAAGTTATGTGTGCAGCCAGACCACCATGGAAGCCAACCTCCCATCCATGGACTCCATTTACACTTATCGTTGCTGTTGAAAGGCTGCCAACATCATCAAAGACCACTCTCACCCCAGTAATGCTCTCTTCTAACCTCTTCCATCAGGCAGAAGATACAGAGGCTTGAACACACGCACCAACAGGTTCAAGAACAGCTTCTTCCCTGCTGTTATTAGACTGCTGAATGGACCTTTCTAACTTCAAATAATGTTGATCTTTCTAATGTTGATCTTGCTTTGTGCACTTCCTGTGCAACTGTAACCTTGCATGCCTGACTCTGTCTAAGCACCCTATGATTTGTATGTCCAATTTTGCTATGATCTGTCTGCACTGCTCAAAAACAAAGCTTTTCACTGTACTTAGTTGGATGTGACCACAATAAATCAAATCAAATCTAATAGCTCCTTATGTGGCTTGGTAATGGATTTTGTTTCATAATGCTCCTTTGAGGCACTCTGGATATTTTACTGCATTAAAAATGCTGTAAACATGCCCTTCATTTTCATACAAAATATAGTTTAAAAATATTTTTCCATTAGTAGAGACAACAAAACAACTTTGAGGATTAAAAGCAGTTTGCTTTGTACATATACTTGAAAACTGCAAAGAAGGAATCTTTAATCTTTTATGAGGGACTTTTGCTGATTTTCAAAATTTATGTTTATTAAAGACGACATAAGTTGGCCAACTCGCTAACTGTGAACTTTAAGGCAGTAACTTGTAAGTAGCAGATGGATGCCTGATGGTTCAACTGAGTCATGGAAGAGTTAGGGTAAGGTTGGTCATCAGAAGTGCAGTGCTGGGGGAGGAGGAGTCCGATTATCTGAAAAGTGCCGTAGTCAGCACGGACCTCCTCTGATGGACTTGGTCCTCTAGATTCTTGACATCAATCCCAGTCTAACATGTCAGTATGCCACATTCCAGCAAGCCAATTGATTCTACCCCTATTTAATTGCCAGGACTTCAGTCCAATTCCATAATCCTTTCCTATACTCACAAGTCATTAAACTGCCTTCCCATTGTTCCCATGACAGAATCACCTTCCTCCACATTCCCAAATCTATACACCCAGTTCTGCTACTATTCTAATTGGTAATGGAATATAGTTGAACTGCAAACTTAAAAAGTCCTGTCTGAAAAATTCTGGTCATTTTCAGTGTGACCTCTGCAGTGCACCCTGACTCTCAGCCTTAAATGGACACTGATTTGATCACCCAAAATCTGCTGTATTTGAGCTAGTGGCTGTGGAAGTTAGAGCAGGTGATTTTGCCGTTTCATCAGAGGTTTGGTTTATTGCTTGGCCTTCATGATGAGCTTGCGATGACTGTCAGGTTCTTACACATTTGAAAGCAAAAACTCAGAAGATGAAAAGTGGACTGCAGTGGAAAGCAAGAGATCTGTGATTACACCATCTGCAGATTGCATTTTGCACTTCATACAAAATAGTAAGATAAGGGTAAGATATATCTTGATTAGGAACACTTTTGAGAGAGGGGCAGGATACCTTAAGAAATCTGTGCTAGCTGCATGTAGTGCTAGCCACTCATTGTTGCACACACAGCCAGTTGTTTTGCATTAGGCTATACTCTGAGATCATACAAATGAACATGCAGCACCAAGTTTGAGTATTGCCTGTCTCATTGGAATTGGATGCAGGGTCATCCCACGTCCAAATCCCCAAGCCTGAAAACAAGCCTTGATGTTTTTCATTTTCTAGTGTGGGATACAGACACCAATTTTAGTGCCCTAAAATTCCATTCCAGCTAATATTAACTAGCTCAGTAAAGAACAGCAACTAAACTGTAAATTACAGTTCTACACTAAGAGACTGTACCACTATTATACTGGACAATTGCTGTCCTGAGCAGTTTTGGTCCCTTTATTTAATGAAAGATATTTCATTGGAGGCAGTTCAGAGCAAATTCACCAGGATGTTCCTTGGTATGGAGGGATTGCCTTATGAGCATAGGCTAGATTCTACTTAATACAATCTGGAAGAATAAGAGGTGATCTCATTGAAACTTAAAGGATTGTTAAGGGACTTGGCAGGGTAAATGCTGAGGGGATGTTTCCCCACATGGGAGGAGTCTAGAACTAGAGAGCATAGCCTCAGAATAAAGGAGCACTGATTTAAGACCGGATAAAGGGAGAATTTCTTCTCTCTTGGGGTTGTGTGACTTTTTGGAACTCCATGCCATAAAGAGCTGTGGGGGCAGAGTCCTTGCGTATATTTGAGACTGAGATAAATAGGTTCTTGATAAGTGTGGGAATCAAGGGTCAAAGGGAAAATCAAGAAAGTGGACGTGAGGAATGTCAGATCAGCCATGATCCTACTGAAGGGTGGAGCAGGCTTGAGGGTCCGAATGGCCTATTCCTGTTCCGATTTCTTATGGGGTCATATAGACTAATTGCCAATAAAGGCACCATGTGCCAAAAAGGAAAATACTGGGTTCCTGAAAATCTTTAACTGCTAAATTAACTTGAAATCCACAAAAATTATTTTTAAAATATCTTGGTAATGTTCTTTCCCTATTTCAAACTATTTTAAGGACAAAGAAATATTTATTAGATTATATTTTATGAAGTTATGTAGTACAGAGGTATTTGAGTTGTAGATGTGGTGAGAAGATTATCAAAGCATAACGTATCAATTTAGTCAATCTGTTTGGACTTGGTTGGCCTCCCAAATGAAAACAATAGATTACCTTGTGGGAGGAAATGTGTATTCATTATGTTGATATCACAATACATATCACACTCTTCTGGCCGAAGAACAAATTCTCTAGGGTTAGTATGTGATTACAGATACTGGATAAGACAATTACTAAGGAAAGTATGAGGTATACACCCTACTTACAATAGGAGTTATTTAAGAATACATGGGAATGTTTCTAAACCTCTTCACAAAATACAACTGTTAGCCACAACACTGAAGAAGAATATGTTGTGGATGAATAGACCCACCAGATCTCATATGAACGACAACTGGCAATTATTTTTGCAAAGTAAGACCTTTTGCTATATTTTGTAATGGCAACACTTTTTGTTGATTTTCCTTTGCTATTAGTGATGGCAGTTTTGGTTGTATGTAGAGTTGTACACTTTAATGTGGCAATGTTTCTGGCAAGATGGTGGCAGGGCAAATCACTCCATTCAGAACTCCACTCTGCTCACCAGTTCTCTTTTTCTTTCTTTCTCTGTCCTTCCTTTTTTTTTCTCCCTTCTTCTCTTTCCTTCTGTAGTAATTCTATACTCCCCTACCCCTTTTAAGCAACTGCCTAAGGAGTCGGAAGGAGCTGGGTTGGGACTGGGAACCATGTGGCGGGAGCTGAATGCGCAGTTGTGTCCTGAAGTGACGGCAAATTGCGCGTGGGCCAGAGCAATGGCAGCAGATCAAGAGTGGGCCAGCGAGAGCGGGCCGGTGAGGTAGCAGCGGCGAGAGCAGGCCGGTGAGGCAGTGGCGGCGAGAGCAGGCCAGTGAGGCAATGGCGGCGAGATCGGGCCAGTGAGGCAGCCCAGAGTGGGATGCTGGCAGTGGCATGGCATGGGCTGGAAAGCCAAAAGCGAGACTCTGGTGGAGGCATGGAGGGGGCTGGAAAGTTCTGAGTGGGACTGCAGCAGTGGAAAGGAAAGTTTGACTCTCTTAAGTTATCTTTTTTTCTTATCTTATTCTAAGTTAATGTGATTGACACCATATATGTACAATGAAGGTGCACAATTTTCACTGTATTTTTAAATTGCATACATGTGACCATAAATGATTGAATTCAGTTCAATGTAACTGCAGGCCTATACTGGTTCCCACAATGCTGGCAAGGATGAATTGTCTGATTTTGTGGGGACAGTTTGTTAATAAGTGTCATCTAAATTGGGTGAGGTAGCTGTCATTATTGAATAGGTGCACAGTTGTAAGGTGTGAGATGCAGGTGTCAAGGTTGCAGCAGTTCTAATGAGAGAAGAAATTGAACCATGTTTGATAAAGGCTGGGTGAATTATGAATGTGATGAATTGAACAGTTTTATGGGCTATTTGGGCACTTGTAGAAATAGGTATTTGAAGATGACCTGACCATGACCACTCATGTGAGGTCATTCAACTTTTTTGTAGTCCTACGACCAGGGTCCTTGGGGCTAAACTATGGGCAACTATCCAGCAGTGCTAGATTATTGGATTGGAGGTTCAGTTGGCATTTCAGTTACAATAATCAGGACTAGACACAGTGAAATTATAGGGCTGATGAGGCCATTTTTGCCCACGGGTGTTGACTTGCATTATAAGGTACTTCCCACCATTGATGTTCTCCTAATTCATTGACTGCTTTTTAAACTTGGGTGTTTTTTTTGTATGTCTAGACATTTCTGAGAAACACTATTTCTTTCAGTTATAGACCTTAAACTATAAGATGTCAATGAAACTGGAGGCCTAGGTTTCAACATAGCTTTTAGGATCTCAAATTATCATGGAATATTCATACGTACTTAGGTTATGTTATAAGTTCTTATGGGAACTAAATAAGCATTTCTTGCTTGACTGGCTTTATATCGAGTAAATCAAAAGGTTGACTTGGGTGTCAATCACTCACAAAACTGTGTATCTGACTGTTTTCAATTGTACCTGTAAAAAATGTTCTTATTTTTCTGTATTTTCAGTTATAGACTGCACTTTTTAAAAGCAAGTTACCTGGGACTCAGTGTAAGTGCTGTTTACATTTCTGCTTGTTCAAGAATTAAGGAAGTTACTACAGAAAAGCCCAGTAAAGGGAGATTTGGTCAGCAACAAGTAGCTGGTTGGTCTGTGAGATGGTGAGCAGTTGTTGATGACAGAGGCTTTCAGCCTGCCAACAACGATATAATTGGCTCCCAGGAAGCTGAATAGCTTTTAGGTGTGAATGTTGGTCAAAAGCTATCAAGCTTCTAAAAAAAGTTGTCCTTTTCTCCGCAGTAAACTCAAGTAAAAAAGAAGCCATTTTATTTTCCCTCATCAGTTGTTGTAAGCTGTTGCTTGTAACCAATAAATTAGAGACTTTATGCATGTGAACCAGTTGTTCCGTGTCTGATGCAAGCAAAAATCCCTGTAGACGGAAGACTGAAGAGCAGCAAATCCTGCTAAGCCAAAAGGATTACTTCAGTGAACCCTGTGGACAATGACCATTGACCTACCTTCCCAGTTTTTCCCTCCCCCATCACACTCATGACATTTTTTGTGCTTGTTTTTTTATATGTTTAGAGGTGTTTGTAAGAGGGTTAGAGTTTTAACTAGTAGAATTATATGTCAATGTTTCATAAATGTAGTTAGAATCCATGTATTTGTAATAAATAATAATTATTAAGTACAGAAACCTGGCCCATACTTTCTGTCAAACTAGATCTAAAACAGAAGTAAATTGAGGAACTTTGTGGACTTTTACAAAATCTTAAGCTTTATAATGACTTTGGGAATAATGGGTCTTGATTGCTAGTGCTCTATCCCAGTGAGGTGTAACATAGCCAAGGCTTCTCAAAATGGGTTTACCAGTAAACATTTGAATTTTTAAATTTACTTGAATGTTCTTTGTTCATTTTGGTCAAAATTCTTTCAATTATTCCCTCATAATGCTAATTTTACTACAGTATTTATTTTGACTTCTTTTGTGCAATGTTATGGGACACTGATCAGTAGAAATGAAGAGTGAGATAACAAGGTGTAGAGCTGGATGAACACAGCAGGCCAAGCAGCATCAGAGGAGCAGGAAAGCTGACGTTTCGGGCCTAGACCCTTCTTCAGAAATGGGGGAGGGGAGGAGGATTCTGAAATAAATAGGGAAAGAGGGGGAGGTGGATAGAAGATGGATAGAGGAGAAGATAGGTGGAGAGGAGACAGACAGGTCAAAGAGGCGGGGATGGAGCCAGTAAATGTGAGTGTAGGTGGGGAGTTAGGAAGGGGATAGGTCAGTCCAGGGAGGACGGACAGGTCAAGGGGGCGGGATGAGGCTAGTAGGTAGGAGATGGGGTGGGGCTTGAGGTGGGAGGAGGGGATAAGTGGGAGGAAGGACAGGTTAGGGAGGCGCGGACAAGCTGGGCTGGTTTTGGGATGCGGTAGGGGGATGGGAGATTTTGAAGCTTGTGAAGTCCACATTGATACCATTGGGCTGCAGGGTTCCCAAGCGGAATATGAGGTGCTGTTCCTGCAACCTTCGGGTGGCATCGTTGTGGCACTGCAGGAGGCCCAGGATGGACATTTTGTCTGAGGAATGGGAGGGGGAGTTGAAATGTTTTGCGACTGGGAGGTGCAGTTGTTTAGTGCGAACCGAGTGTAGGTGTTCCGCAAAGCGGTCCCCAAGCCTCCGCTTGGTTTCCCCGATGTAGAGGAGGCCACAACAGGAACAGCGGATACAGTATACTACATTAGCAGATGTGCAGGTGAACATCTGCTTGATGTGGAAAGTCTTCTTGGGGCCTGGGATGGGGTTGAGGGGGGAGGTGTAGGGGCAGGTGTAGCAGTTGCTACTATCTCTGAAATGAAGAGTGATTTTGTTTTTACAATCCTTAAGATATATATATTTAGACCAGTGAAAACATAATTAAATTTTAATGGATTTCATATTTACTCATTCAAATATTTAATTGAAGATTATTGGCTATGAAGCATTATTACATACAAATAAGTTGTATTGTGGTGTTTGTTATAATGAAGAATACTACATAGCATAGACAAAAGCACTGCTGTTTTTAATCTATCTATGCTTACGTAGTTCATATTGCTAGTTACCTAAATAATGACTACTGTTTATATGGTACTGGCAGCAGTCCTAAATAATTTCCACATATTTTGCTTCCAGTAGACAATATGAAAACACATGCAAACACAGGAAAATCTAACACTACTGAATGATATTGAACCCCATCTATTAATTCTCATGTTCCCAAAGTACTATGCAATGACATTCAAAGCCACATGATGACAATTGTTCTTCAGATGTCACAAGACAATAGATGTGCAGACTTATTAATGATAAACACAGGCATGGTCATGTAGCTCAAATCTGGATGCAAACATGTTCGAAACACTTGGGGCATTGGAACTCATGTGTTGCAACATGGATAGGTATTACTCCATGACATTATTCACAAGCAATGTTGTCCTCAATCTTTTTCAAAAATAAATAAAGCTTCTTGGGTCAGGGCTCTCCAGTGAGTTCCTTTTCTCATTGATTCTTCTGCATCCTGACTTGATTCTGAAGCATTTCAGATTTCCATTAAGCATGTCTTGGAATGCAATGATCTCCATTCCAATTCCATGCCCTCCTCAGCACAATTAGCTCAAAGCCAGCACCATTTTCAGCTTTGTATTATTGATGGAAATGTCTGATTGACCAGTTCTGGAATTTATTAAGGGCTGGTGTGGAACCTCTGTCTTTCCAAGACTAATGACCAATCCAAACAAATTTGAAGCATCTGAAAATCTGTCAGCTGTGATCTGTAAACCTCATGTTTTGTGAGCCATTGATATGCAAATTGGACTTCCTACATGAGTTTCACAGAAGCTTTGGTTTTTGGACTAAGCCTTATTGATCAAAGAGTGAGCTGTCAAGATGATATCAGAGATACCACCTGCCAGGTTAAAGAAGACTGATGTTAGAACACAGCTCTGCTTCACTCTGTTCAGGATCTCAAAGGAAGCTGATGATTCATCATTTAAACCAATTTAGCTCAGAAATCCATCAAGGAACAGTTGTATAATTTTTTGGATAACCAGGCCATTCCAGATGTGTAGTCAGCCACCTTACTGACACTGTCAAAGACCTTTGCAAGGTCAATGGAAATGAGGTAAAGGACCATGTTCTGCTTGAGGATTTGTCCTAGACTTTTCTCATTGCAAACAACATATTTATAGTGCTGTGACCTGGGTGAAGATTACACTGAGCTTCAGTTAGATTTGTTTTTACCACAGTAAGTCTGTTAAGGATGATGCAAGCCTGTATCTTTTCTTCTCTATGCAGAAGTGAGATCCCTCTGTAATTGCCAAACATTACTTTACTGTTTTTGTATTTGAGGAGAGGTACAATTATTTTATCATAAAAGTTATTTGGCATCTTTTCTTCATTATAAGTTTACAAGGATATCATGGAAGACCCCTATTGTCTCAGGGCCTGCCACTTCAAAACTTTTGCTGGTATTCCAGGTTGCCTGAGTTCATCTGCTTAATGGTTTTCTTGGTCTCTTCAACAGAGGTAGGCAAGACAAGCTCATCAATGACTGGTTGTTGAGAAATCTGGTTCAGGCTGTATGGTTAATGATAGTCTGTTCTACTCTTATTTCTGAATATTTTTTAATCAAAGATGACTCTTTGCCTATGTGCAATTGTGTGCAGCTTGACCTAGAGGGTCCATACACAGATTCAGTAAAACTGAAGAACTTTTATGAGCTGCGTGAGCCTACATTGTGTTGTATTTCTTCTGCTTTTCTTTCCTACCATCTTTTGTGCATCACCTCTCTCTGAATATTGCTTTTCACATGAAGGAACTTGTCTTTTTTGGGGGCTGGAGGTTGGATTATTCTGCTAATCTGTCTATGTTCTCTTATTGGCCTAAAGAGTTTGTGCGATATTTTCATCACTTTCATCAAAGCAATCCTGATGCACTTACTTCTTCAGTCCAGGAACAGGGTTTACTGTTTTAGAGACAATGTCTTTAAATTTGCTGAACATCTCAAAGCAGTTTCCATTTATTGCCAGCTTTGAGCTTTCGATCAAGTGTGGCTTGAAACTGATTACAGCAAGTGATATTTCTCAGTCCAGCTACATTGGAAGGAGTTCTGATGGCCTTTGGTCACTTTCACTGAGTTTGAGCAACTTGAAAGATGAGGATTGTTCTTATTAAGTCTTTGACCTGTACAAAAGTCTGCATATTGCATTTCATGGGCTATTTATACATTCTGGAGATTCCTCTGACACACAATCATGTAGTTGATCATATACTATTGTTTTGACCATGTAGTTTTGTTGTTGTCAGCTTATTTAAACATTGCGTTGGCCATGCAAAAATGCTCAGCATATTTGCTCAGGAGTAACAGGCCATTGCTGTAGAGTTTACCCAGAACTCCTGCTCAGTGATCTCTGAGATTCCCCTCATGGGTATTGAAGATCTCCACAACCTTGAGTTTATTACTGTCAGACCTGGACTTAATGAGTTGATCCTGATCTTTAAGAAATGTTCTTTTTGGTCCACAGGTTTGTTGGGACTTTTTGCATTGACAATAACGATGGTTGTGTGCCATGTTCGTTTCACTGGAACACACAGTTTCATGAGGCATTCATCGATGTTGAAATGGTGTGTAGTAATATCTTTCATTAAAGTTGATCTGATCATGAATCCTACACCATACATTCTGCCCTTATTCTCCATTTGTCCCTTCCAGAAAAACGTGTAGCCATCTCCATCTTCCTTTATTGAACCCTCATTAGTGAACCTTGTCTCGCTCAACATAGCAATGTTAATACAATAACATGCTAGTTCTCTGGATATAAGAACTGTTCTCGTTCTCAGATCTTGTGGTGTTGATGTCCAGTAGCATATGGACGCTCCAAATTCCAATGATAGAGTGTTTTTGTTTGTTTTAATATTATTCGACCACTTAGTAGATATTCCATCAGTTGTGGCAACGTTGCCAGACATTTATAGGACAGGCAATCATTGGGGGAAGATAGATAGACAACTGCACCTCCTCCACAATAACACTCAACACTGGAGCCCCCCAAGGATGTGTCCTCAGCCCCCTATTGTACTCCCTTAACACCTACAACTGTGTGGCCAAATTCCGAACGTACACCATCTACAAGTTCACTGACGATACCACTGTGGGGGGACGGATATCTAAGAATGATGAGTCAAACTACAGAGGGGAGATAGAGGGTTTGGTGACGTGATGCAATGAAAACAATCTGTCTCTCAATGTCGGCAAAACTGAAGAACTGATCATTGACTTCAGAAAGAAAGGAGAAGGACACATCCCTATCTACATCAATGGATCTGAGGTGGAGAGGATGAAGAGCATCAAGTTCCTTGGAGTGACGATAACCAACAACCTGTCCTGGATCTCCCATGTAGATGTGACAGTCAAGAAGGCACAACAATGCCTCTTCTTCCTCAGGCAGCTCAGGAAATTTGGCATGAGGTCCGTGAGGTCCCTCACCAACTTCTACAGATGCACCATTGAAAGCATACTGTCTAGGTGCATAACAGCCTGGTATGGCAACTGCTGTGCCCTGGGCCATAGGAAACTGCAGAAGGTGGTGTGCATAGCCCAGACCAAAACAGAAGCCAACCTTTCATCCACAGACTCCATTTACATGGCTCGCTGCCTCAGAAAGACTGCCAACATCATCAAAGACCGATCACACCCCGGTAATGATCTCCTGCAACCTCTTCCGTCAGGCGGAAGATACAGAAGCCAGAACACACGCATGAGCAGGTTCAGGAATAGCTTCATACCAGCTGTTATCAGGCTGATGAATGGACTCTCTAGCCTCAAATAGCACTGATCTTGCTAACGTTGATCTTGCTTAGCACACGTCCTGTGCAATGTAAACTGTATGCCTTTGTCTAAGTCTTTTTGATCTGTACATCCTTTGCTTACTATGATCTGCCTGTACAGCTCATAAACAAAACTTTTCACTGTGTTTCGGTACATGTGACAATAAATAAATCAATCAATCAATCATACAAAGGTAGACAATACTGTCATGCAGAAGGCTGCCCAATCACCCTGGTTGCTGCCAAGCGCCTCTGCTACCCTGGGTACAGAGTCAAGCAGCCACTGGTCTGAGGGACACCTACATGCAGGTTTGTGACTATGACTGCTTGTGATCACCTCTCCCTGTCACTTTGCCATAATCCCAATACTATAGGACTTTTGGAGAAGAGCAAAGATGAGTTTATACAAAAATATATGCAAGAAAGCTTTTAAAATGGGAGAACTGTTGCACGGGAGCAATCCCACTCTCTTGACTGCAGAAGCCTGGATTCACTGGCATGGGGAACCATTATGGATGAAAACTTGTTTGGCTGCAGTGGATGACCAGGGTGTTTCTTTTTAATTTATTCGTGGGACATGGACATTGCTGGTTGGCCAGCATTTGTTGCCTGTCCCTAGTTGCCCTTGAGAAGGTGGTGGTGAGCTGCCTTCTTGAACTGCTGCAGTCCATGTACTGTAAGTAGACCCAGAATGCCCTGAGGGAGGGAATTCCAGGATTTTGACCCAACAACAGTGAAGGAATTGTGATATATTTCCAAGTCAGGATGGTGAGTGGCTTGAAGGGGAACTTACAGGTGGTGTTCCCATGTATCTGCTGACCGTGTCCTTGTAGATGGAAATGATTGTGCCTTTGGAAGCTGTTGTTGGTCAAAATCCTGGAATTCCCTCCCTCAGGGCATTGTGGGTCTACTTACAGTACATGGACTGCAGCAGTTCAAGAAGGCAGCTCACCACCACCTTCTCAAGGGCAACTAGGGACAGGCAACAAATGCTGGCCAACCAGCAATGTCCATGTACCATGAAAGAATAAAAAAAAATCCTGGTCATCCACTGCAGCCAAACAAGTTTTCATCCATAATGGTTCCCCATGCCAGTGAATCCAGGCTTTTGCAGTCAAGAGAGTGGGATTGCTCCTGTGCAACAGTTCTCCCATTTTAAAAGCTTTCTTGCATAGATTTTTGTATAAACTCATCTTTGCTCTTCTCCGAAAGTCCTATAGTCCTAAGGATCTTTGGTGAATTTCTGCAGTGCATCTAGTCAATTGCACACACTGCTGCTGAGTGTTGGTGGTGGAGAGAGTGGATGTGGTGCCAGTCAAGGGGCCTACTTTGTCCTGGATGATGTCAAGCTTCTTGAGTGTTGTTGGAGCTGCACCCATCTAGGAAAGTAGGGAGTATTCCATCACGTGCCTGAGTTGTGCCTTGCAGGTGGTGGACAGGCTTTGGGGAGTCAGGAGGTGAGTTACCTGCTGCAGTATGGCTCGCCTCTGATCTGCTGTTGCAGCCACTGCATTTATCCATTTGAGTTTCTGATCAATGGTAACCTTCAGGATGTTGATAGTGGGGAATTCAGTGATGATAACACCACTGAATGTCAAGGGGCAGTGGTTAAATTGCACCTTACTGTAGGTGATCATTGCCTGGCATTTGTGTAGTGTAAATGCTACTTGCCATTTGTCAGTCCAAACCTGGACGTTGTCCAGATCTTGCTGCATTTGAACATGGACTGCTTCAATATTTGTGAAGCCACGAATGGTGCATTCATCAGCAAACATCCCCAATTCTGATCTTATGATGGAGGGGTGATAATTGATAAAGCAACTGAAGATGGTTGAGCCTAGGACACTATCCTGTGGAATTCCTGCAGAGATGTCCTGGCATTGAGATGACTGACCTCCTAAATCCACAACCATCTTCCTTATACCAGATATCACTCCAACCAATGGAGACTTTACTCTGATTCCCATTGATTCCAGTTTTGATCCTTGATGACACACTTTGTTGAATGTGGCCTTGATGTTAATGGTTGTCACTCTCACCTCACCTCTGGAATTTAGTGCTTTTGTTTATGTTTGTCTGCGTAATGAGGTCAGGAGCTGAGTGGCCCTGGCATAAGTCAAACAGGTTATTGCTGAGCAGATGCTGCTTTACAGCTCTGTTGATGACGCCATCCATCACTTTACTGAAGATTGAGAGTAGACTGAGGGGGTGGTTGGATTTTTCGTGCTTTTTGTGTAAAGGACATACCTAGGCAATTTCCCACATTATTGAGTAAATGCAAATGTTGTAACTGTACAGAAGCATCTTGGCTCATGTTATGGCAAGTCTGGAGCACAAGTCTTCAGTACTGTTGCTGGAAAGTTGTCAGGCCCCACAGCCTTTGCAGTATCCAGTGACTCTTTCTATTTCTTGACATGATATGGAGTGAATCAAATTAGCTGAAGACTGGCATTTGTGATGCTGGGGACTGCTGGAGGAGGCAGAGATGAATCATCAACTTGGCACTTCAGGCTGAAGACTGCTGCAAATACTTCAGGCTTATCTTTTGCACTGATATGTTAGGCTCTTCCATCATTAAGCATTGGGATATTTGTGGAGCCTCCTTCTCCAGTGAGTTGTTTAATTGTCCACCACAATTCAAACTGGATATCCAGAGCTTGGATCTGATCCTTTGGTTGTGAGATCGCTTACCTCTGTCTATCACTTGCTGCCTATGCTGTTTGACACGCAAGTAGCTTGGTAGCTTCACCAGACTGACATCTCATTTTTAGATATGCCTGGCATGGTTTGTTGCCATGAGTAAGCATGGGGCAACAGACGAGAGCTAGGTGTCAGATGTGGACCAAAGTGAGCAAACTAGTCAAAACACAATGAGTCCCCATCAGAGGTACTATCTATCCCTGAGCACCTCAGGCAGTATTCAAAGACACAATATAGCATAAAACTACATAACTTAGATAAAGTGTGTACAATTAAGAAGTTTTCACATGATACTAAACTTGGAAATATTGTAAATATTAAGCAGGATAAAAACAGACTTCATAAGCACATTGACTGAATAAATAGATAGATACATTTCAATGTGGTTAAATGTTTAGCCAATACACAGCAAGCTCAGCAAGAAAAGAGGCAGCCATTTTTAAAAATTTTGATTGGATGTGAATGTTGGTGGCAAGGCTTAATTGCTCTTGACCTGAGTAGCTTACTGGCCATTTCAGAGCGCAGTCAAGGGCATTGCTGTGGTTCTGGAGTCAAATGTAGCCAGACCAGAAAGGAAAAGTGATTTCCTTCACTAAAAGAGGTTAACAAATCAGGTGGATCATTATGACAATTGATGATAGTTTCATTTTAATCGCTACTGAGACTTACTTTCAATTTTGGATTTTATTAATTGAAGTTAAATGCTACCAACTCCAATGGTGGGATATAAAGCTGTGTCCCCCAAGCATTAACTTGGTCCTCTGGATTACAATTTCGGTAATATTACCATAATGCTACCAGCTTCACCACCGCCACCCTGCCACACCCCCACCTCGCCCACCCCCTGCCCCCCCTCCGCCCCACCTCCGCATCCCCATACCCAATTTAGTTTCAGGAAATGAAGCTGGTCAAGTGGAAGGCTTATTGGTGAGAGAGTATTTTGGTGACAGTGATTATAATTCAGGAAAAGAGTAAAGATAGTTCAGTGCATTTTTTAAGTTGGAAATTCATCAATTTTACTAAGCTGTGATCTGGTTTGGCAAAAATTAGACTGGAAATAGTAACTTTAAGAAAAATCAGCATCAGAGATATGGGAGGAATTTAAGAAGGATTCAGAGAAGGTTTATGACATATATGTTTCTACAAAAAAAAAGTGGGACTCCCAAACCTAGATCCTGCAGACAGAGCATTCTGAGTAAATAAAGTCAGAAAGGGAAACTTTATATCAGGTTCTGAAAGCTCAAGCATAAATCATGGCAGGTAAAATTAAAAAGTAAATTAGGAAAGCAGAAAAGAGCCATGTAAAATAGTTGGCAAGAAAAGTCAAGGAAAATCTAAAAACGTATTATAAATACATGGATGGGATAATAAAAGAGAAAGTAAGGCTGATTAATGATCAAAAAGATGACTTGTAACCAGAAATGGAAGATAGTGGCATGGTTCTTAATGAATAGTTACAATATTTTCAATACGAGAGGGCCAATGCAGACATTGTATTAAGGAAAGGAATTTGAAATATAATATGAGAAAAAACATAGTGATAGAAAATATTAAGGGACCTAGCATGTTTGAAAATTGTTAAGTCCTTAAACTTAGGCTGCTGAGAGAAGCAAGGGTAGATATAATGGAACTCAGCAATCATTTTCCAAACCTTTCTGACCAGACATGATGCCAAAAGACTAAATATCTACTGATGTTGTCTAGTTGTTTAAAAAGAGAAAAAGGCATAGACTGAGAAAGTGAAGGCCAAATGGACCTCAGAAGTGAGCAAAATTCTAATGGACAGCATAAGCCCTCATGGAGGAAAACAAAAGCATTCAGGCAGAGTCAGCATGAAATTTTAAGGCAGAGTTATGTCTTATTAAGTTAGCTAGACTTTTTGAAGCAGATAACAAGAAGGGTCAATGAGGATATAATTTTTAATGTGCTATACAGAGAGCCAGCATGATCTTGGAGGGCTGAGTGGCCTCCTTCTGTGCTGTAATGTTTCTAAAGCTCTATTCTGTGAAGTCTACATGGATTTTAACCAAAGTTTTAGTATGGTACCAAATGGCAGACAGGTCAGAAAAATAAAACTGTACATGAAGCGAGAGCAAATGACAAGTTCAATTGAAGACTGACGCAGTGGCAGGAAGCAAAGTGGAATGGCCAGTGGCCTGGAAGCTGTTTCCAGTGGAGTTCTCTGGGCATTCAATATTATATCCCTTCATTTTGACAGTAGATATCAATGATTTAGACTGGAGTCTGGGGGGCCATGATTAAAAGGTTTGTAGAGGATTAAAGGAAAATGGACACATGATTGACAGTGAGAAGAAAAGTTGTAGACTATAGAAATGTATTAGTTGATTGCTCAGGTGATCAGGAAAGTGGCAAATGGAATTCAATCCAGAGAAGTGTGAGTAGGCCAAAAAAAGGGAATGCACAATAAACTTTCATCGTTGTTTTCAAGCCGTCCATGGTTTTGCTCCTCCTTATCACTGCAATCTCCTCCAGATCCACGTCACTGTAAGATTTGCACTCCTTTAATTTTGCCTTCTTGTAAATCCCCAATTAGAAATGTTCCACAATTGGTGGCTATGCCTCTAGCTGCCTGGGACAGAAGGTCTGGAATGTCCTCCCTGTTCCTCTCTGTCTCTATACCTCACATGCCTCTAAGATACTCCATAAGATCTACGCTTTTGACCAATTTTCTTTCTGTCATCTGACCTAATATTTAATGTAGCATTATGGCACTTTATTTTTATGATGTAATACAGTCCTTGAAATGTTTTATTATGCTAAAGGTGCTACATAAATACAAGCTACTGCTGTTGTAGGATACTGAGATCTGTACAGGAACAGAAGAATATTGGAGTGCATATCTTCAAATCCCTGAAGATATTAGGACTGTTTATTAATTGCAACTTTCCTTTATTGGTAGAGGCATAGAATGTCTGTGCAGAAAAGTTCTGTTAGAACTGTACAAAATACTTTTTAGGTCACAGCTAGATTAATGCATTTAGTTGTTACAGGAAGGATGCAACTGAGCTAGAGAAGCCATAACAGAAATTTATAAAGTTGTTGTCAGGAATGGAGAATTTTAGCTTTGAGGGAAGATTAGTTAAGTTAGGTTATTTTCTTTGGAACAGAAGAGGCTGACACTGACTCAATTGAGCTGTTTAAAATAATGAGGCCTAGAATGAATGGATACAAAACATTTCCCTTAGTAGATAAGTCAATAGCCTGAAGGCATAAATTTAAAGCATTTGGCAGTAAAATTAGAAGGGAGTTGAGGAGAAATTTTTCACCCAATGGGTGATGGGATCTGGTGCTCACTGCCTGAAAGGATAGAAAGACAGAAATTCTCATTGCATTTAAAAAATACTTGGACATACACTTGAAGTGTTGTAATCTACACAGACGGAAAATGGAATTAGGTTGGAACCCTTTTTTTCAGCTGACAAAGACACAACGGACCAAATGTCCTCCTTCTGTGCCACACATTTTCTATACAGCATGTACTACTGTAATGTCCATCTCAAGTAAAAGTCAGTTCCCAGCGTTTGGCCTATAAGTCATTAATTTTTCAAATATGTTGCATGTAAGTCAATCCTCAAATTTTGGCTGGAGAATTTAAACTTTTTTTTTACTTTCTACCCCTTGCTGCTGAAGTTAAACTCATGCTGTTAAAAACCAACTAATTCGAAGATAGCTCCTTAAGTCTGCACTCATCAACATTTACTATCAAGGCTATCACTGCTGCGTATTGTGATCTCTCCAATACTGTCCTTTAATACGGCATTTTGAAAGAACAGTAGATAAATAGCCAGTTCCAACTTAAAGTTGTTGAGATTGCAGAGAATACAAATAATTGTGTGGCAGCTATTGAACTCAAGGTTTTGGAGAACATTAGAGATTAACTCAAACATCACTGTGAGAGGGTCAGTTCCTGGCTTGCACCACATGAAGTGATATGCTTTAAGTATGGTACTAGAGGAGTCCAGAAGGTCTTTGCTGTGGTAAATACTTCTGCCTGTCCGGTCGCATGATTCATTGAGAAGGGCATGCACAAGCCCAGTTGCTTGTAAGGGGGTGAGTGAGAGAAGTCACTGCAAGCCAAGACAAGCCAAGACGAATGGTACGCAATGAATGTCATTCGACAAAACACTTGAACTGAAAACAGGAAATGCAGCCCTTAGTACACAATGGCTTGCCAACCTTTTATTCTGCCTTGTAATTTGCCTGTTTAAAGCGAGTATACCTTCTGAAGTTAATAGCTTCTGTTGGTCTTGTGCGGTAATGTTGGTCTCCACCTCACAAGAGTTTGCAATTTTTTTTTCCTGGTCTCTGCTTCCAAGATGATTTGGATAGTTTTTTTTTCAAAAGCTAAATCTTCTTTGGATTGTAAACGATTTGATAAAGACTGATCAAAAATACCTATAATTCCGTTTCTTATGCATTCTATTCCTCAGTTCTGTCAGGACGACCTATGATCTTGAACCTAGTAGAATGTATTAAGTGTTTCTCCATTTTGTGTTAATGTACAGATCAATCTTATTACTGTGAAACTATTTTAAATATGTTTAATTTACATTTTGTTTTGAATCAGATCTGTTATAAACTTGCCATCTTTATTTAGGAACACAGTTTTATTTTAAATGTCTCTGAAGCTTGCTTGTGACTTTGCAACTTTTTCTTTATTTACTAGCCTTTGTTAATGCTGTATCACGGTTGGACAGTATCAAATTGTTCTAATAAAGCTTTAAATTATATTTACTCATTGCTGTATTGATTTACTGCTTTAATGTAAATTACTAAGCTTTTAATTCTTCCGCATTTTATAATCTTCTCATCGAATAATATGCATTATATTAACTCTTGAAAAACGATTTCATTTTAATGACTTGTCTTGTACTAAGATAATACTTCAACTGTAAAAATCTTTTTATAGATTGCTTGCACTTTTACATGTTGTTTTCATCTTAAAATGTTGTATTTCAGCAAAGTTATTGCAATAAAAAATTTAAATTTGCCTTAAACATTTGAAAACTTTTATTTTCTCCTAATTTATTCAAAGCTTTTTTTAAAAAAAAAGTTTTTGGACTCTAGACCTAAAATGGAGGATTCTCTTATTTTTCAAGGCCTTTTCTATCTTTTCCAACAAAATGGGTTATTTGCACTGTTTTCCCTTCTTCTCAGACCAATTTATACCTTTTTTCCCAATAAAATTGCATTTTATATTCACTCCTGCTTTAGAAAAATTCCAATTTTTAATAAAATTACTTTCTTGATCCTATTTTTTTCTCTTGCAAGTGACCCCTAATTTATTACATTGATCCCAACATTATCCTTTTTAAGACAACAAGGTGCAGGGCTGGATGAACACAGCAGGCCAAGCAGCATCATAGGAGCATGAGCTGCTTGGCCTGCTGTGTTCATCCAGCCCTGCACCTTGTTGTCTCGGATTCTCCAGCATCTGCAGTTCCTACTATCTCTGATTCGACATTATCCTTTTTAATGTAGTTAACTTGATGTCCATGTTTTTCAATATTTTGCAGTTGACTGTTTTAGCTCTGTTCCTGACTGTAGCAATGCTCATTGATCGGTAGGAACCTCTAATTTCTCTTTTCCGGCCTCCCAGCCTAGTTTAGTACTGTTCTGGTAAGTTGTTCATGTTTTTCCCTCTGGTTTTACCACTTGAACTCTGATGTCTGTGTACACCTCACTGAATAAAAATCAAAAGAACTGCAGTTGCTGTAAATCAAGAATAAAAACAAAAGTTGCTCGGAAGTCTTCCTGAGGAAGGGTCACTGGACCTGAAATGTTAACTCTGATTTTTCTTCACAGATGCTGCCCGACCTGCTGAGCTTTTCCAGAAACTTTTTTTGTTACACTTCGCTGAAGCATGATTCAGATCTGAATTGCCCAAGTATGACTGTCATTTCTTCCTGGTTGTCTGTTTGCCTTTGAGATCTGCTACAAAACTTAGTATTTCCACAGCCTGAGCTGACTGACTATTTAGATTCCAGGAGCTGACTGACCTGATACTCCTTTCTTAAAGGTGTATGACTTAAAGTAGTAACTCCTTTGCAGAATTTTCTGTTCCTTTCTCTTCAGATCATTCTGGAATCTTTTCACCATTGGTCTTTTCAAGACTTCACACAATAGTATCTATGACTGTCACCATGCTGTAAAAGTGATGAGAAAGAACTTGCAGCGCAGATATATTTGATTTCAGGTAATGTGATATATCTATTGCCCTCCAAGGGGAGTGCATTCTAGCAGCAGCTATTTCAGCACAGTATATACCACATTAAGGGGTGCAATTGGACAAATGCATGTGCAGAAAGCAGTTTAAGCAGCTCTTATATGACATCACTTAGCCCTACTGGCTGGAATGTTACCCAATATCCAAATTTTACACTACACAGGTCCATTGAATGAAAACAACAAATGCTGGAGATCACAGCAGGTCAGGCAGCATCCATGGAGACAGAACAAGCTAATGGTGAGTCTAGATGACTTCTTCAGAGCTGAAGTGTGGAGGGGGTAGCATTTATGCAATAGTGGGGGGATGGGTGTTGGTGTGCTTGGGGAGAAAGGATGTTGATATTTCAGATTAATTGATTGGAATGTGAGAATGGCAAAACAATGGTATGTGTAACTGCCAGACTTGAAAGAACAGACAGTTCTATTGGGGTGGGGTGGGAGAGAGGACATGGTAACAGAGACTGTAAAAGGTAAAGCTAAAAGAAAGGGAAGGAATGGGAGTTGGTTCACAATTTGAAGGTGTTGAACTCAAAGTATTAAGTCCAAAAGGTTGTAAAATGTATAGTCTGAAGATGAGATGTTGTTCCTCTAGCTTGCACTGTGATTCACTGGAGCACTGCAGCATGCTGATTGAGGACAGACAACTGGACATGTGAGCAGGACGCCGTGTTATAATGACTGGCTATGGGAATGTCAGGGTCACGCTTGCGCACAGATCAGAGGTGTTCTGCAAAGTGGTCACCCAGTCTGTGTTTGGTTTCTCCGTGTAGAATGGGCCACATTGGGTGCAGCAAATACAATACACAAGGCTGTAGGAGGTACAGGTGAAATGCTGCTTCACCTGGAAATACTGTTTCGGCCCTTAGATGGTGAGCAGGGAGGAGGTGAAGGGGCAGGTGTTGCGTCTTCATTGAATGAACTTGCTTGTTAGTCATTAAACATCAAGAAACCAGCAGCAAAAGTGTTACTTAAAGGCTAGGCATCCGACTTGCAGGTAAATTTTGAATAAATTTCGCTATTGTAAAAATTCTGAAGTTATTTTAAAACTTTTTTGAGGTGTTGTGGTAAATTCCTGGATTTGACAGAGAGTGTTGCTGCATCCTCACAGGGTGGACAGAAAGGTCTACAACATGTACGGGGTTTTGAGTTGTAGTGCTGCGTTTGTAATGTGACAAGGAGATGGAACTGAAACTCTGGAGAGGACAAGCTCTTTGTGATGCCTTCTGTCAACTCAAACTCCTTTGTCTTCACTGACACTGAAAAGGAAACTGTCTTGCAAACTCCATTCCCAACTCCTCAGATACTGAAGCACACTATGTCTGATTATAACCTTTAAGGTTCCACTTTTTAATTTGCTTCCTAGCTCCTGAAAAATTGACTGTATGACCTCAAAACCTACACTCTGTGTGCCATCAGTATTTTTACCCTCCTCTTGCAGAATATTCTACACTTTTTCCATGGTGCCCTTTACCTTGCACCAGTGAGGCAACACACCACAGAAGACTGTTGCAGAAATGCCTATCTATCCCGGGTCTTCTAAATCTCCTGTAACAGCTGTAATTTTATGTTTCCTGTTTAATACTGGGCTGTCCTATACCTATTGCTACCATGACCTGGATTGCTCTCCTTCAGGATGGCATGACTACCAACAGTCTTCAATGCAAAGCATTTGTTTGACAGCAGCATGTACCTCAAAAACTCTTGTATTTCCTGCCTCTTCCTTTTTAGTCAGATAGCCACAGACTTATTATTCAGAACTCTAACTACCAGAGAGGCCACCTCCTGAAATGAACAATCTGGAACCATTATCCTCCCTGATACTCTGCAATGGTTCCAGCTGGTCCTCAAACTCAGAAATCATGACCTCAAACTAAATCACTTGGAGACACATCCAACCTACAGCATGTGGTCATCCAATCCACATTAAGTTGTGCTGAAGTTCCCCATAGTGCAGGACTTCAAAGCAATGGGTATTGATGCTCATTTGTGATGTTAAAAAAAGCCCTTTCTTTCCTCTTGAACAATCTAGTTAATACCCTATGTATCATGAAATTTGAACAGACAGACAGCCTAAAGATCATGAAGTGGGAATTATTT
This sequence comes from Rhincodon typus, assembly GCF_021869965.1. Taxonomy (NCBI): domain Eukaryota; kingdom Metazoa; phylum Chordata; class Chondrichthyes; order Orectolobiformes; family Rhincodontidae; genus Rhincodon; species Rhincodon typus. The sequence goes on along the minus strand of NC_063340.1, from coordinate 44,218,122 downwards.
ATTCTACTGGCATCGGGTCATTATAAATATGAAAGGAAGTTAAAGTTAAGCAAGGAATTGTGTACTTGGAATGAAGCCTGTAGGTTACATTGGGCTGAAGAATTCTTTGTCTGTTTGTCACCTCTTCCCATCAGTGCTTAACTCGAGTGCTCCATGCGTGCCTCCACACCCTTCCACTCTCCATCTCATCATTGCTTCCTGCTGGAGGAGGACCCAGTACAGAAGCTTTAGCTCTCTTCTTCAGCACCCTCTCACAATTGCCCACTGCTGCTAGTGTCCTATTACACACTTCCCTGCTTGAAACTTTCTGTCCTGACAGCTATAAATAGCACACAGTGACCATGCACTCAGCAGTCGTGTGATTAGAAAGTTCAATTGCTGCACAATGGCCAGAATGTTTGTGCTAATGTTGGTGGCAAAATTTTCTTTTTGTATCACCAATCTGTATAAATGGTAAAGACTGGGGTGATAACTAGGATTTTCTCAACAAGACCTTCTCAGCTTCTTATCTGGTACCTTCCAAGGGATTGACACTCTGTATTGGACTACCCATATTGGGATCTAGGTCAATATCCCAATTGAAGGATATTGGGAGCCATATGATCAACATCATTTGTTTATTCAGTTTCTACCTCTAGTAAGTCCTCCTTGCACTGCTTTCCAAGTTGGGATTAGGCCTCATCACATTGGATGCAACACCTGCATTCACAACTCACAGGCCACTCCAGGATTCTGCATCACTGTCTGACTTCATTTACTTGAGACATCATGCAGCAACATTTTAGGTTTAATAAAACCCTGATTGTACTGCTTGCCTTCACATCATTCTCCAGATTCCTAGCCTCAACCAACTCCCATCTGTGAACTGTTTACTGAGGCTGCCCTCCAGATATTAGTTCAATAGCATAGACATGGTCACCTGCATCTCTCTGCTTGATGATTCTGTTGGGTTCAGGATACAACCTGTAGCTTATTCCAGCACCTTATATTCTGATTTCAGAGGTATACCTTTGTGTCGATTGGAAGGTCAGTCCTAGCAGCCTTGCAATCATTCAATGTTTTCTTCTCAGCAATTCTCTCTCATCTTGATTGTCTGGCTTAGCTTCATGTGATGCACCACCATCCACTCATTGACCTGGCTATTTCAATCAGACGGTGTAGTGAACCCAAGGAAATGGTCCATGGGAAGGACTGAATCTTGTCCAAAGTACAGATTGTGTGGAGAATAACCCGTTGATGAATGCAGGGTGCTGTTATTGCATTAACCAACTCCGAGAGGTACTCAGGAAACTTTTGTTTACTCTCAGGAGGCAAAGTTCCAGACAGTCATGCAAAGTATGGTTGAACTATCAATTATTCTCTGGACGATAGAAAGTAGTACAGCTCTTGGCAATGCCATAGACTTGTAAAGCTCCTGTAGGAACTTGCTCTCAAAGTTGTGCACCTGATCAATGTGAATCTGAACATGGAACATCAAAATGGGTGAACTAATCATGCACTAATATTCTGATGATATTTGGGACCTTTTGGTCACAGGTAGGAATGGCCTGCATGAACTTGAAGACATCTGTAAGTAGAAGAACATGCTAAGTCCCATTACATCTCAGGTTAAGGACTATAAAATCCATTGCAAGGACCTCTAGAGATCTCTTGGTGACAAGGTAGCCATGCTGGAGTGAGGCTGCTTCCTCGCTTAAAGTTTACCATTCACAATTTTGACAGGAGTCATCAGCATTGCAGCTGTTCCAGGCCAATCCCACCACTCTCTAATCAGGGCAGTTGGCTTTTCTGATGTTTCGTGTCCTGTTTGATCATGAACTGATACCAACACTTGAAATTGAAGCTTTTGGTAAGAATGAATTGTTTCACTTCTCTTTCCTTGCCATTAACCAACCAATAAAGGACTTCATTTTCTTCCCTGATCTACCTGGAGCACTAGAGACACTTCTTACATACAGCATGTGGTCACCCAACTCATATAAGCTGTCCTAAAGTTCCCACATGGTGCAGAACATAGATCTCAGATTCTCATCCATGATGTAGAAAAAAACTCTTCAACAATCTATTTAGTAGCTTGTTTAAACTATTTATTTATAATCTCTAGAACTGATTAGTGCTTATTTATTTTATTCATTTGCTTACTGTTATACAGATGCTGATTGAATTGATTAATTTCTCAGCTCTCTAATTTGAACAAATGTCTTAGACAGAAAGACATTGTTTTTCACCCAATCCACCGTCTTTGACATTCATACTGTCCATGCATTTTTGCAGCAGTGTGTATCATCCACAAGAGACACCGCAAAAACACACCACACTTTCTTTGCCAGCACCCTCCAAAACTGCAAACTCTACCACATAGAAGAACAGGGGCAGAAAATGCATGAGAGCACCATCATCTGCAGTCTCCCCTATTAGCCATGTATCATCCTAATTTGGAACTATATCACATTCCTTCACGGTCACTGGCTAACTACCTTGGAAGTCCCTTCCTAAGATCACTGTGGGTGTATCTATCCCCCATGGACGGTAGCAGTTTAAGAAAGCAGCTCACAATCACCTTTTTAAGGGCAATAAATGCTGGCCTAGCCATGGTAACTATATCCAGTGAATGAATACTAAAAAGGAGAAAAATAAACTCACCAACCATTTACGCAATTCCCAGTGACATCATTGTTTTTTATTCCCAAATGTTGCAGCTTTGCTCTTTAAACTGCAGCTGATCTACATTTTTGGTCTTCAGACTGCCACGATTCTGCATTTCTAGTCTTTACACTGCACTGCTCTGTCTTTCTGCTCTTTACACTGCTGCTGCACATTGTTCCTGCCCTTTGTATTCCAATCTCCTTCAATTATTCATGGCCCCACAGTTCTGCTTCGATCCCTTCTTTTGTGAGTAATCCTGTCCTGCAATAGAGAGTGCAGAATGTCGGTGATTGTGGAGCATGGTGATGCATCCGCCATAGCTGAATATCTGGAAACATGTGGAGGTAGCCAGAGCTGGATGTGAAGCTGGCAGCATTGATAGGTATGTGAGAATGTGGTAAAGCATTTGGATGTCAGACATGGGTTCCAAATACTGGAGACCGATGCTGGATGTGTGATGGGGTGGAGTGCATTGATCAGCATAAATGCCAGCTTGGGTAATGGTTAAGAGATGACATAAAAAATTCTTTCACTGACTTTGATCAACTGGATAAGGTCATTTGTAGCCCTATTGTCCAGTCCTTGGATCTGATAGGAGAAACTAACTTCCTTGCCACTTGCCCACAATACCTTACATGGGTGTTTCTTGAGGTCTTCCTGCCCTCCCACAGAACCATGGCATCTTCCCTCCTGTCCACAGCACAAAAGGTTCCAATTCCACATCATGAACCTGAAATCATTTCTCTGCCCTCGGTATTCAATCTTCCTTGTCAAGAATTGCAGCAATACTGTTCATCTGCATTATTCTGTAATTCAGCATCCCTTAAAAAAATGCTATTTTTAAGGAGAAGGCTGATTGCACTATGTGGTTTTGGAACACACTGATTCCTGTTGAACACAGGGACAATCAGCAGCATGGCAGCTTCTTGGTGAAACAATTCAACGAGGTAATTGAGATGGCTGCACCAAAACATGTTGCCAATCTCTATTTAATTTGGCACAGGAAGATATGAATTGTGATTTTACAGGCAAGGAAAAGCTGCAGACCAGGGTTTGTAATTGCATTTTTTGAAGGGACAAGTAGATGTATTACAGGTGTGCAGGGATAATATAGGGCAATATGATTTGTTTTGGGTGCTCTAGAAAATGCTAATGTATAAACAGCAGATGGACTAGCCTCAATCTATTATAAAGTTATCTCAAAAAATTGAGACTTCCTTCTGCTCAGTCATTGTCTTGGGAATCAAGGATGATTTGCTTCCTCTCTGATTCAATGTTCTGAGGTGGCTCAGAGCTCTGTACATTCCGGAGCAGTGTTTCAATGTGTTTGTTGCCTTCCAAATAAACTTTATTTTTGGTTAGATCACTGGCCAGAAATACTGAGTAAGTAGGGATATTTGACTTTCTCAGACTTGCTTCCCTAAAGTACTTCTGTTATCTTGTTGGGAGTCTCCTGTCATAAACAGCTTTGAGTAGAGCAGGAGCTTTGGAAGACTGGTGTCAGGCATAGGAACAACATGTACTACATTGCAGAGATAGTAGGAACTGCAGATGCTGGAGAATCTGAGATAACAAGGTGTAGAGCTGGATGAACACAGCAGGCCAAGCAGCAACAGAGGAGCAGGAAAGCTGACATTTCGGGCCTAGACCCTCTGTTACTACATTGCAGAGGTGGTTTTGAGTGATTAGCACCTACGTGATGTGCATGGTGGCTTGAGAGAAGACATTGTTGTTAGATTGTCTTTCATGGTGCACATATTCCAGGATCTCACCATTGATCTTAAATGATTTGGGAGTTGTGCTGTGAGAAATCGTGGAAGAGGATTTTAGCTTTCCAGTTGCCAATAAAAGGCCATTTTCTCATATGCCTCAGAGCAGAAGTTGACAATGACCTGGAGCTCAGTTTCAGAGTAGGTGAAGACACAGGCATCATCTGCATACTGGAGCTCTGTTTGCGGTTGACATGACTTTGGTTTAGGATTTAAGGTGATGTAGGTTGAACAGTTATCCTCTGTTCTGCAAAATGTATCCACACCTCTGGGTAGTTTGATGAGCTGAGGTACAGTATTGCAGCAAGGAAGTTTGAGATCATGGAGACAATACAATAATGAATGAAAGCCAAATATATGCACAAACTAAGTCGAAGGGTAATCTATAACTGTGATAAGAAAGATATAAAGTTAATGAGGAATCCTCAATAGAGTTTTAAATTAAGTGGGCAAAGAGCTTTGAGAAGTCATTACATGTGTTTCTGTTTGCATATTCAGGCAGTGTGGAAATTGGTTAGCACTGCTGCCTCACAGTGCCAGGGACCTGGGTTCAATTCCACCCTTGGGTGACTGTCTGTGTGGAGTTTGCACATGCTCCCTGTGTCTGCGTGGGTTTCCTCCAGGTGCTCCGGTTTCCTCCCACAGTCCAAAGACGGGCAGGCTAGGTGGATCGGCCATGCTAAATTGCCCATAGTGTTCAGGGATGTGTAGATTAGGTGGGTTACAGGGCCGTGGGTCTGGGTGGGATGCTCTGTGGGTCGGTGTGGACTTGTTGGGCCAAAGGGCCTGTTTCCACATTGTAGGGATTCTATGATTCTATGAATTAGCCATCTTTCTAAGTTCAAAACAGTCTGTGGAAGATTTTCTTTCAAACAGCAAATCATTTGATATAGTTCACAATTTTTCTGCTGGTAAATGTTTTGGTCACACTTAACAGATACCTACAGGGACTTTTTTCAGCTAGCAGTACAATTCTACTCATTCATCAGTGAACAAAGCTAGGTAACATCTTAAAATAAATGCATTTCCCAGCAGGCATTGAATAGGCACAGAAGCCTTGCCTGCTCAAAAGTAGAGGCCAGTCAGGCATTAGCTGGAAACAATGACATCATTTCCTTTACATCAGTGTTTATACATGGTTGTTTACATGTTGAAAGATCAAATCTCATCACTTTCTAGAGCTGCTGTCATACAGTATCTCAGGACTGCATACCAGGATGTTTAGATACTCTTCCCCAAAAATGATCAGGCTTTTTTTTGCTACTCAACAAATATGTTTTAAGGTTTACAATTATATATATTCCACCCACACATAACAGATTAAATTAGATTACGTGTAATAAGCTTTTAAGTCTACTTATGCCATTAATAATGAAAGTAATTTGTTTCAAATAATAGATACACTTCAAGGACCTTGACTCACTATAAATTCTTAAAGACATATTTAAAAGGCCTAAATTCTGGTGGAGAGCTGTGGCTAGCCAGGAGCTAGCTGGATTGATCAATTTTGCGTTCATACATGAGGCACTGCCTACTTATTAGTAAAAAAAGTAAGTGAGGCAATTTACATGCACAATGGAGCTTATTGAAGCACTTCAAGATTCTTCTTAATCAGTGCATGAGGGAACTCGGAAAGAGAAGACAATATTGCATTTACAACACTCAAATTTAAAATTTTAATTTTTAAGTGACAGTCTATGTTTGGAAGATTAAAATCCGCATGATTACAACTTAGGCCTTTAACACTATTCTCTTTTATGACAGCTTAAAGCTGTACATCACCTCCATTTTATTTTGTGGTGGCCTGTAATATTTTCCTGGCAGAATTTTTTTTTCCTTTTGTATCCTTGAGGTTCACTCAATGAAAGTCTGTTAGTTTCCAGTTGTTCCCTCTGCATAACATATAAACTAGCTGACGATTTGTCTTTTGCTTCCACCAGACTTCTGACCACTGGATCCTGCTCTGATTTGACAGTTTATACTTACCTCTTCATTTTGATATTTCACCTTTATTCTTCGTGCACTAATTTCCAAAATGGCTAAAGAGAATGTCAGATTATCAGATTTTAAATTGTTGGAAGAATTCTTGCTGTGACTATTATTTTACGAACAACATTCATGATAGAAAAAAATCCTTAATGAAAAGAGCTCTTAAAACGTTGAAAGCATTATTAATCATAAAAATACTATTTTTTTTACTGCAAACATGGCACAATGGCTTAATGTTAAAACGCCTGCCCAGTAAATAGGCTATCCTGAGTTCAGGTCTCAGCAGTGCCTTTCTTCCAACTTAGCCTTTCAACAAAGCTGACTGTGGATAGTCCTGCTCAGTTTAGGAGCAGCATAGTGGCTCAGTGGTTAGCATTACAGCCTTACAGTGCTGGGGACTCGGGTGACTGTCTGCATAGAGTTTGTATGCTCTTCCTGTTTCTGCTGAGTGCTCTGGTTTCCTCCCATGCTCCAAAGATGTGTAGGTTAGGTGGATTAGCTAGTAAACATAGGGATAGGATGGCACTCTAGGTTTGGGTGCAATGCCCTTCAGTCAGTTGGTGCATACTTAGTGTGCAGAATAGCTTCCTTTCAAACTGTAGGGATTACATGATTTTAACATCTTTTAAAATAATAGGAATGAGGCTGGGTAAGGATTTTCTACGTTATATCAGGAGCCTAGATGAAATATTTTCAGATGATCATCAGATAAGCTTATTAGCCATTTTCTGACCCTTCACTAACCTTAATTATTTATTCAATTAAAATGCCTTTCTCTTGTTTGAAAAATATATTTTCCAATTGTCATGCCTAACATTCCTGTTTTGTTGGAGATGGTAATATAACTGGCAATAAAGTGGAAATGCACAGCATGACCATTTTTGACACAAGGGACTGAAGATTCTGCAAGGACCAAAATTTGTTTATACACTTGGATCTCAAAATGCAAGAATAAAACTTCTTGTTATATTGACAGTGAACTGCAAAAAGTGATATTATGTCAGGTAACCAAAAGTTTGGCCAAAGAAGACAGTCTTTGAGAGGAATAGTTCTTAGGGCTAACAGGATCAACAATAAGGGGAGAAAGCAGGAACGTGGGACTGCATTGAATGATCAATCACCATCATACTAAATGGCCAAGTAGGCTCAAAAGGCTGAATGGCCTACTCCTGCTATTAATTTTCTATGTTTAAACAAAGTCTTAAAGTAGGAAAAAAAGGTACAGAGGTAGAAAGTGCAAGGTTGGGAATGCCACAGCTAAGGGCTAGACAGCTGAGGACACAACTCCCAATTGCAGTACAATTTACTCAAAAGGCTAGAATTTAAGAAAATATCTTGGAGGATTATGACAAGATTACAAAAATAGAGGGGGCAAATCCTTGGAGGAATTTAAGACAAAGATGAGAATTTTGAAGGAGAAACATTTCTTGACCAGGAGCTTGTTGTAAGTCAGTGAATACAATGGTGATAAGTGTGCATGACTTGATGCACGTAGGTTCAGGAGGGTAAAGTGTGGGAGACTGATCAGGACTGCATTGAAATACAAAAAATTACAGGTAACAAGTGTATGGTTGAGGGCTTCAGTAAGCAGATGGACTGTGACATGAGTGGAAACGGGGAGTGTTATAAATGTGGAGATAGATATTTTGGTGATAATGTAAATGCATCATTGGAAACTCAGCTTGTGGTTAAATAAATGAATGCCATTTGGTTCAACCTCAGATAGTTCCAACCTCAGGGATGTATTTGGGAATTAGGAAGGAGTTTATATTGGGTACCAAAAACAATAGTTTCAATTTTCCCTATATTTAATCACAGAAAATTTTTGTTCATCCATTACTGAATAAGTAGTCTTACAAGTTAAATACAGGGGAAGAGTTGAGAGAGATAGTGGTAAGTAGAGCTGGTGTCACCAGGGTACGTGCAAAAATTAATGCTGTGTCTTCATACGATATTGCTGAAGGGCAGCATTCAATTCAGAAAAAGGAGGGGATCAAGAATTGATCCTTCGAGAACACCAGAGGCTATGATGCAGGAGGGGGACCAACAGCCATAGCAGGCTATACGCTGACTACAATTAGATGGATATGAATAAAACCAAGTGAATGGTAACTTCCCTATCTTTGAGCAAGGAAGCCTGGGTTCAAGTCCCACCTCCTCCAGAGCTGTGTAATAACATATCAGAACAGACTGATTAGAGAAAAACAGAAGTGATCATAGTACTAACTAGTTGCACAATGATAGGGTAGACATTGGAGGAGAATGGTGTTGTTAATCATGGTAATGGCTGCAAGCACATTGAGAAGGATGAGGAGGAATAAGTTATCTTTCTCACAGTCACACAGGATGTCAATCATTACTTTGATATGAGACCTACTGGTGCTGGGATAGGAATTGCATTAAGTAAATGAATTAAAACATGGAGTTCCCAGAAAGACGGATACAGATTGGAGAGTGAAAACAGACTCAGAACTTTGGGAAAAAAATTCAAAAAAAGAGTTATTTGTAAGGTCAAATGGATCAAGGATTCTTTTGGAATGGGGTAATGACAGCATTTTTAAAGGAGAGACAGTACTTGAAGACAAGGAAGCATTACAAGATCAAATAATACGGGGACTAGGAAGGGATGTTGATGAGCAGGTGTTTAATTTGAATAGGATCAAGGGAGTAAGACGTGGATCACACGGAGAAGTTAAATTCAGATGGGCAAGAAGGGAGATAGGAGATAAAGATGGGAGTGTAGGGCTAGGGTGGGGTAGAATGGGACAAGGTATTTTAGAGGAGGTTTAAACTGGTGAGCCACGGGAAAGTTGATCAGGTGGTTTCAATCTTAATGTCAAAGAATTCCATAAACTTCTCTCACATTATTGGAGGTGAGGATTGAGGAGACAGGGAAGAGGGGTTTAAAAAGATGGTTTGCAGTAAAGAAGCTGGAGATTATCCTTGCATCCAGAATGTTGCTGAAATAGTGAGCAGTTTTAGTATAGAGTCTTAGAGTTGCACAGCATGGAAACAGACCCTTTGGTTCAACTCGTCCATGATGACCAGGTAACCTAAATTAATCTAATCCCATTTGCCAGCACTTAGCCCAGATCCATCTAAACCCTTCCTATTCATGTACATATCCAGATGCCTTTTAAATGTCGTAACTGTAGCAGCTCATTCCATACACGCACCATCATCTGCTTGAAAAGGTTGCCCTTTAGGCCCCTGTTAAATCTTTCTCCTATTACCTTAAACATTTGCCCTTTAGTTTTGGGCTCCCCTACCCTGGGAAAAAGACCTTGGCTATTCACCCTATCCATGCCCCTCCTGATTTTATATACCTCTATAAGGCCACCCCTCAGCTTCCGATGCTCCAGGGAAAACAGACCCAGCCTTTCAGCCTCTTCCTATAGCTCAACCTCCAACCCTGGCAACATCCTTGTAAATGTTTTCTGAACCCTTTCAATTTTAACATCTTTCCTATAGCAGGGAGACCAGAATTGCACACAGTATTCCAAAAGTGGCCGAATCAATGTCCCATACAGCTGCAACATGACATTCTAACTCCTTTACTCAATGCACCGAGCAATAAAGGCAAGCATACCAAACATCTTCTTCACCACCCTGTCTACCTGCGATTCCACTTTCAAGGAACTATGAACCTGAACCCCAAGGTCTCTTTGTTCGGCAACATTCCACAGGCACTAAAGCAGAATCCAGTAGGGCTGTTTTGGTCCAAATGGAGATGAGGGCTATACCAGTGGAATAGCCTAGGGGACAGTCAGTAATGATTTTAGTATGGACTGTGGTATCAAAGGTGGAACTGAGGATATTGTTGAACAAATCAGTACATGCTCAAATGCCATGGCAAACCACTGTCTAATATTAAAGAGTTAGGATTTTTAAGAGATAACACAGTGTGGAGCTGGAGGAACACAGCAGGCTAGGCAGCATCAGAGGAACAGGAAAGTTGACGTTTCAGATTGGGAGCCTTCTTCAGAATTTTTTTCAGGATTTTTAAGAGATATCCTTCACTCCTACAACCCTCTAAGATATCTGTACTAACCTTTCCAGCAATTCTGATTTTATTTGTTCCAATGCCAGTGATCATGCCTTTGACTGCCTAAGCCCTGGCATGTCCTCCCTCAATCTTCATTCCCCGTCTTTCCTCCTTTAAGGTGAGCCGCAAAACTTACCCCTTTGATGAAGATTTTGGCCATCGGCACTACATTGCCTCATATGACCTGGTATCAAATTTCATCTACAATGCTCCTGTTGGGCCTCCTGGTTTCAATGCTCCATCTTGGGATTTTTTTTTACATTAAAGGTTGAAATCACTGACGATGAGACTTATCTCCATCTATTGTCTTAAATATAGTTAACCTTATTTTTCTAAAAAAATGACCACTCTCGAGTCTTTGTGAATCAAGGAGGCAAATATTTTTTTCATTGAATGGGAGAAGACCTTGGTTACTAGACAACTTCTCAATTATACTTTACTGCACATACTTATAATTCTCAAATTCATGAAGGCCCTTATTATTTCAATCTTCAGCCTTAGACCTGCTAATTTCCAAAGTGTCTCAACTGTGATGTCTGGCCTTCAGCTCCTCTCATCTCCTTGCTCTTTGTAACAATGAAAAATAAGCATACACAGGCTGCTATTGTTACAACTGCTGAACTAATACTCCCAAAACCACCCTTGGTCAAATATCCCATGCCAGGGAGAAATTGAGCATAACTACAATAATGTATTGCAAAAGTATCATGCACTTTAAATTTAATCCTACTAATAATAACCCACCATCACCATATACACACAAAAACTCTCCCAGCTCAAAACTGATTAACTTTCATTTAGTTGAAAGTATCCCATTAACAACATTTCTGGTGGGAAGGATGGAACATGAGATACACATCCCAAGAATCTAACAATGATGCCCTAAAACAGAACATTAATGCAGAAGTCACAATGTTAACTCCTGCACGTTTAAAAAGATGAAAATCATTAAAAGATACAACATTCTTATTCACTATGGGGTTCTTGAGAAGAAGAGCAGTCACACCAATTTACACAAATACAGATGACCCACAAACTGAATTGAAGTAACGTTTGTTATTTCTTATATTGTCTTCATGTTTCAGACATTCATTTTTTGCTAAAATGCAATCTTTTTCAAGTATTTTTGGGAAAAGTAATAAATCATATTAATTCCTGAATAATTTGCTACTTGAAATGACATATCTTCTACTGCTAGTTTTGGCAAAAATGGATTTCTCCTTTTCTAGTTAGGCTGTGATAGTTTCTGCAAATATGTTGGCTCTGTCTCAAAGATCAGGTGAGTAGGTGCTGTAAAATACTTTCAAAAAATGTGTATAAATGTAGGTAACAGAGTATTTAAAGGGACATGCATCTCTAATAATTATTACCAGTTTCATTATTTCCATTATGTTGGATTTTAAACAATTTTTGCTTCTCAAAGTTGACTTTATTTCTTTTTGTCCTACAACCAACTCTTAAGTCACAGAAAATGTGGAATTTGTCATTTTATCAAATGGGGATAGTAGCCAGCCTCAGTTAAATTTCTTAATTATCTAAGCGATCTAATCCCAACGAAGTAAACTTGAAATTCTCTGTTCTGAATCAGAATCCTTACTTCTGACCGAAATCAGACTAAATGTTGCCCACTTTGGAAAAGTTTCCCACGTAACTTTCGGGCCAGGAGCCTTCCCAACCGAAGCTGTACATACCAATCCAGGAATCTAAACAGTCAAAGATATTAACTATTTTGGAGCATTAAATGTGAGGAAAATGCCCACAACAATATAACTAATTGTTAATAACTACTGCGTTTTGCATGAAAACGATAAGCAATATAAACAGAAAATACCCTAACTTTAAATAAATATCTTCCATGGGAAGAACATTTGTTATTCTAAAAGGTTATTTTCGAAAATTGAACAAGGAAGCGCCTTACAATAGATGAGGTCCACTGGTGTATTTATGTAATAATTCTATACGAAGGTCACAGTATAGGAGGCCATTCTTCGTGATTTTGAATATCTCCATCAAAACTTCTCGTACCTTCGCTCGCTGCAAAAAGCCTCAGCGGTTCTAATCCTTCTCTGTAACTGAAGTCCTTCTCCGTAGAACCATTCTCACAAATATTTTCTGCAGCCCCTCTCTAATAGTTTCCTAAACTGTGGTACCCAGACTTGGTTACGATACTCCATTAAAGTATTTTGCTGTCAACCTCTGCGTTTATAAATAACACCCAGGATGCCATATGCTTTATTAACCACTCATATCTTAAATTTCTGCCATTGGTCTCCGCTGGAGCATTCAAACAATTTTTTAACGTCTCCATGATATGACAGAGACTAAAGTGTGCACTTTGCAGCGAACCGTTACCTAAGAACTAAGCGAGTGACTGGCTGCGGCCTCGCGCAGCCCATTGAGAAGCGCTCGAGCCGCGGCCGCTTCACCCACAGGCGGCGGCGGTTTGTTTATCCCTCCGCCGCAGTGCTGGGCGCCATCGGATCCGGCGAAGCCGCCAACGCTGCAGCCTCCGCCCAGAGTCGGCACCGTTCTAGGGTAAGTGTCCGACGCGGGGACCATGCACATCGCTGCTGTTGGATGGGATGGAGTGAGGTGACGCTGGCTCCTGTCCCCGCCCAGGCCCGGCCCGCTCCACCCCCTCCCTTGCCCGCTCCACCCCCTCCCCTGCCCGCTCCACCCCCTCCCCTGCCCGCTCCACCCCCTCCCCTGCCCGCTCCACCCCCTCCCCTGCCCGCTGCCTGTGTCAGCGCCTCCTCAATCAGTGCCTCTGCTTTTGCTCCACAGTGCGGATTCTCTCAGCCTTGGCTCTGGCTCCTGCAGCTCCACATTGATCGCTTGTGTCCTGGTAAAGGTAGGTATTCTTCACCGGGCTACAACGATGATTGGGGGAAACAGATCGTATCATTTAGTTAATGCAGATAAATTTCGATTGAATGGAGCAAAGGTACGTTTCTGTTTCATTTAAAAGGGATGAGTCTGAAGGTGAAGTAGAGAGAGAGAATCTTGAGGTGGGAATATCTGCGGCATCTGACGATCCTCAGCAGCTTTCTAACCAGAGCAGATAGATGTGTTATATAACTGTTTTCAACCTGGATTCAAAGATGTGCTTATTTCCCTTTTCTTTTAAATTCTGGGATTCGTAAATGATGTGCCAAGTTTGAGTCTTGTGGAAGCCTATCGTTTATTTTTTTCCCCCGATCTATCTAACGGTACAGATGTAAATAGGCGTGGCCGTGCGGATCTCGGGCTGCGATCGGAATACGAGCTGTTGAATGGGCGAAAAACTAAAGCGCTTTGGTTTTCATTCCCTGATTGCAGCTGCCTCATAAATGGAATTTGGATCGAGAATCTGACTATTTTTAATTTTGCCGCAATCTTGTTTTTTTTAACGAAAGCTCTTGCAGACCTGAGATTTTCCCCGTAAATGACCTTTACTCTTAATTTTTTGTTCAGTCAGTTGACAGTAACATTTAAAGGTAAGCAGCAGTGTAAAGCGTGGAAAGTTGCGCATTTTGTCATAGTGAATTGGTGATGAGGTGGGGGTGGGAGTGGTGATTATAACGCGATGCTTCATTATGGATCGCAATGCTGCAACCCGAATGCGGTGCTTGTCGGGTTCGGCTTGCAGCTGCATTCGATATTAATTTGCACTGTAGGATAGATTGGCCAGGGTGGGGTTGGATACAATGTGAGTAATTAAAATGTATGGATTTGCAATTGGAAAACAAGCTTGATGACATTTTGAGAATACAGAGCTAATTATCCTGTTGATTGTACAGTACCGTCTCCTCCATTTCCAATGGCGTACACAGAGGGGCAGTAAAGGCATCTTGGTTTTTCGCATCCTATCTATTTCCCTAATAATCAAAATGAACTCATTGACGCTTTGTACGTGAAAATTGACCTGTCAGGCTCTTCCACGGTTTTGGAATTTTGTTGGACTTCGCAAATCGAGCTATTGAATAAACTATTCGAATGTATTCTTGAAATGATGTCGATCCTAAAGGTTCATAATGTGGTTTGGGTTTAAGGTCAGTAGTCCGCACAAAAACATTTTTTTTTCTAATACTGTAGTGAAATAACCGAAATAACGATAAAATTGTTAAAGTATAATCCCACTAACCATTGCATTTATTGGCGAGTAGGTCACACAATAAACGTAGCTAAAATCGCCGGAATTCTACATTTTAAAAAAATGTGCCCTTGTGCACAGAACGCTGTTACTGCATGACTCCTTAAATAAGGCAGCATCAAGTTCCATGGCAATCTTTCCTACCCATTCTCTTTACGCTAGAGCCTACGTTGTTGCTGAAAATAGTGATAATCCTGAATATAATTGCTTTATGCTTAACGTGCGTCTCTCCCAGTGCCCACTTTATTTTCTTGCTGATACACCACAGTAAGTATTTTAAATTTTCTGGATTAACAGGGATGTAATGATAGTTCATTCGGGAATTTCTTGGCCATCCTTAAAATATATCCTTAAGGTATTATCGGTTGCAGTGTTTGGTATACCCTGCAAGACATTAACATAATATTAAATTAGTCAGTTCTTCTGCGCAAGTGCTGTTCCATGTGGAATCTCAACTCTGCTCCCTGGTCTGCCACCGCCTTTATCATTGCATTGATCGAATGTCTTTATAGGTCAATATGTCAATCAGATTTCTTTTCATCTGCTTATTTACTAAGAAGTTGTTCAGCATTCTCCTCAAAATCATATTTCTCAAGCTGTTCCACCAACTGTAACTGCTTTTGAATTCAAGACCTACTTTATAGTGATTAAGAAACTAAATCTAAATAGCATTAATATTGTCTGATGACCAGAGTCATTTGGATAAATTGAGGTCTGTCATCAAATTTGACTGGTTCAAATTTTGTTCTGGTTTTACTTGGTCAAAATAGCTGACGTTCTATATTTGGATTGGCTGTGAATTTATTTGGAAATAGCCAATATGATTCTGAGTACTTCATTATAATTAAGAAACTTTATTTTCATTTAGAAATAAACTAATGACAATTATTTCCACATATATTTTGAATTTACTTCCGAAAAACCCTTGTTTTTCAACTTCTGTAATAAGCAAGTAAAGCTATTATTTAACTTTTCATAAGCATGTCTTCGTTGCTCAGACTTTGAGTTTAGGAGTTGGGACGACATGTTGAGACTATACAGGAAGTTGGTGAGGCCTCTCCTGGAGTACTGTGTACAGTTCTGGTTGCCATGTCATAGGAAGGGTATTATTAAACTGGAGAGAAAAAAATTTACCAGGATGTTGCCGGGAATAGTGTTTGAGTTACCAAAATAAGCTGGTTAGGCTGGGACTTCTTTCACTGGAGTGTAGGAGGTTGAGGTGTGACCTCATTGAGGTTAATAAAATCGTAAGGGGCACAGATAAGTTGAATGACAAGAGTCTTTTCTCTAAGGTGGGGGAGTTCAAAACTAAGGGGCATATTTTTAAGGTGAGAGGAGAAGGACATGAGGGGCAACTTTTCTGTACAGAGTGGTTAGTGTGTGGAATAAACTGCCAGAGGAAGTGGTGGATGCAGGTCCAGTTACAATGTTTAAAGGACATTTGGATAAGTACATGAATAGGAAAGTTTTGGAGGGATATGGGCCAAGCGCAGGCAGGTGAGACAAGTTTAGTTTTGGAACATGTTCGGCGTGCAGTAGTTGGACTGAAGGATCTGTTTCCATGCTGTATGACTCTATCTTGTAATTTCCATTCATGCAGGATTTCTTGTGCGCATTTACCTAAGTATGAGATTCTGGTTGGAATGTATTTTAAAGGCATAATACACTGGGTTTGGGGAATAGCGTGAATAAACTGCTAAAGTTTATTCATGCATAGTAATGTCATCTCACTTTTTATGTATTGTTGCTGTTTTGCAACACATTGTCATTTGTGTTACATAATATGCTTCTAAAAGGTCTGCTTGTTGCATATGTAATCGTGCTGCAGGAAAACTGATATATTCACTCCTGCTCCAGTATTGATTCCGTTAGAAGTTTAGTACATTAAAACTCTTTTAAAATGTCGATCCACATAATTCTGCTGAGTGAGGAGGATTCATGTATCTTATAAACGTACTAATTATCAGTGGTACTAGGCCATTTGACTCCTGAAGCCTATTCAGCCTTTGAATAAGATCATGGCTGATCTAAAGAGGCCTCAACTCCACTTTCCTGCCTACCCTGATACCATTTAACTCATTTGTTGTCTCTGTCTTAAAACCTAAGACCCTACCTCCACAAGGATTCTTAACCTGCTGAGAGAAAAAGAGTTATCTTCAACTCCATACAAAATGGTAGACTTCTTAGTTTTAATCCCTGCCCCTCGTTCAAGTCTTTCCCTTAAGGGGGAAGCATCCTTTCAGCATCCACCTTGTCAAGTCCCCTCAGGAAGTTATGTGTTACAATAAGATGGTGTGGTTCTTTTAAACCCCAATGGTTACAGGCCCATTCGTTCAACCGTTTATCATAAGATGTCCCGCTCATTCCAGGAATTGGTTGTGAACCTCATTTGAACTGCTTCTAATGCAATATTGCAAAGTTCTCTGGACATGCTCTCATCAATGCCCTGTATAATTATAGCAAAATCTCTACTTTTTCTATAACGTTCCAGTAGCAATAAATAACCATAACTCCTTTGGTTTCTTAATCATCCGCCGTACCTGCATACTGACATTTTGTGATTCCTGTACCAGGACACCTATAGCCCTCTGTACCTCAGAGTTCGGCAGTCCCTCTCCATTTAAAGGATATGCACTTACTCATCATGTATTTGAATATGCAGTTTTGGCAAGATTTGAAAAAAGTTGTATATGGAATATTGGATTCTTCATTTGTCTGCCAAAAAAATACATTCCATTATTTTAAAAAGCAATACGTTACAAAATACGGTATTTTGTTCATTGCCTGGTATTTGACAGTAAGTGGATGATTAAACCTTATTTAGAAACAAACCCACAGAAATATATTGCTGGAAATGGAACACTGTCCTATTTCATATATACGGAATGTTGCTATTGGTCATTGCCTGGTTTACTCTAACATGGCTGGGTGCAAGTTCTTTCCATTGTACTCCAGCAAATGTGCCTTAATTTGAACATCTCTTATGACAATAGTGTACCATTTTCGCTTTTGCTATCAGTCATTATGCACACCATAGGTGATATCAGCCATCCTTAAGATTTTCTGAATTAAAAGTTAACTAGCATCACCTTAGAGGTAGGTTTGTAATGTGTGATGGCCTGTAGGAACTAGATTATGATTTATTCCCTAACAACCAATGGGAATAGATGTCTGTGCCCAGGTATAAGTTGGATTTGGAACCAGTTCAAGATAAGAGGCTAGCTATGCCACTTACTTTTCCTGAATTAATCCTTTTTGTGACATAAAATCAATCTTAACTTCAACCAATATGAGCAACTTCCATTTTCAGTTTTATTAATTCTATCAGAAATGAAATTTTGTGCCCATTTATAAATCTTCATTTAAAATAAGGTTTCTGTAAATCACAATTTATTGTCTGTCTTAGTATTGTTTGTCCACTTGTTTGTACCACTGATCAATTGGGAGCAGAAAGCCTCTTAAGTCTGCTCTGTCATTCATTAAGATCATACTTGATGTGTTTGTGTCCCACCTATTCCAGATAAACTTTGATTCTGTTGTTTAACAAGAGTCTGTCTACATTCACCACCTCTGAGGCAGAGAGTTCCTAAGTTGCACAACCTTCTGAGAAAAATATTCTCCTCCTGTCTGACCTAAAAACTGCCCCTGCTGTCAGAGCTTTCTTGCCGGTTCGCTATTCCTGCAATTTCTGTTTAAGAAAAGTAATGTAGATGTGCCATATCATGTCTACTTCAGATTTCATCAGCAACCTAGAGAAAATAGGAAATCAGTACATTGTTCCCATAACACCTACCTACAGTTATTTCATTGGTTGCGCCTCCACACTGTTCACACCACTGCTCTTTAATCCTTTGGTCTGGTTTGTTGCCTATCTTGAACTTTCTGACTTCTTTGGTTCTACCATCCTGGTTACTTCAGGGCTTTCTATTTTCCAGAATTAGCCTAACTTTGTCTTGACTCAGACTGTGAGTGACTTTTGGATGTACTGATATTATATATCTGTCAGAGAAGGTGCTGTGGGACGTAACAATTTTTTTTTCTTTTATTGGACAATCATTGTATAAAAAACTGAACTCAGTAAAATTTCAATAAAAACAGAAAATTACAACCAAGTATGGACTGAAAAAAGTATTCCAATTACCACAGTTCCCTGATGTTTTGTCATTAATTAAATTGAGGTTTATAAATAACAGAAAGCCAGATCTTTAACTGACCCAAGCATTCAGGTTCTACAGCAAATTATACTTGAAGTGGACTTGGGTTTATAACTTTGTGGCATGATAATATATTGTGCAGTATAAGCTATAATGCTGCTGTCATTTATAAAATATGTATTCTGTGACTATCACCACTAATGTACATAATAACTTGCATCAAGCACAGTCCAAATATAGTTTTCACTGTCCAAAATAAAAACAAAATGAAAAAAAAATGTCCTGGATTTTTACAAAGTCATCTGTGTTATTGTTTCACTAAATGTCAAGAAAATATCCATCTCTGAGCCTATGTGAATTAGGAGATATATATAGCAGGAGAAGGCCATTCAAGCCTGCTCTGCCGTTCATTAATGTGATAGCTAATCTGTTTGTGATCTCAACATTAGATTCCTATCTGTCTGCACCACCCTAACCCACAAAACACAGAGTCCTTGTTTCCCTTGTCCATCAGAAGTCTACCTATCTCAGCCTTAAATAAATTCAATGATGCAACTTGTGGAAGAGAATTCCACAGACTAACCACCCACTGACATTTAAACAGATCTCCTCATCTCAGTCTTAAAAGGAAAAATGTAGACCTCATTCTTAAGCTGCGTATCCTAGTTCTAGTTTGTCATAAAAGTAGTGACATCCTCTCAGAATTCACCCGAGGGTCATGTCCCCTCAGGATGTTATAGTTCAATAAGATCATCTCTCCTTCTTCCAAACTCCGATGTTTGAAGGAGTGACCTATACAACCTTCATAAGCTAAGCCCTTCAACCCAGGAATGAATCAAGTGATCATTCTCTGAATGGTTCGAATGTTGTCTGGAAGTATAAAATTTTATAAAAATTTTGCAATCTGCACAATTTTCTCATGGAAAGCAATCAAAACATTGGTTGGTCTTAAGCTATCTTTAGTACTAGATTTTATGGTTAAAAAAAGAACATTAAGTTGTTTGAACAGAATGATTCATTGTGCATTGTATGATATAACATTTGAGACCTTTTTATAAAATAGTTTATCATTCAGCTTATGGTGATCAAAACCATTGGAAACGTACAGTAATTGATATGAAAAATGGTACAGCAGTACATAAACATGTCCCATCCATTAAAATGCGTATTAATTTTAAAATGCTGATGACTTTTAAATTGCAATCAGAAACTAACCAGCATGCTTCTTCCTTGTCCCTCCAAAAATGTATAAGTATGCTGGGTGACCTGAGGCTGCATTTGATTTTAGCAATTGTCTTTCTGGTAGACCAGTTCAAACTAACATACAAGAAAATTTGCATTAGCAAAACATTTGCCTTTAAAATATATTCAGGATTTAATAATCACTTTTATTTTGCCAGTTTGATTTTTGTCACATATTTTGACATTCTTGCATACAGAATCAAGTGAATCAACTTGATATATGAATGATTGTTTGGTTGACCACTTTGTATTGTGTATCTTGGCTTATTCATCTCCTTTTGTTTCGTAGAGTTCTGATGTAATTCCTTGAAAATTGGTCACACATGTTTTGGTTGGAAATATGAAAGTTTATAAACAGTAAAGTGGGGGCTTCAGAAGAGGGCCAGAGATTTCCAGAGCAGGATGAAGTTTTAATGCAACCTAAATTCATGTTCATTCATTTGCATGTCTTTTGTATCCAAAGTTATCTGAAGTAAATAGAAATATTTGAGTTGTGTACGTTGATTAATTAATATTGTTCTAGTTTTAGAGAATATTAAGAATTTAGAGCATATTAAGAACTTTCATTATTTTGTTAGCATTACTGTTTTCCATTTTATGTAGTCTTGATATGTTGCATGTTCTGACGTCTTGGAGTCGTAGCTGTATTTTAATTTCACCCATAGCTATTTTAGCATCAGGAAAATACGCTACCTATTTTGTTTCCTTTTAATGAACAAAAGTTTTTCCTTGTCAACTAAAAATTTCATTTTTTTTAGCACACTTGTGTTATGTTTAATGATTTAGTCAACCTAGATTGTCATTACCTCAAAGGAGTTGTGGAAGTTGATCATACAGGATCATCTCCACAAAGTCAAGCTGGCCTGTTAGGTTATTTTGCAGATAGTCAAATTCATTCCTCAGTAATGACGTTGGTCTTTCTTCAATTTCTTGTAAAATAGTATATCTGTAGTTGCTGATATTTACTGGGTTACTCTTTCAAATGGGCCTTTCCAAGTTACTGTTTGCCCGTCCCTTTATCTGTTGACTCCCTTATAATGAACATGAGTACTTCATAAATCTCCTCGATCGTGTCAAACACTTTTAGGTAAATGCTATTTCACCCTGGAAAAATATTCAAGTACTTGCAGCTTCCATTTTCCATTCATAGTGTAGTTTTGAATTAAGATCTGGTAGATTTGTTGGGATAGTCTTCTGTTTAGGACTAATCATTCAATACATTACATCATATTGTGCTTATCCTTAATTTCAAGCTCCTTTGAAATTTTTAATGTTCTTGTGTCTGCTCCAAAAAAAAATCTGGCTCATGTGTTACTGGAGGATGATTTTATTTTTAAATTTATTCAATCAATATGTTTTGGTCAAGCTGGCAATTTTATCGTGAAAAAGAATAAACTACTCTGTATATACAGTAAATAGTTAATGGTTTAATTTGACCTGAAAATTATTACATGAAGTCTGAAGTTCAAGTCAGAGTGCCCCTGAATAAAACTCCTATTGCCATTGGAATGTCCTTCAGAAAACATGCTATGAATGGTAGTGTGGTATTGGAAGCTATAGGTTTTAATTCTGAGGAACTTAAGCGTTTGTGTGCTTCTGTAACTGACCTCTGCTCTGTACTCTAACCACTACTTCTTAATGATTGCTCAAAAATAGCGTATGCAGATGTATGGGATAAGAACTTTTGGCTACAATTCATTTATGGTGTGTGGCCTATTAGAGTGTGGAGGAAATAACCTTCATCTTTGGGACATTAATGTGCACACCTTCGTTAAACAGTGGTGTAACTAAGTGTTTAATGATAAAAACAATATTCTATGTGACTTGTATCATGTTAATATGTAATCACTAAATTTGTTTCCATAATGAATCTATAACCATTGGTGCTTCACCCTAGTATTAAATAAATTAAAACCGCATCTAAATGCAACAAGTTGGAAGGACAAAATCTATCATATTGGTAAGTTTTGTTTGTGGTTCAAGTGAATAGAAGATTAATGTTTTGCTTATGTTTCGCTATACTCTACCAAGTTTCTTGCAACAGCACTGAAATGGTTTAATTGTGCATACCTTTAAATCGTTTGTTTGAGATATAAAATGTCCGTAAAAGTGTGACAGCTCTTTATATGACTATTTAACAGTTCAAGTATGTATGTTTAAAAACTGTCCAATTTTCGTATTGTATGCTGCTATCAATTCCATAATGGAGGTGCATGTTTCACATACATTTGTGAATCTGTTACAGTGATGGTCTGTTATGTTCAGTTTCATAATTTGTTTTAGAGTTAGATATCGTGTTATCCTGATTAAAATTATCCCATTTGGTTTTTATTAAAATGTTTTAATCTTACTGAATATTGCATGGACAGCAGTATAGTTCTTTCTGTTTGATTGGAAAGTGTGATCATGCTTTGCTACAGCTTGGATAATAGCGTCAATTTGCTGTGAATAAAAGGTGTGATGCTACATTTTAAACTTGTATTCTGTCTGATGTCTAGGTTATTTATTTTGTTTTATAATTAATATGCATCTTAAACTAAGTAATTATGCATTCTGTAAGCAGAAATGTAGCATCACCATGTAAAATAATCTTCAGCTTCACTTCTTATTATTGTTAATGCAGCAAAAAGCTGGGTTTTGATATTCTGACATCTATACGGTGAAATACCGCACACGTGCGTAATTCTTTCCTTTTAACTCCCAACCAAGGAGCAGTTTGGAAATTGACCTCAAAGATACTTTCCTAATCAACCTGCTTAAATGTTATGACACACCTCTGGAGCAGGTGGGACTTGAAACCCCGGCCTCCTGGCTCAAAGGTACCACACTTCTACCACTGTGCTACAATAGCCCTTGAGATTGACCTTTAAAGAATTAATTTAGGAATGATTGAAACCTGATTTGACTCATTGAAACATCTTACACTAATTTACTAAACCTGAATTAGGTTCCTATCAGGCCGATGAATGACTAAATTAACTCTTAACGAACATCAAGCGTAAAGATAGGCTACAAATGCCTCTTGTGGCACAGTGGTTGTATCCTGCCTTTGGCCTAGAAGGCCGGGGTTCAAATCCCACCTGCTTCAGATGTGTGTCATAACATGTTTGAGCAGGTTGATAAAATATCTATGAAGTACAGTTTGCCTGTAGTTATGGCGGAGTGGTTGAAGCAGTCATTGTGGTGTTTTTGTGACAGTGGTAGCCCTACCTCTGAGCCAGGAGGCCTACTTTCAAGTCTTAGTTACATATCATTAAGGAAAGAAAATAAAATGTGTAACTTAATGACAAAACTATCACTGATTATTTCAGAATAAGAGTCTAAGTCATGTAACTAAACAGATAACTTGGATTTACTAAGCACCTTTCAAACTTTGAGTCAACAAATCCCTTTCTGAAGTGCAATAACCTTTGGAAAATAGAAACATGGCAATCAGTTTGCATGCAACAAGATATCAGCGAACAGTTGTGATAAATGGCCAGTCAGCCCTGCTCTACTTCAGTGTCATTGGTGAACCTTCTTAATTTACTCAGCATTATGACAACACAATTGCATGTGTAACCTTTACCACTCATTTTGATTGGTAACTCAGTGGAATAATTTGTTACTGAACTGCCAGATAAATCAAATTACACTTATGTGAGTCTATTAACATTAAAACTGGAGACACAGATGCTTAAATTATAACTGGTTCTCAATTGTCTTCAGTATGGACTTGTAGACTAGCTTTAGCTATTTTTAATCAACCTGTTCAGACATAGAGAGAATCAGAGTCATACAGCATGGAAAGAGACCGTTCGGTCCAACCAGAGCACGCCAACCATGTTCCAAAACTAAACTGGTCCCACCTGCCTGCGCTTGGCCCATAACCCTTCCTAACTTTCCTATTCATGAACTTATCCAAATGCCTTTTAAACATTGTAACTGTACCTGCATCCAACACTTTTGCTGGCAGTTTATTCCACACACTAAAAGGTTGCCCCTCGTGTCGTTTTTTGATCTTTCTCTTGCCTTAAAAATACACCCCTTAGTTTTTAAATTCCTTAGGGAAGAGATCCTTGCCATTTGCTTTATCGATACCCCTCATGATTTGATAAACCTCCTGTACTCCTTTGAGAAAAGTTCCAGCTGTTCCATACTATTTTTATATCTCAAACCCACCATTTCCAGCAATATACTGGTAAATCTTTTCTGAATCCAGTTTATTAGTACCCTTCCTGTAGAAGGGCAACCAGAATTGCACACAGTACTCACCAATGTCCTGTATAACCTGAACATGACATGTGTTGTGATATGTTATGACACCCATCTAAAGTAGATGGGGCTTGAACCCAGGCCTTCTGGCCCAGATGGAAGGGATCTGCCACTGTGTCACATGAGTACTTTTCATAGCCTAGCTTTATATATTTTCTAAATCAGTCTGCTCAGAGATGTTATTGCACATCTCTGGAGCAGGTGGGACTTGTACCACGGCCTCATGGCTCAGAAGTAGAGACACTACTATTGCACCACAAAAGCTCTTAAAATTGAGGCTTCATTGTATTAATTGCAAAAATATTTTCCAGTTAATCTGTTCAGTCATTATATTACGTATCTCAGGAGCAGGAAGGACTTGAAATTAGGCCTGCTGTGGTGGAATGTCTGTTTCAGAAGCAGTGGGCAAACAGCTTTGAGTTCCAAGTGTTTTTTTAAAATTAGACAAAGAAGCATGAGTGGGTGGAGTCATGCTGACACAGACCAGGGTTTTAGTTTTGTTTTCAGTTGAAGTTGGGGCTGTTGTTAGTGTTGTTACAGGAAGGTGAAGGGGGATTGAGTAGCCTGTTAGTTATTTTTGATAAATGAGTTAGTGTTCACAGAAATGTCCAGCAATAGCAAAAGAAACACTGAACTTGGTGTTGGATGGCAATTACTGTAACTATCAGGAGAACAGTGTTACCAGTTTGGACCAGACCAAACCCCCTTAAAATATATCAAGGAGATAGCCTAGACCCTAACTTTTATTTAAAGGCAAGTGTAAGGCACTGTGTTCCAGATGTGATTCGATTGGCCCACTACTAGACTTTAAGAAAAACATGCTTTATTCTTACAACTGTTAAAAATCAAACAAAAGAAGAATTGGCATAACTTTAACTCTATTGAAATACTTAATAAAATAATGTATTATTTCACTTTTAGTCATCAGCTATTCCAATATAGCAGCATCACATCAACACATCCTTGACAAAGGCAAATTCACCAAAACAGTTTCAGTCTCGTGCTAACTCCAGACCAGGAGAAAAGAACCCTGAAAGAAACAATCCAGGAGCAAAGAGAGAGCTGTATCTATCAGCTTCAAGCCCCAACTTCAACTTCAACTTCAACTGAAAAGAAAACTAAAACCCTGGCCTGTGTCAGCATGACTCCATCCACTCATGCTTCTTTTGTCTAATTTAAAAAAAACGCTTGGAACTCAAAGCTGTTTACCCACTGCTTCGGAAACAGACATTCCACCACAGCTGGCAACACCTCTCTGCAAGAGAAACAGCACAAAACAAATCCCCCTTAAAGGCACCATCACAACAGTAACAAAAGTGGCTCCCTAAAACCTGACTTTGGACCCAAAAAATGATTTGAAATGTGATACTTAAGTGGTTAGCTTTCACATGGCAGTTTAATTTAGTTATTTCTTGAGTCAATAACATGAGCCTTTTATTGTTTGTTGGTCTTTTCAGAGTACAGGCAGTTCCCAGGTTGTGAACAGGTTCTGTTTCTGAGTCCGCTTGCAAGTCAATTTGTACACAAATTGGAACATAATGCAGGATAATATAAAATAACCGTTTGTAAGTACAGGAACTGTTTGTATGTTAGATCTGTAAAATTATACCCCTGTTTGGGATTACTTTTGTAAGTACAAGTGCTTGTAAATTGGGGACCCCCGTAAATGATTTTGAGGTTTAAATGTTTTTGAACATTTTTATCTTCATCCCATTTTATTCCCATCCTTGAAGGTGCTGCGTCACACTGGGTAATGGTTCTATGAAGTCAAAAGTTCTTGTTTTTTTTGGTCAATTCATTTTTTTGGCTTTGGGCACCAGGAGCATACCTGGGAATCTTATGCTGTGTGAAGTCAACTGACATGTCACTCAACATACTTCTTTATTTATGCTTCCATAATATGTGAGTGTTGTAGACTGGGTCTGGAATTTATGCCCTAATTGTCCTGGACGTGAGCCTTTGAACTGTTAATGTCCATGTGTTGTAGGTACGCTTACAGTCTGTTAGGAAGGGGGTTCCAGAATTTTGACATTTACCTATGAAGATATTGAAGAATCTAGCATTTAATGAAATACGCATTCTGTATTAGATTTTAGTTCTGATAAATATGTTGATTTGGCGCAATTTAATTTCTTTTTCCAAGGTACTTGTCTTCTTGGCATCTGCCAGTCTTGTATCAACGCACTCTGAGGGAAACAGCATTAGCAGCAAGTGATAGCGCTAAGTGATTCCATAACCAGCAGATAAGATCTAAGCTTGCAGTCCTGAATGGTGGTGGACAATTAAACAACTCACTGGAGGAGGAAACTCCACAAATAACTCCATCCTCAATGGTTGGGGGAGATCGACGCATCATTGCAAAAAATAAGGCTGAGCCATTTGCAACAATCTTCAGCCAGAAGTGCTGAGTGGATGATTCATCTCTTCCTCCTTGAGAGGTCTTCAGCATCACAGGTGCCAGTCGTCAGCCAATTTGATTCATTCCACGTGATATCAAGAAACAGCTGGAGGCATTGGATACTGTAATGGGTGTGGGCCTGACCACATTGCAGCAATAATACTGAAGATATGCTTCAGAACTTTAAAACAATAATATACATTTTTATTTAATTTGTTTCAGAAATGATAGTTTGTAAAGTGTACTATTTTATGACTCGCTGTTTTCTGCAGAAAACAAAGTTGTCAACAGCTGAGAGTTTTTGTAATCCAGAAACCGAGATGGGTTGTTTTTATTTGTCCATGGGATGTGGACGACAGTGGCTAGGCCAGTGTTTATTGTCCTTCCCTAATTACCCTTGAGAAGCTGGCAGTGAGCTGCTGTTTTGAACAACTGCAGTCGTGTGAGGAAGGTATACCCCAATGATGTTAGGAAGGGAGTTCTTGGATTTTGATCTGGCAAATAGTGAAGGAGCAGCAATTATAATTTCATCAGGATGGTATATTTGTGGGAAACCTTCAGGTGGTGATGTTGCCATGCATTGGCGGCCCTGTCCTTTCATGAACTGAGCTTTATCATTTAATTAATGCACAAAATTATGGGGATGAAATTTAACTACCATCCAGTTTTCGTCAGGAAATCATTGATAATTTTTCACCTGCCACTGTGAAAAGTTCTCTGAAAAAGAGTCAGGCTGGAATAGAAACATTAACACTGTTTCTGTCTCTACAGATACTGCCAACTCTGAGTTTCTCCAGCATTTTCTGTGTTTGATTTACACAAATAATTAGATTTCAGTTTAGTGCTGGGATAGCTAACCAACAAAGTATCATTGAAATTGGGGTAAGAGGTGTTGAACAGTCAGTGTATCACCATAGGGAGAATGACCAGATATTCAAGTGGTAGAAGAGTTGCTAACACTGGTCACTGTGCAGAGCGAGTTGATAGAAATGGGGTAGATATACACCTGTAAAGAAGGGATGAATTATGTGGTGGAAGCAAGAGAAGTGCAGAACAACATGACCTCTGAGCACCAAAATGGGGTGGGGGAATGGGCGGATGTGGACAGACTTGTGGAAGTACTTTGATATTCACTGAAATGTAGACGGTAACATAAATATGAAAGTTTTTAGGGTTACAATATCTGTAAATTAAAATACAGTTCAAATAAACTGATCTGCTAGGAAATTTTAATTAGTTTGAAATAAAACCTTACCTGAATGCAGGTGGTTGAAAGTACAGTGATGCCACCTAATGTTGTGAAAACTGAAATACATGCTCATACAAATCAACATCTAGATGTGACAAAACTGTAATATAGGACGAAAAATTGAGAAAATTTTCCCACTAGAAACAGAACATCTTATGTTATAAACAGACACATCATTGATTCTGGTGTCATTCCTATCATTATTTTGTATTCTCCTGCTTTCAGAATCTCTGATTTGTCATTTGAAATGCCACAGGAGCTTCATTAAGGGGTTTGAAAAGAACAAATATGCCTAAAGTTGGACAGAGAGAAATAAACTACGTATTATTTCAGCAAATGTTCCTTGATGTTGTTCTTGGTGAGTTGGAATACTGGGCGTTTTCTTACAATAGAGGGTTTATGTCATGTAGCACACCATGAATTGAGGGCCAGTGGTTTATTGGCATTGAATAAATTTCTACTGTTGTGGATGTATTTGAGATTGAATTCAGTGACTGTTTGTAATTATTATGCTGTATTCTTATTATGAATACAAAAATAAACTTCTTTAAAAATATATTCCTTTACCTACAGACACCTTTTTAGAAGCAGAGGACAGATATGAAGATGTGTTCATGATGATGGAAATTATGTATAATGGTTAGCATTACTGATGAGTATGGTGTGAGGGAGTGGCATTAGAGTGCAATAGCATGTAGTTTGAGATTTAGCAGTCTTGGAATGGAATTGCTGAAGTTTGACAAGACTGCAGGAGAAGCTTGGGATTTGGCACATTTGGGATTTTGTTCAGTGGGGACTTCTGGAATCTGTTGGAAATGAAAGTGGAAAAGGACAAAGGTCTAACAGCATTGGTAAGAAATTTTGCACCTGGCAGTGCTGATTCATAAACTGCAATAGTTCTCTACATACGTTAATTAATTATATAGTTTCATAATTGCTTGCTGGAAAAATATTGTTCTTTTGAGGTTTAAAAAAAAAGACAGCTGCACAAACACAGATCCTGTTCTGTTTCTGCTTCTTTGGAGCAGTGACTGGAAATTTAGCTTGTATGATAAATGTATTTTTGTTTTGGGCCAGACAGTCTTGTATCTCTCAGAAAGGACATGCAACAAACATTGTAAATAGCCCATTCTTTCTACCAATGATAAATATTCCCAAAACCACTCTGAAAACATTATTTACTTGATAAGTATTTTTAAGCATGAAACCCTAACAGTGAAGTGATCTATGTTGCTGTCATGTTAAAGTTGCATGCAAAAAAACTGAGTATTTGCAACTTTCGGTCTTTCAGTTAATATAAAGTTAGTCTTTTTGCTTACTCACAGCAGGTATACAACCAAATCTTATGTGAGTAGTGATTGGTTTATTTTCCTTTCCCTTCATTTTCTCTTTGTCACTGCTTAACTTGTTCTCTGACATTAAAACAATGCTAACAGCTTTTATTTACTAGTTGAAAACCCATTCAAAGTCACTGTTCAGTATGTTTAAACCATTACAAAAACTCACTAACTGAAATCATACTGTAATAATTCTCTATTTTTCAATATAGTAAAAAGTATTTGTTAATGAATAAAGCTTTGAACAAAATGTATAATCAACATTACATTTTTGAAATAGTATTCTCTCATATTCCTAACAAATAAGTGTAACATCTTTTTAAAAAATAGTAAAAATGAATTTTATTTGAATAAAGGTACTAAAATTTGGCCTCTGGCTTTTCTCAAAACTATTTCAAAATGCAATGAAACTGAGAGTGTTAGAACCTCAAGGAACATCATTCAAATTGACATAATACTGTTGGTCCATCCTAGAAAATTGTGCACAATATATGCATTTGGAGTACAGGATCAATCTTTAGGTGATGCTCATAATTTAATGCAAAAAAGTATTGAATCCTAGTCTTGGTCTTTGAGAGATGCTGCAACCTTCAAGGAAAAACATTGCTGAATGTCCTGATAAATGCAGAGAGCAACTTCTAAATTTTATAATGTTGTAACATGTTACATAATATTTTTATGATGCACACTTGTATTTGACTAGCAATGTCAATTGTTGATTAAAACGCTTTTAATGAACATTGAATGATTTGACTGTTCACCCTCTTAAATATTTCCTTGGCAAATTATCTAGTTTGGACATTTGGGAATAAAGGGTTTGTCATTTGAGGGGTGGTTGAGGACTCTGGGTCTGTACTTTGAGTTTAGAAGAATGAGCAGAATCTCTTTGAAACTTACAGAATACTGAGAGGTCTGGATTGAGTGAATATTTCAACTGGTAGGAGAGACTAGAACCTGAAGGCGCAGCCTCCGACTGCTTAGTAAGGGGATAAAAGGTTATGGGGAGAAGGCAGGAGAATGGGGCTAAGAAATATGTCAGCCAGGATCGAATGACAGACTAGAGCAAGCCTAATTCTGCATTAATATCTTATGATCTTATTTAGAACAGGATGTTTTACAAGTCACCACGAATTTCTCAGTAACATTTTCTCTTGCTGTTTGCTTTGTATTCATAATCTTATAACTACTTTACTTTTTTGTTCTTGGTTTACTTTAAATTAATCAACAAAGCATGATGTGGGCATTTATACAAAAATTAAGTGTAATGCTTACAGGAATTCTATGTCAAGGCAATAAATGTGATCTCATAGATATATTTATCTACCTATGTATAATCTTTGGGTTGGAAATGTTTTAATACTTTCAGCTTCATTGATATCAGTGGATAATAATGACTCCTGCTGTACTTCCCTGCAGAGAATGCCTTTGTTACGACTTAAAATAAAATTGTAAGTAGTGCGTTGTAACTTTTTAGCCCATGTATTAGACATGATAAAAGGAGTAATATTCGGCTAACTAATTATGAGCTACAGTGTGGGAGGTCAGATGTTTAGTAGATGTCCTGTGGTGTTGCTCACAGTCAGTTCTCTGTTCCCTTGATCTTTCTTTTGTCAATTTCATTCTGTCATGTTGGCCTGTCTGTGTCTCTGTACCACAGCATACTTGTATGTCTCACCTGGTGTCCTTTTTGGATCATTATCTCCATGCTCTCTATCTGTTTTCCAGTCTCATAGACAGGTACAATCTCGCATAATTTCTGTTTCATCCTTTGGAGGTTTATGTCTCTGTCATTGTGATGTTTATCTGCGTAATCTGTGCATTTTATCTGTTTTTTCTGTATATACTCCCACATAATGTATTATTTTATAAAACTGTGTGTGTGTGTGTGTGTGTGTATAATATATAAAACAGGTAAAATTAAACAGAGTAGATAGGCAAAATGACAAATGGATGGGAATGAATGTGAGGAATATGGTCTGTAGTGAATGAATGGTTGTTTGATCGGTCTCTCCCGCTATTCTCTATGGGCCTCTTTAGGGAGCGTGTTCGTCTGATGAACTAGGAGAGAGTAAAACTTGCTTGACATCACAACCTAGTGGGAAAATCTTGCAGCTACATGTATAGGCATTTATTACAATACCTGTTTTAAATATTTCTGTCACGTTATAAGCACTGCAATCACAGCGTTATCCTTGGAAAACTGTTATTTTGAAGCAAGAAATTTACCAGTGTAAACAATTACTAGCTGATTTAGTTACCCTAGATTGTTTTAACAAACCAATGTTCATAAAAGGTGCGGATTAAATTTGCTGCTAGACAGGCTAAACATAAGCAATGCCATTGGAAGTTCTCAGATTTGCTATGATTCTGTAATAAATTTTCTCTGACTAATGTTCCCTCCTTTTAAAGTCCCTATTGACCTCCTCTAGATTTTCTGGTTAGCCACAGGTGGTTGTGTTACTGAGACCACGACTAATGACTGTGAGTTCAAATTTCACCACAACAGCTGGGGAACATAAATTCAATTGATTAAATAATTATGGTATCAGTAATGGTGACTGCAAAACTACCAGGTTGTCTTAAAAACTCACCTGTTTTACTAATCTCCATTAGGGAAGGAAATCTGGTGTTATTATTAAATCTGGCATTCATTTATAACTTCAGACACTGTTATTGATTCTTAATTGCATTCCAAAATGTCTTAGAATGTTAACCATTTGCATCAAACTGCTATGATAAACAGCAAGAATAAAACTAGATTGACCATCTGGCAACAAGTTAGGGATGAGACATGACCAAGGGAGTCCAGGCAACCCTGCACTAACAGTTATTTATACCAAAATTAGGAGACTCTCCCATTAATTTGTCAACTGAGATCTGACTTAGTCCCAGCCCTGTTATGACATGCGTTGCTTTTAGCACCACTTTTTCACCCACTCTTAGGCCTGTTATCACATTATGTGGTTAGCTTTCAATACAGACTACCTCGCTGCTACCCCCAGTTCTGGTTATCACTTATTCAGCTTCTGTTCTGTCCTGGCCTGTCATCCATAATCCCCTTGTTTACCCCTTCTATATTTTTGTCTCACTGGGCTCCATCTTCATCTCTACCACTGCAACTGCACCCCCCTCAAAAAAAAACTCAACTTTAGCATAAATACCAGCTTTTTCCTGAATATCAATTTTGATGAAGTCACTGGACATGAAACCTTAACTCTGCTTTCTTCCCACAAATACTGCCAGACCAACTGAGTTTTGCCAGCAATTTCCATTTTTGTTTCAGATCTCCAGCTCTTTGTTTTGTTCTAACTTGGCCCTATTCAGCCTCATAACTTAGACTCCGCCATCATGAACCTTGGGTATGTTGTCTGTCCAGCAGGATGGCTCCGTCAGAGGTGACAGCATAGTGGTGTACAGTCAAGAGATTGTGATCCTGGATGTCCAGGCATTGACTCTGAATTCCATGAAGTTTCATGCCATGAAGCCATATATGGACTAGGAACACCCTTGTTAATTACCATCTGCTGTCAACTCTCAACTGATGGATTTAATGATCCTCCATGTGGAGTACTACTAAGTAGAGCAGCAAGGGTTTAAAATCTGTTCTGGGTGGGGAACTTGTGTGTGCCCCCAAGAGAAGCAGTTTTGTTGTATTCATTCACAGGATATGGGCGTTGCTGTCTAGGCAGCATTTATTGCCCATCCCTAATTGCCCAGAGGGCAGCTCAGAGTCAACCACATTTTATGGGTCCAGAGTCGCATGCAGGCCAGAATAGGTAAGGATGGAAGTTTCTGTCCCTAAAGGACATTAGTGAACCACATGGGTTTTTCCGACAATCAGCAATGGATTCATGGAAATTGTTAGACTCTTAATTCCAGATTTCTTTCTTGAATTCAAATTCTGCCGTGGCAGGAGTCAAACCTGGGTCCCCAGAACATTACCTGGGTCTCTGGATTAACAGTTCAGCGACAATACCACTAGGCCATTGCCTCCCCTGCGTGATAGTGTTATTACAGTGCCAAATCCCTCAGCACATCTGAGGCATCAGCTTTAATCGGAAACATATAGTAGTGCAAGATTGTGTTTTGGCTACAAGTGCAGATAAGAGATGGGGTATTCTGTCGTGAGTTACGTATCAACTGACTTCTGTAGCCTGTCGTCTAGAAAGGACCATAACAACACCATAAGAAATTGGAACAGGATTAGGCTGTTTGACCCCTTGAGCCTGCTCCGCCATTCAATAGGATCATGTCTGAGGAGCCCACTTCATTGACGTGTTATCCACTGCTTCCTGTGGCACAAATATACAGCAGCAGCAGTGTGTACCATCTACAAGATGCACCATTGCAATTCATCAGGACTTCTTCAAGAGCACCTCCCTTAACCTCTAATGTCTTGAAGGACAAGAGCAGCCATTTCATGAGAATATCTCCACCTGCAAGTTTCCTGCCAAATCACGTACCATCTTCACTCAGAAATATGTCACCATTGCTTCATCGTTGGATCAAAAACCTGCGCCTTCCTCTGTCTCAACATTGTGGGAGGACTTTTACCTCTCAGACTGCAGCAGTTCAAGAAGGCAGTTAACATCCACCTTTTCAAGGCCAACTAAGAGTAGTTAATATGCATTGAACTTGTCTATGTCCACATCCTACAACTGAATTTTTTAAAAAAATGCATATGACCTCCTCCATAATGCAAAATTGTATTATCTCCTTTCTCTGTGCACAAACATGGATAATCTTTCATTTTTGAAGCTTCCATCACCATTATGGTTTTTCAGTTAGCCTTCTTAATTTTGGATTGTTTAAAGCAATTTTCTGTGTTCCTAGGATTTATTTTTCTACTTCTAACATGATTCTGTGGAATTATTTCTCTGTCTGGGTTGTATGATGATATTGTCATAGACTCATACAGCATGGAAACAGACCTCATTTCTTTGTAATCCCATTCATGTTCTCATTTACTGGGGTAACTGTTTTGGTTTTTTGTCTTCTACAGTTTCTTGTGACCTATAAATCTCAGCTTAATTTGCTATAAGAATGCTCATTCCTCACTCACAAATATATTCTGTAATTACTTTAAGCGATGGCCAGGAATTTCTGAAAACTTGTCAAAACAATGGCATGAGCATGATGTAATTGCTAATTTTCAGAACAGAAAAAGACATTTGGACAGATGCTGTTCATGCGAAACATCTGCAAAACCTTCTATCATATTAGTACAGTACAGCTCTTGTTGTTTTCCCCCTCCCTGGCATGCAAAAGTACAGCTCATGTAAATTTCCAGTTCTGAATCAGCTGTACATTGAATGACCTCTGTGGCTTGATCACTGACACCACCAGAGCCTGCCCAACAATAGATGTCTTTTTTTGTGTCTGTTCTTTGCTGTTGGAATGCCTATCCCACTCAACAAAACTTAATCTCATTCCCCCTCCCCCCTGCCAGTTTTCACTCTGGCGTTGTATCAAGTATGAGGCCTTAAAATGGGGTTATAATAGAAAAAAAGTTTGGGAAGCGCTGCTCTGGAGAAAACAGAGGACTATGTAAGATCACGTGTTTTTGTTTCCTTTATTCTTGGTCTGTGGAATGAAAGAAAAAGAAGATACTGCTTTAAACCCAAGGAGATTGTGCAAAGTGATGGCTGTGGTTTTAATAATCATGTTCAGTGGCGCACACTGAGTTGAATATAATGTTGCGGTTTTCCTGGAACGGTGAAATGAAAAGCAGACACCACAGAGCCAATGAGTTCTGAAGTAAAAGAAAAACTGCTTGATAACGAGGCTCTGGCTCCTGATGAGATGATCATGGCTTGCGTGGGGCCCTGCTGAAGAACTACCTAACCTGCAAAAAGATATCATAAATTCTTTGGAGATAGCAAGAACTGCACTCGCTGGAGTCAGAGTCAATACAGCGTGGAGCTGGGGGAACACAGCTGTTCAGGCAGCATCAGAGGAGCAGGAAAGTTGACGTTTCGGGTTTACACCCTTCATCTTGTGTGGAGGTACCAGAAAGTCTTCAATAACAGCTGGCTATCTGCCAGTAACCTTCCCTGGATATCTCTTGCTGAAGGAAGAATAAAACCCCTTAAAAGACAGTGCACAGACTGATTCTCAACCGGTAAACCTCATGTCAACAACAAAGAGCTTAAAGGAATTGGAAGAAACCAAAAGAAACAACTCATCAACTCTCCTGATCCAGACTGTTGATATCAAACTGTATTGCCCTCATTTCTTCTTCTGTTTTTACTGTCTTAGTATTGGTGTCTGTCCTTGTGTGAAGGGGGTTTGGGGGTGTCAATCAAGAAGTGATAGAGATTAAGTTGTAGAGTTAAACATTAGTAATTCCTGTTTCCTCCGTGCTATTGGTTGAAGATAACATGTTTGTAATAAACAGTTATTTTAAAACTATTTTTAACAGTTATATAATAGACAGTACAGAAACCTGGTGACTAGTGCATTCATCAGTTAGCTAAGCACTTTAGACTTAGATTTTATTGTCACATGTATGCAAGTACAGGAATACTGTAGTGAAGTGAGAAATGTACAAAGTCACCACTCTATGGCTGTACAAAATAAAAAATCATAATTTTAAAAAAAGGAAATAAAAGAAACAGAGCTGAAAGAAAAAGAAAAATGTCTAGATCTTAAAGTCT
Source organism: Rhincodon typus (assembly GCF_021869965.1). Taxonomy (NCBI): domain Eukaryota; kingdom Metazoa; phylum Chordata; class Chondrichthyes; order Orectolobiformes; family Rhincodontidae; genus Rhincodon; species Rhincodon typus. Next base: position 44,182,251 of record NC_063340.1, on the reverse strand, counting down.
TATCTCCCCTGCGCCCAGCCCTGCCCTGGAGTTTCGATCAGCCTCCTCCTGGTGCACGCTCTACCAATCGTCTTTGCTTCTGCAGATGCTGCCACCAGTTGCTGAAACAAGCCACCTGTATTGCTGTTGCCACCGAGTGTCAGGAGGAGCTGCCTGTATTACAGCCATTGCCATCTTTGATTGCCGAGAGAAGCCGCCTCTGTTGCCACGCTGCTGCCTCTGTTGCCACCTCCATTTGCCGGGAGGAACTGATTCTGTTACCAGTGCTGCCGCACGTGCTTGGGAGACCAGGCCTGCCCTCGCCCTGCTGAAGACGCCAAAGAAAGGCTTTTAAAGAGAAGGGAAAAGGAGAAAGGAAAAAAGAAACAAAAAAGTAAAAAGAGGGGGGAAAAAGAAACAAAGACAGCAGATAGAAGTGAATGAGCCCTGGGCCAGGAGCCTGAACACAACGCTGGTAATCCATCACCATCTTGGTAAAGAGAGTTTGCATAGCTTGACTAAATCTTTTCATATTTGTGACAACTTCTGGAATAGTGGAGCTGGATTTCCAGTACACTATCCAATGAGTTGTGACACCAGCAAAATGTGTACCTTCTGGCACCAGTGTGTTCTTCTGTGGCAAATGTGGCAGAGGCAAATTACCAGGCAATAACCATCTACAACTAGAGAGAACCTAGCCATTGTCCTTTGACATTCAATGGCATCAGAATTACTGTGTCCCTAACTATCAGCATTCTGGGCAGTACCATTTCCCTTAACCTGAACTGAACTAGCCATAAGAGTGGTGTGTGTGTGGGATGAGCTGCCAGAGGAAGTGGTGGAGGTGGGTACAATTACGTCATTTAAAAGGCATCTGGTTGGGTACATGATTGGAAGGGTTTAGAGGCATATGGGCCAAATGCTGATAAATGGGACTAGATCAGTTTAGGATATCTGGTCAGCATGGTTGAGTTGGATCAAAGGGTCTGTTTCAGTGCTGTATAAATATGAGTCTGACTCTGTGTAAGTACTGTGTCCATAAGAGCAGGGAGAAACTAGGAATCCTGCAGCACTTCTGCCTGAATCCCCAAAGTCTGTCCACCATCTACACGGCCCAAAGCAACAGTATTATTGAGTGGAATATAACCCACTCGCCTAGATAAATACAGCTCCAACAACACTCAAGAAGCTGGACACCATTCCAACAAAACTGACCGCTTGATTGGCGTCACATCCACAAACATTGACAGATGACGCTCAGTAGCAGCAGTGTGTACCATCTACAATGTGTACTTTTAGAAATTCACCATGCTGCTTTGGAATCACCTTTCAAAGACATGAACACTACCATGAAGGACAAGGTTAGCAGATCCAAGGGAACGTCACCACCTGCAAGTTCACTTCTAAGCCACTCCCCATCCTGAATTGGCCATTCCTTCAGCGTTGCTAAATCAAAATCCTGAAACTCACTCCATAGTGGCATTGTGCTGCACCTACTGTTTATGGACTGCGGCAATTTAAGAAGACAACGAAAATGGAAAGAACTGCAGATGCTGTAAATCAGGAACAAAAACAAAGTTGCTGGAAAAGCTCAGCAGGTCTGGCTTTTGAAAACAGACTTAACATTTCAAATCAAAAGACTTCTTTGGAACAGTCTTTGAAGGCATCTTTGGATTCTGTTTTTCTCCATCCACAGATGTTGCCACATCCACTGTGTTTTTCCAGTATGGTCTGCTATCATTTCAGATTTCCAGCATCTGCAGTATTTTATTTTTAATTAGTTCCTTTTTATACATTGGGAAATACCTTTACATCTTCATATGAACATCTGTATCTCTCTACACCTGAAAATATTTGATACTATTTATTAAAATGACTTAAGTTGGGGAAAGCTGGTGGTTTTAGAATCCTCACAAACCAATTAAAGCTTCAGATTATAATCTAATGATAACACGGTTGTCAGAATATTCGCACCCCTTAACTGGTGTAGGCAATGGTGAGAAATTTGGGAGACTATGGTGAGAATTAAAATGAGATTTTCATCTTTCACAAAGACTGATTTTGTTTTTTCCTCATTAATGTTTCAATAAGTATATAATCTTGCTAATAAGCAGAGAGGACATTATTTCCATTCATTTGCGTCACTATTAGCTAATCACACCTCAATTCTCTGCAGTTTGCTATTCTCCTAGACACTGGTGAGAAACTAAATGACAGAAATTCCTGACTTGAAAGTCTGATTACCTGGTAGATGAAGGTCAGTGGTTGTATCTCCAGGTTTCTATGGTCCCCTTCATCCACCAACATCTTCATAGCATGCTTCTTGGTCAGTGACTGCCTCTACCTTTTTATCCACAGAGGTTGAAGTTGTTGAAGCATCAGCCTCCTCTACTACCACCTTCGGCACTGGTACCAGAATTGGGGCAGCAGAGAGCGGTTCCATTGGGAAGGGCTTCACTTGAACCATGATGAGACCAGTGTCCTGTATGAATTGAATAGCCAGGGCTTTAAACTAATTGGGTTGGGTGAGGGAAGGGGTGGTCGGTTGTGTTGAAAGAGGGGAAATGCAGACTTACAAAGCAAGAGGAAATTACTGCATACATGACAGCTATTTGGATAACCATAGCCAGAGTAGGACAACCTGGTAAAAAGACAAAGACAGAGTAATCTATAGGCCCTCTAACAGTAGCTATATAGTAGAACAGAGAATGAATCAGGAGAAAATGAGGACATGTCAAAAAAGCAATGCATCAATTATGGGTGACTTTAATCTGATAGATTGGGGTAGTCCGCCACAAGGAAGAATTTAGAGAGTGTATTTGGCAGAGTTTCCTAGAACAAAATGTTGTGGGTCCAACCAGGGATTAAGCTATTTTGGATCTGGTGATGTGCAATGAGACAAGTTTAATAAATTTTCTCAGCATAAAAGATCCCCAGTGACCATAGCATGGTAGAGATTAGCATCCAGGGAAAAAGTTGGGTCAGAAACAACTGTGTCAAGCTTAAATAAGAGCAATTACAAAGGATTCAGGGCAGAGCTAACTGGAAAAGGAATTTAACAGCAAAGATGATCAAGGGAAATGTTTTAAGTTCAAGGCTCACAGCAAGAATGTATCCCACTGAGCAAGAAGGATACTAGCAAGGGGTAAACCAACCATGGCTGACAGGAAAATTGTATGTTTTCTTACTTTCAATGTGGCAAAGATTCTGGTAAGCCAGAAGATTAGGGAAGTTTTAAAAACTAACAAATGATGACCGAAAAAGAAATAGCGGGAGAAGGTAAACTTGCAGCAAGAGCTTCTTTAAATATGTAAAAAGAGAGGCTGAAGTTAACATACAACCTTTCGAGAATGAGGCCGGGGAAATAATGGGGAATAAGGAAGTGACAGAGGGATTGAATAAATACTTTGCTTCAGTCTTCACAGTGGAAGACACTGATAGCATTCCATAAATACAAAACAATCCGTTTAAAAAAGGAGTAAGGCAGACGACGGGAAATTCCAGGCTGATTATCCTGATCTCAGTCATTGGTGAGATTATAGAACATAGAATAGTACAGGCCCTTTGGCCCATGATGTTGTGCCGACCTATTAACCTACTAAGATCAATCTACCCTGCATACCCTACATTTTAGTATCCTCAGCGTGCCTATCCAAGAGTCGCTTAAAAGTCTCTAAAGTATCTGACTCCACTACCACTGCCGGCAGCGCATTCCACAAGCCCAACACACTCTGTGTGAAGAACCTACCTCTGACACCTCCCCTATACCTTCCTCCAATCACCTTAAAATTATGTCCCCTCGTAATAGTCATTTCTGCCTTGGGAAAAAGTCTCTGACTATCCACTCTATCTATGCCTCTCATCATCTTGTAAACCTCTATCAAGTCATCTCTCATCCTTTTTTGCTCCAATGAAAAATGCCCTAGCTCCCTCCACCTTTCCTCATAAGACCTGCCCTCCAGCCCAGGCAACATCCTGGTAAATCTCCACTGCACCCTCTCTAAAGTTTCCATATCTTTCCTGTAATGAAGTGACCAGAACTGAACACAATATTCCAAGTGTGGTCTAACCAGAGTTTTATAGAGCTACAGCATAATCTCACGGCTCTTAAACTCAATTCCCCTGCCAATGAAAGCCAACACCCCATACGCCTTCTTTACAACCCTATCAACTTGGGTAGCAACTTTGAGGGATCTATGGACGTGGACCCCAAGATACTTCTGTTCCTCGATATTGCCAAGAATCCTGTCATTAACCCTGTATTCTGCATTCAAATTCGACCTTCCAAAATGAATCACTTCACACTTTTCTGGGTTGAATTCCATCTGCCACTTCTTTGCCCAGCTCTGCATCCTGTCAATGTCCCGTTGCAACCTACAATAGGCCTCCATGCTGTCCACAACTCCACCAACCTTGGTGTCATCAACAAACTTGCTAACCCATCGTTCCACTTCCTCATTCAAGTAATTTATAAAGATCACAAAGAGCAGAGGTCCCAGAACAGATCCCTGTGGAACACCACTGGTCACCGAGCTCCAGGCTGAATATCCATCTATTACCACCCTCTGTCTTCTATGGGACAGCCAGTTTTGTATCCAGACAGCTAAATTTCCCTGAATCCCATGCCTCCTTAGTTTCTGAATGAAAGTACTTTCCTACCAAATGGAACCTTATCGAATGCCTTGCTAAAATCCATATACACCACACCCCACTGATATGTTTTGTCACATCCTCAAAGAATTCAATAAGACTTGTGAGGCATGACCTGCCCCTCACAAAGCCATGCTGACTATTTCTAATCAAACTATGCTTTTCCAAATAATCATAAATACTATCTCTCAGAATCCTCTCCAATCATTTGCCCACCTCAGAAGTAAGACTGACCGGTCTGTAATTCCCAGGATTATCCCTATTCCCTTTCTTGGACAAGGGAATGACATTTGCCACCCTCCAATGTTTTGGCACTATTCCAGTGGACAGTGAGGATGCAAAGATCATTGCCAAAGGGGCAGCAATCTCTTCCCTCGCTTCCTGTAGCAACCTTGGGTATATCCCATCTGGCCCAGGGGACTTATCTATCCTCATGTTTTTCAAAATTTCTGGCACATCCTCCTTCCTAAAAACAACCTGTTCGAGCATTTCTGCCCGATTCATGCTGTCCTCACAAATGTCAAGGTCCCTCTCACTGGTGAATACCGAAGCAAAGTATTTATTGAGGACCTCCTCTACCTCCTCTGACTCAGCACTCAAGTTCCTTCCACTATCCCTGATTGGCCCTACCCTCACTCTGGCCATCCTCTTGTTCATCACAAAAGTATAGAAAGCCTTGGGGTTTTCCTTGATCCTACCCGCCAAGGTTTTCTCATACCCCCTTCTACCTCTCCTAAGTCCGTTCTTCACTTCCTTCTTGGCTACCTTGTAGACCTCTCGAGCCCTGTCCGATCCTTGTTTCCTCAACCTTAAGTAAGCTTCCTTCGTACTCTTGAATAGATGTTCCACATGTCTTATCATCCAAGGTTCCTTCACCTTACCAGCCCTCCCTTGCCTCAGTGGAATAAACCTATCAGGTATTCGTAGCAAGTGCTCCCTAAAGAACCTCCACATTTCTGTCATGCGTTTCCCTGAGAACATCTGTTCCCAATTTATGCTCCGCAGTTCTTGCCTAATAGCATTGTAATTTCCCCTCCCCCAATTAAATATTTTCCCATACTGCCTGCTCCTATCCCTCTCCATGACTATAGTGAAGGTCAGGGAGTTGTGATCACTATCACCAAAATGCTGTCCCACTGCGAGATCTGGCACCTGGCCTGGTTCATTGCCAAGTACCAAGTCCAATATGGCCTCCCCTCTAGTCGGCCTATCTACATATTGAGTCAGAAATCCTTCCTGGACACACCTGACAAAATCTGCTCCATCCAAACTATTTGTACTTAGGAGGTTCCACTCTAAATTAGGGAAGTTGAAGTTGCCCATGACAACAACCCTATTACATCTGCACCTTTCCAAATCTGTCTCCCAATCTGTTCCTCAGTATTTCTGTTGCAATGGGGGTGTCTATAGAAAACTCCCAATAAAGTGACTGCTCCTTTCCTGTTTCTGACTTCCACCCAAACTGACTCAGTGGAGAAACCCTCCTCCACAACCTCCCTTTCTGCAGCTGTGATACCATCCCTGATTAGCAATGCCACTCCCCCACCTCTTTTACCTCCCTCCCTATTTCTTTTGAAACATCTATACCCTGGAACATCCAACAACCATTCTTGCCCCTGTGTTATCGAAGTCTCCGTATTGGCCACAACATCATAGTTCCAAGTACTGATCCATGCTTGACGTTTGTCACCCTTATTCCTGACACTTCTTGCATTGATGTAGATACACCTCAACTGGTCGCACTGACTGCCACTTTGCCCTATCAACTGCTTATCTTTCCTCATAGACTCTCTGCTTGCTCTCTCTGTCTGTGCCCTTGCTACCCCATCCTCTGATATGTAGCTCCGGTTCCCATTCCCCTGCCAGACTAGTTTAAACCCTCCCGAAGAGCTCTAGCAAACCTCCCACCCAGGATATTGGTCCCCCTCCATTATGGAGTCCATTGTGAAGGCTGAGATTTCTGAATATTTGGAAGTGTATGGTAAAATAGGGCAAAGTCAGCATGGTTTCATCAAGGGGAGGTCATGCCTGACAAATCTGTTAGAATTCTTTGAGGAGGTAATGAGCAGGTTAGACCAAGGAGAGTCACTGGATGTTATCTACTTAGATTTCTAGAAGGCCTTTAACAAGGTGCGGCACGGGGGGCTGTTGAGTAACATTAAGGGCCCATGGCGTTAGTGGTAAGGTATTAGCATGGATAGAAGATTGGCTGTCTGGCAGAAATCAGAGAGTGGGGATAAAAGGGTCCTTCTCAGGACGGCAGCTGGTGACTAGTGGTGTTCCGCAAGGATCAGTGTTGGGACCTAACTCCCTACCTACACTCACCTTTCCTGGCCCAATCCCCGCCTCTTCGACCTGTTTGTTTCCTCTCTACCTATCCTCTCCTCTATCCCTCTTCTGTCCGCCTCCCACTCTCTCCCTATTTATTTCAAAACCCCCTTCCCCTCCCCCTTTTCTGATGAAGGGTCTAGGCCCGAAACGTCAGCCTCTCTGCTCCTATGATGCTGCTTGGCCTGCTGTGTTCATCCAGCCCTGCACCTTGTTGTCTCAGTGTTGGGACCATAACTTTTCACTTTATACATTAATGACGTAGATGAAGTTTGCAGATGATACAAAGATAGGTGGAGGGTCAGGTGGTATTGAGGAGACAGGGAAGCTGCAGAAGGATTTAGACAGGTTCGGAGAGTGGGCAAAAATGTAGCAGATGGAATACAGTGTGGGAAGCTGTGAGGTCATGCACTTTGGTAGGAAGAATAAATGCATAGACTATTTTCTAAATAGGGAGAAAATTCAGAAATATAAAGTGCAAAAGAACTTGGGAGTCCTAGTCCAGGATTTTTCAAAGGTAAACTTGCAGATTCAGTTGGTAGTTAGGAATGCAAATACAACGGTGGTACAGTGGCTCAATGGTTAGCACTGCTGCCTCACAGTACCAGGGACTTGGGTTCAATTTCACCCTTGGGCAACTGTCTCAGTGGAGTTTGCACATTCTCCCTGTGTCAGTGTGGGTTTCCTCTGGGTGCTCCAAAATTGCTCACAATACTTTAAATGTGGTCTGAACAGTGCCTTATAAAGCCTCAGAAGTACATCACTGCTTTTATATTCTAGACCTCTCGAAATAAATGCCAACTTTTTTTTCTAAAGAATCCCTCCAGTGTGGAAACAGGCCAATCAGCCCAACAGGTCTACACTGATTCAAAGAGCATCCCACAGTCCAAAGATGTGCAGTTTAGGTGGATTGGCCATGCTATTTGTCCATAGAATCCAGGGATGTGTAAGTTCACGAAGGGAAAATCCTGCCTGAAAAATGTATGAGAATTCTTTGAGGTGGTAACGCGGAGCAGATGAAGGTGAAGCAGTGGATGTAATATATCAGGATTTTCAGAAAGTACTTGATAAGGTACCACTTGTTAAGCTACTTAATGAGAGCTCATGGTGTTGGAGGTAGTCTATAAGCAGGGACAGAGTTGGGATAAGACAGTGCATTGTCAAGATGACAACCCGTAATTAGATGAGTGTCACAAAGATCAGTGTTGGGTCTGCAATTGCTTAAAATGTATATTAATGATGTGGATAGGAAAATGCAGAATACACAAAAATAGGTGGGAAAGCAAGTGGTGAGGATGACACAGCCTATAGGGGAATATAGACAGATTAAGCCAATGAGCAAAGCCTTGGCAGATTGAATGTAATCTGGAGAAATGTGATTTGTGCACTTAGACAAGAAGAACAGTGCAGTTGATTATTATTTAAGTAGAAGTAAACCACAGAAAGCAACAGAACTGAGTGACTCGGAAGATGTTGTACATAAAGCACAAAACTTTGCATACAAATTCAGCAGGTAATATAGATGACAAATGGAATGTTGGCTTCTAATTCAAAGGGAATGGAGTATAAAAATAGGGAGGTCCTGATAAAACTATACAAGGCATTAGTTGGATCACAGCTGGAATACTGTGAACAGTTTTGGGCCTCTTATCTAAGGAAGTATATACTGGCATTGGAGGTGAAATAACTCCACTGAAACCAGTATCCCGTCATCAAGTCACCGTTTGTTTACATGTGGAGAGCCCTTGACACTGCTCCAGCTCCTCAGAACCAGCTCCCAGAGTGAACAGGATGCCAGACACTCCTGTTTGTATCTGTCAGCCAGGGCTCCCACATTGGAGCTGTTAATCTGGTCCGATCAGGGAATTTGTTATTCTATGAGGACCAGCTAGCTAACCTCATTACAGCCGCTACATCCTTCCCTGTATGAGTTCAAGGACATAGGCCATTTTTTATTTTTTGGCGCTTTTCCTGGGGTGTTTTAGCACCAGGTCAGGTTCCTCCAACTCTGTCTCTGGTTGACGCAGTATGTAATGCACAGTAGCTCACCTCTTGCTCCCAGAACATCTTAGAAGAAATTCATTCTCTTCTTCAGGCAGCAAAGGCATCGAGGTGGCAATATTCACTGTGTCCATCTCAGATTCCGAGGATTTCGAATGCTTGATGGAGAGGGAGAACCCATGGGTTCCGGAACAGTCGGAAAGGCATCAAGGAGCCGAGCACGTTTTGCTCCAGCACCATTTGCAAGTTTTCAACTTTCATATGGGTTCCACGTGCTTGTTTAGGACTGTTTAGCTACACAAACTTCTTATGTCACTGGACCTCACCTTGCATCAACTATACTTCTTGCCCATGCAGGGTCATTCCTGTCATTCCTACTCTAAACTTTGACCCCTGAAGTAAACTGTCTCTCTCACTTAGCAAAGTCTTGTGTCCAACACTGGCACTCGTGATGCTGTCTCATGTCCCCCCAGCACCTCTCCCAGGTCAGGGAAGATCAGATTTAACCTGGTGTGGAGTCATCTCCCCATAAGCAATTCTGCTGGAACGATCCCTGTGATCCTATAATCAAGTAGGAACCAAGATAGTTTGATATCTAGTGAAGCTTCAGGCTGTTTCTTTAAGCCTCTCTTCCAAAATTTAGACTGCTGTTTCTGCCAGACCATTGGATGGTGGATGACGGTATGGATCTGTCCTTGTATGTGCAATACCATTTAACTTTAGGAAATTCTCAATTTCCGGCTGGTAAACAGTGGCCTGACATCTGTGACCAACACTTCTGGGAGTCTGTGTATTGCAAAAATACGGCAATTTTTCTGTCGTCGTCTCTGTTTGATGAATGAACTCTATGCACGTCCAGCCACTTTGAGTGGGTGTCTACAATGACTAAGAATATTGAGCCCATAAAAGCACCTGCATAGTGGACATGTGACTGAGTCCAGGGTTTACTTGGCCATTTCCACAAATGGGGGGGAGCTGTTGGCAGTAATTTTTGGCAGTCTGCGCACTGTCCCATCAATGCAGCTATGTCTGCATCCAATCCTGGCCACTAAACATGACTTCTCACCAACATCTTAATTTTGGAAGCCCCTGAATGACCCTGGTGGAACTCCGCCAGTATGTGACGTCAACCTTTGCTCGGGGTGATCACTGTTGCTCCACATAAAAATATGCCATCTTCTACTGTGATCTGGTCTCACTTGGTCCAAAAAGGTTTCGGTTATGGTTTGACAGCCCTTTGGTTGTCCCCATCACCAGTTTTGTCAGGACTGGATCTTTCTGCATCCAAAGTCTGATATTGTCAGCTGTAACTGTATGTCCAGAAAATTTAAAACCATTACAGACTGTTCCAGTGGCAGTACCACCGGTGGTAGGCAGCTCAGTGTATTTGCATTTGCTACTTGGCATCCAGGATGGTGTTCCAACTTGTAATTATACACACTTAGTATTACAGCCTACTGTTGAATTCAGCCTGAAGCTATGGGCAGCACTGCCTTGTCCTCTTTAAGTAGACCTAGCAGGGGTTTGTAGTCCATTATTATGATAAATGGTGAAGGTACTGGTGGAACTTCCTGGCTCCAAATCTGACCGCTAAACCTTCCTTTTCTATCTGGGCATGCTCATACTCTGATTTAGCTAAAGTCCTGGATGCATACGCTATTCGGTGTTCTTCTCCATTCAGCCAGCAATGAGTTAATACTACCTCAGTGCCATGTGGGGAGGCATCGCATGTCAATACCAGCTCTTGCTTGGCATCATAGTGTGCCATCACCTGAGAGAATGATAGTGTGTTCTTCACTTCTCTGAAAGCTATGGCTTGGCTCTGCAACTATTTCCAAGGTTGACTTTTTTAAGATTTGAGAGTCCTTGACACTGATCCAGCTCCCTCAGAGTCAGCTCCGAGTGAATAGGATGTCTGACCTTCCTGTTCTTAACTGTCAGCCATGCCTCCCTGATTGGAACTGTTAATCTGATAGTCTATGAGATCCACCTGGCTGACCTCGTTACAATCACTGCAGCAAAGGATCACTGGGCTGATCCTGAGCATGTAGGGACTGTCTTATGAGAAAAGATTGAGGAAGTCGGGCCTGTACTCATTAGAGTTTAGAAAAATGAGAGGTGACCTTATTGAAAAATACAGGATTCTTAGGTGGCTTAACGAGATGGATGTGAAAAGGTTATTTCCCCTTGTAGAAGAGTCTAGGGCCAGCGGGCATAATCACAAAATAAGGAATAGCACATTTAAGACAGACAGGAGGAGGAATTTCTTGTCTCAGATGGTAGTAAGTCTATGGAATTTTTACTGCAGCGTGCTGTAGAGGCTGGGTTGCTTAGTATATTCAGTGTTGAGACTGAGTCCCTTACTAATTAAAAGTCTATTGTTATGAAGCAAAGGCAGGATACTGGAGTTGAGGATTATCAGATCAGCCATAGTTTCATTGAATAAGGAAGCATACTCAAAGGGCTAAATGAGTCTTGTGCCCATTCTTGGACTAGCTCAGAACTCACTAGCACTTCATTGTTGCATTTTGGAGATCACTGACACCTTGTATTGCAATGCTCCTATCAAATTACTGCATCCAAGGATGTGTCTGTCTCCTGCACTCGCATAGGATGCATCTCTGCTGTTCGCTTGTTTTCGTAGCGCTGACTCACTTTGCACTCATTTAGACACATGAAGCATCTTTGTTTGCCTTGCCTTTTTCATGGACAAAAAGCCAGGTAGCTTGTCACAGTTATCAACACTGAATAGTCAAGGGACGGACATTGTTGTTTTACAGCATCATGCTATCTTAATGTTATACCTACAAAATGTGCCAGGATCTTCCATGGGACAGACACTGCATGTGCTTCAACCAAAAGGCTATGACTGAAAGTCTAAAGGAGCAGATTTTAACAAGGGATTATATTGGTCTCGCCACACTATGTCAAGCGCATCATTTGATCTCAGACCAGGGGATTGACCAGAATCATATTTAGGGTGATTTGGGTAGGGGGATTATCAGGGGACAATCTGTATTTTCCCAAATGTGGGGAAGTGCGGATTAGAGCCATTATGCTGGGTCTGAGTGGGGATAATGATAATGAAGGACTGAAACTACAGATACAAGGGTGGAGTTTGATAGCATGAGATATTGTGGGAAGAGGTAGGGGCTTTACAAGTCAAGATCATCCTGGCAAAAGGAAGGAGAGAGTGAAATGAAAGTGACTCAATGAGCTGTTAATGATGCAAGAAGGGTGTCTCCAGTGAGTAAATAGGAAGTGCAGGCGGCAGGAAGGTTTAAGCACTTTGGCAGGATGAAATGAGTGAAAGCCATTGAGTGAACCTACTCCATGCAGTAGAGAGAGTGATGGACTCGGTAGGAGGTGTGTGTGCAGTGACAGAGTTTGTGTGTGGTCGTAGAGAAATATACAATGGCACTTCTCCCTGGGGACTGTAGAAAGTGAGTGACTGTTGTTCTAGATTGGAAATTTTTTCTCATCAGGGAGGGATGCTATCTTGGTCCAGGGCAGCAGTGTCTAATTTCTTCTCCTTTTAGCAGTTGATAGGAAAGCATGCAGCCCTCTTCTATCCCATCTGCCATGACTTCTGGGCACCTAGCCACAAGACAGAGTACCTGCTACCTTTCACAGTCATTTACATCTAATATTGGTTTGGGAGCAGACTTTGAGATACAGTTTCTGGCTTGCAGCATTTGAACTGGACAGTATTTGAGGTATGCAGTATCAATTCTGGAACGTCCCAGCAGAAGTGAGCAATTCCACCTTTATGTTTGTGCAATTTGATGAGAAATGTGCCATGGAATCTGGTTCATAATGAATGATGTGAACAGCAGAAGTTCGAGAGAATGCTGCACAGAGGGGAACCTTTCAAGAAACTTCCTGTAAATGACACTTAGCCAAAATGGCCAACATTTAGCCTGGCAATTTAATGTTGTTTAATTGTTTAACATTATTTATAGGAAAATAATTTATTCTCTAATTAAAAAGTGCATCAACTTATTAATGACAAATACTGTTTGTCACAAGACAGAGCATTTTCGCAACTTCATTCTGTACTATTTTAATTTAGTACAGAATCAATAGATCTGGACCTTTTATAAAGCAGCCACTTTTAAAAAAAAAAAAGGTCCAAATCTGTTAATTTACATCCACACATACTTATTGCTTTCCATGTATTTACTTTGTAATCTTTTTTCATGTTCATTGTTTGCTTTTTGCGACAGTTTTATAATTTTATAATTTATGTAACTGTTCCAAAACTGCAAACCATTAAATAATATAAAAGAATCTAATTTAAACCAGCCCACTCTATCAAAATGATTGACTGTGTAAATTACACACAAATCACCTAATAATTGTTGCAGGAAAATATAGTATTAAATCATGTAAACCGAATTGCACGTTGTAATATGCATTGCTTCCAGCACGCATCTTGTTATTTGTGTACAGCAATGGGAAAATGCACTCAGTATCATAGTATTCCCCTTTTTAAATGTAAAATACATCGGTAATTACAAATGCATGGTATTCACTTCTGAAAGCAAATTGTGGAGGGGGTCCAATGCTGAAGGTTCAGCTAAGATTCTCCTTGCACCAATCCTGGCCAGAAGTCAAGCTTAAGAGTTTAGAGTTTTCTTTTTAAAAATTAAAGTTGCCAAACTTAAGGTGATTTACAATCAGATTGTTGGTCAGAGTTGACGGTATGTAAAGTGGGTTGTGTGTCATAGAATTTGTTAATTCCATTTGATGAGTATTTGGAACATATTAGAAAAGACTTCAGTAGAAGCCTACTGCTTTCCCATGTGAAAGATGTGAATTTATAAGAACAACTTATCCTGGGTTCCTCTAAATCACCAGTTGAAGCCCTGGAATTGGTCATGTTGGAAATCTGAAATATGGAAGCAACAGGAAGGAAAGCAGGACAGAGATATTTGAGCTTTTGCAATGAGTTCACTATGAGGGAACAAACACTTTTTTTTACCCCTATGGTAAATTTCTTAATTTTTACAAAATTATTTTTACGTATTGTCAAGATCAGCAATTTTTGATCCTGTAATACAATTTCCGAAAACAATTCTGGCACTGAAAGTTTGATTAAAATGTTACTGCCAACTGGAACTTTGTGGAAGTATATGAGACTGCATAAACTAATAGCAGCATTCCCTCCTGAGAATTCTGTGGTAACTCGCTTGCATGAAAGGAGGGTTTTGAATAAGTTTGTTCTGGTTTCACCCAGCTCAAACCAGTTTTCATTAAGCTTTATGGCAAAAAACAAGCAATCTGAAATTATTTTAGACTGTATAACGCTCATGATGATAGAGGAAATTCCAAATGCAGTGTCTAAAAAGATTAGGCAACATATTTCATTCTATACAGTATTTCTAGAATGTTCTAAACCTTTAAGATAATTCTTATGAGCAAAAGCTTTTGATTTACAAACCACAAACTCTTTTGAACAATATGATCTTTTAAATAAAGTTTTACTGAACACCCCAAAGATAGATGTAAAGTTTTCTCATATGTTCTCTTTGCAGTCCTCATTTCAGTAGAACACCCTTTATCATCAATGTGATGTTTTTACAGGTTAACAGCTTCTGCTGCCTCAAGTAGAATTACAAATTTTGTATCAATCACTGTCAAGGTTGGAAAAAACTGAGATGAATTTGAAACCTTTACATCAAAAATGAAAGCATCTAATCCAGTGCATCTCCAAATGCTCAATGTTTTAAAATAAATCTAGTATAAATTAAGAGATAGTAGGAACTGCAGATGCTGGAGAATCTGAGATAACAAGGTGTAGAGCTGGATGAACACAGCAGACCAAGCAGCATCAGAGGAGCAGGAAAGCTGATGTTTCGGGTCTAGACCCTTCTTCAGAAATTTGTTATCTCTAGTATAAATTAATCCTTCATAGGACTTAAATCCATAGGTGGGAAGATTAAATGAAAAATGAGCATTTGACAGAATTGAGGACTTTTTTTCAGCTCTCTGAATTGTTGTAGAAACTTGTTAAGGTTGTAAATTCTTTCTTGGGTAGAACACACTGAACAGTTATATAAACACAAGATGACCCTAAAGACGTTGCTAATCTAATACTGCAGTAGAACACAAGAATGTTTGTGTGCTCATTCTGAAGATAAAGCCGCTGTTATTAGGTGGAGTATTCGTTGAAAAGCAGAATGTGAGGTTAGGCAAAGAGCCATTTCAATCTGTGAAATACAGCAGTTTTCAATGGTAGTATTAAAAGGGTTTCAGTTCCCAGGGAAGAATGCATTTCTATTACTATAAAGTGTTCTGCTTTGCACTTGTCATAGCTGAAAATGAGTCAATTGCTGTGTCAAAGACTAAATTGACTAAATCTGCTCTTGATTGAATAAAGGACTATGTAAAGTGATAGGATTCTGTTTATGGAATACACTGCATTGATAGCATCCCCATGAATATTTTAATCTCTACAAATATAAGAAATAGAGATATTTTTAACAAAAATGATGAGTTTGGTGGATTTAACATAATTGATAGATGATCATGTGCTTCTATCTTGCTAAGGTTTGCTTGCTCCAGTAACAGAATGCAAAAATATAATTAATGTGCAGGAACAGGAAAACAAAAGATGACAGATCAAGTTGCAAAGGCTTTTTTTAAAGAAGAAAACGTGGATATAGGATCCTTGGCATTATTAATACACATACAGAGCAGGAGTAGGACACTCAGTACCTTGGGCCTGCTTTGCTATTCAATAAGGTCCTGTCTGATTTGCTTGTAACCCCAAATCCGCATTTCTCCCTACCCCTGATAACTTTTCAATCACTGTTTCAATCACTATGTTTATCAAGCATCTATCTAACTGCCTCAAAAATATTCGAGGACTCTTCTATCACCACTTGTTAAGGGAGAGAGTTCCAATGACTGAACTGTCTGAGAGAAAAAAAAAAATCACCTAATCTCTGTTTGGTTGAGAAAATGGCAGCTTTTAACAGAAGCAAGGTACTTGTGCCTCTGTCATTTTGGAGTGAATGGTCTTTCTTGAACTGAGATAACAAAGTTTTGATGATGTTTCCAACACACTGCAACAATTTGTGTATTTTTATTAATCACAAGTCAAAAACATTCCTTGGCCTTCTTTCAGATTATTTTCGTATGTGCAGGAAAAAAATTAGAATTGTATGTTTGAGACATGAAGTTTACGATAAAGCACGCTGATGAAAAGATTCTAATTTTTTGCAACTTCAGGCACTGTACTAAACTACACTGTCAACATTGGAAAGCTTTTAACTATTTTTCACGTAGAAACCTGTGCATAATCACATATTTGTTACTTTGCATTCCAAATATGCATGAGATCATGGGTATAAATGAAGGCTAGATTAGAACTATTGATAGTAATGTGTCCTAGGAGTGATGATGGACGATGATTTCATATTTTGTTTTCCTTGGCTTTATAATGGCAGAATGCAACTGCCAAATCTGTACCGTAAACTGAATGCCTTGAATTCTTTATATTCTTGATTATTTTTACACAAGTGATGAAGTAATTTACTGCTGTTAATTTCACCTCACTGTGACTTATAAAAATAATGCATATTTGAAATGTTTCCCACATATGAAAATGTGAATTAGGAGTAGGAGTAGTTCACTTGGTCCTTCATGCCTGCTCTGCCATTCATTAAGATCATGGCTTTTCTGATTGGGCCACCTACCCTCCTTTCCCCAATAACGCTCTGCTGCCTTGCTTATCGAGAATCAATTTCATTTTGGCTTAAAAATATTCTAAGAGTCTGCTTTCACTATCTTTTGAGGAAAAGAGTCAAAAGACTTGTGACACTCTTTAGAAAAAAAAATTCTCCTCAATTCTGTCTTAAATGGGCGATCCCTTAATTTTAAACTGTTATCCCACAAGAGGAAAAGCCTTTCCACGTCTACCCTGTCAAGGCTATCCCTGAGGGTTTTGTGTTTAAATCAAGTTGCCTCTTATTTTTTCTAAACTCCAGAGCATACAAACCTAGCTTGTCCAACCATTCCTCATAAGAAAATCCATCCATTTCTGGGAATTAGTCTAGTAAACCGTTGTTGAACTGCTTCTGATGCATTCACATGCGTCCTCAAATAAGTTGGTCATTACTGTACACGTTACTCCAGATATGGTCTCACCATTGCCTTGTATAAATGAAAGATAACCTCAATACTTTTGTGTTCAGTGCCTTTCACAATAAGTAATAAGATTCTTATTCTAATTATTTGTTGTATTGGCAAATTAAACTTCGTGAGTCATTGGCTAGGACGTTTAGATCCCTCTGTATCTCAGAGTCTCACCTTTTTAAATGATGTGCTTTGTTTTATTATTTCTACACTTTGTATCTTACTTTTTCCCACATTATACTGTAATTTCCAGATCTTTTCCCACTCACTTTATTCTTCATTTTTGTGAGGATTTACAGGTCTCCAGTTCTAATTTTGACAATAGTTCTTGAATCTTAGCTGATTGCCATAAACACTTTGCCATGTAACTAACCAATCAAAAAAATTACTATTGACAATGGAAAAACAGAACTAATAGCCAAAAATTGGAAGTCCTAATTTTGTCTTGTAGAGCAAGATAAGCAATTGTTTCAATGGCTTCTGAAGTTGGATGTGAAATGTGCACAGACATTTTGTAAACAACTATAATTCAAACTTCTGCGTGGGTACCTTTTTAAACGAGTCCCAGAATGGGACAAATGAGGATCCCTCACTAACCCAGCAGGCAGTTTAGCCTGGTTACCCAGTCAGGAAATCGGTCATTTTCCCTGCCTGCCAATAAAGTGGGTAAACAGGGAGGTGGTGAATCAAGGCCCTTAAGTGGCCTTTAATTGACCACTTAAGGACCTTAATTGCCATGAGGCCCAGGTTCAAGTCCCACCTGCTGCAGAGGTGTGTAATAACATGTCTGAACAGGTTGATTAAAAAAGTAAGTTAATTATTTTTAAATTAAGAAATGAATGTTGAGGTAGGGAATAGAAGAGTTCTCTCTTGGGAGCCAAATCACTGCTGGGTAATGCTTTATTTTATAATAAAGTTCTTCTGTTTAGTGAATTGCCACAGTAACCATGATATGTATTGTAGATGATCCCAAATCTCCTTGCACAATACCTTATTTTGTACGTTGGTAGTACTGAACCTGAATGTTGCTGAGAAAAGAGACACACTATGAAGGCATCGCAAAAGTACCAAACTTCAAAGGGAGCAAGAAGTTATATTGCGTGTGAAAGTTTACATTATAATTATTAGAAAGTACATATATCAATAAAGACGGACCTGTCCTCTGCAGGCAATGTGCCGTTTTGAATCAGAGAAAATGGTCCCCTTTTTTTTCGCCTTGAAAAATCAGTTAGCACTTTTTTTTTCCTCATGCAGTATAAATTGTTGCTGCTTCAAAATTGGTTTTCTTGCATATATCCTGATGAATCGAAGACTAAATCTCAGACAGCATGTCTCTTTTATTCAGGATTATGTTATTTTGTTACCTGACAGATGTAGTATAATTATTTTTTATATGCGTGGAAAGTCTCTAAACAGAGAGAGTTATGTCCACGATAACTGAATTTCCTTTGTTGTGAGTTTATCCTGAACAGTGAATTTTATGGAATTTTAATTTGTGATCTGAATTCTATCATTACAGCTGAAGCATTTCTGTTTGATTTCAGAAATTTTCATATGCTTGGCCACAATGAGTCAATTTTTCTGACTATTCCAGTTATTGTATATACAGCATTTGTTGTTTGCATTGAGGCATAGAAATTTGGAGTTTATTTTAGTGGAGCTGATGCAAACTTATGACCAGGCTCTCTCAATTTCTCCTACAGTAAGAGCTCTAATGCCAGATTTGCAGTTAGTTTTATTATTAGTGTTAATTTTATTTGTTCAAGTACACAGCCATTCAAAGTTTTATACATATCATAAAAGCACACCGATCAAGGGCTGAAAGGAGCGGCAGGTATTTTGTTAATCTAATCAAGGAACAGTATTTTGGCAAATGTAGTCGTGTGGGTGTAGCTACTGAAATCACTCTTTGCTAGACACTTTAGAAGAACATGCAAAATGATAATCATTGGGGCAGGAGCAGGGGGAGAAGCAATTTTAAAGCTTAAGTCTTTAACCTGAACCAAACTATACACTTCTGGTTTCATTGGAGACCTCTGTGCTCATGAAATCCTATCCCCCATAATTCTCCTGCTTGATACCTCTGGGTTTTCAGACGGGAAATTCCAACACATTTCTAGCTGTCTTCCTGATGTGAGTAAGTACAGGTGCCATCGTTTTGGTAGCTTCATGCTGCAGTAAACAGACTTTCAAAGTATGATGCTGCTAAAATCATGGGGAATGCCAATAATGTACCACCGATTTGGCTTTCAATTTTCACCTTGAGCCAGCTCCTGAAAACAGGCATGTAACCTGCAACAAATCCGAATAGTGCACTGTGTTTGTTATATTCATTCATAAATGTGGGTGTTGCTGGCTTGGCCAGCATTTATTGCCCATGTCTAATTATCACCTGAACTGACCGGTTTGTTACAGCCATTTCAGAGGGCTGTTAAGAATCAGATACATTGCTCTGAATCTTGAGTCGCATGTGGGCCAGACCAGGCAAGAATGATAGATTTCCGAAAAGACATTAGTGAACCATATGGGTTTTTGCAACAATCCATAGTGGTTGCTATTAGCCTGGCTTTTCATTCCAAATTTTCATTGATTCAAATTTCACCATCTGTCATGGTTGAATTTGAACCCATGTCCTTGGAGCACTAGCCTGAGTGTCTTCATTACTATTTCAGTGACGATGCCACTACACCACTGCCTCTCTACTCAGTAGTAATGTTTGTTACCTTTATGCTATGCAGCAGTCTACAACATACCATTCAGTGAAACAAACAGGCCTTGCGCAATCAATCAACCAACCAACTTTAATGTGTATGCAAGTGAAGTTGTGCACCAACTTTAAGAGGACCCCTGCAGTTCAATGAGGAGATGTTAGAAGGAATGTGAATGTTGAAATGAAAATGACAATTGGACTAAACTTTGTGATTTGGACCTTTCATGCATTAGTAAGGAATTTAAGTAGGATCAGCCAGTTTGTACTTTGCTCCTAAATCCCACAAATTCCAAAAGTGACAGGTGCACTTTTTTGCCATGTGTCTGCATGCCAAGTTCAAAATTGATGCATTATAGTACACTGAAAGGTAGATCCAATTTTGAATTCTTTATTCAGTCCCTAAATGCCAGATACATTTTATTTGAATTTTAAAATCCAGATAAGGTGGTGGCAATACTTATTGATTTTATCCTAAAAACTAATTCATTTGAAATGAAATGACTATAGCGTCTTAAATAATTGAAATGGACATCCTGTTTGATGTTCACGTTTGGTCATTTGGAATGTATTCTGGTCGGGATGGGTGACTGTCACAAAAAAAAGGAACTTTCCAGGCTTCTTATAATTGGGTATCTAGCTTTTCATTTGAAGTAACCTGAAACGAACTGTTGTAATATTTGGTGAGGCTAATTTGTGGTATGTGGTCTGAACTTGCACCTTGGTTAATACTGTGCACTTTTGAACTGTAGGATGTGAAGAGGCCCAAACTAATGCTCTGACAGCATTAGTTCATGTTTCACCAGGGCAGCTGATAGAACTTCTGATCCAGATTTTTTGTTTTATTTAAGGCTATTCTTAGTGATGGTGACTATGAAACTGTTATTGATTGGTGTAAAAACCCATCTAGTGCAATAATGTCCTTTAGAAAAGGAAATCTACCACCCTTACCTGGTTTGGTCTACACGAGACTGCAGACCACCGGCAATGTCCAAACCGAAGAAGGAATTTTAAAAAGTACTGATAACTGATCTTCAGTGCAAGTTTAGGATAGTGTTGTTCAGGATTTATGTCTGTGCATTACTGGCATCTGTGTAATAACAACTGGCTAAAATGCATTTTGCATTCATTGCTTTTTAGAAATCATCCGAGTGGCAACAAGTCTCAGCTCCTGCTTGAATATAAAAACAGCAGTACTTGCTTTACTTGCTACCAGTGGTAAGTGAAAATATCAAATTTAAAATGAAGTTTTAATTCAATTAAATGTATAATTCCAAAGAAGCCTTTCTCTATTTTTCATATATTTTATAATATTTACTCAAGTGTGATGTACACTCCCAATGATCATGCCATGTTTGGATCCAGGACAAGATGATGGAAAAGTTTCTTACAGAATGGGTCTTACTGTTAAAGTTTTGCAAGGTAATTGTATCTTGCTAGGAATAGCCACACTGTCATGAGAAGGAAGAGAAAAGACATGTGATTTTTTTTAGTTAAGACATTTTTTCTTCTTTCCCCATGTCTTCATTCCAAGTCTGCATATAATGTGAGTCGTTCAACATGATGATTGTCTGCTGTTGAAGTCCTAACTATTTGGCATTCATGCATTAAGCATGTGGAGATTACCATTCCTGGTGTGTCATGTATCCATTCAATAAATGCGTAGTCATGATGTATATCTGTTGTGCAATACAAAAAAGCTGTATTTGAACATTTATTTGCCGGTCCTTCCTGTTGTACATTCCCATAAATTGGAATCACAGGGTTAATTGATTTATTCTGATTTTATATATTAGACAGATTGATCTTTGTCAAACTGGATAACTAAGATCAAGAATGAACTGACCTCAGTAGGTTTCAGGAATTGTTTGTCTACAATTTATTGGATCCACTCCCATTCCATAAATTACTAAAAGCACTTTTGTCAAACGTCTGCAACTTTATAGCAATGGTAAAATGTTTGAAATTTATTGCAGTGATTCTGGGATTACCTTCTCTGATTCATTTCTTATTAGAAGCTAACTGTATTTAATGAACCTCTGGACTTCTGCCAGCCTGAATTCTGGCTAATATGAAGTTACTTTTAAAGTTTGAGAGCTAAGGTCAGCCTGATCTGTTTCACAAGTGGACATTCTCTCGTGCCGGACAAAGGATATTAGTTGTAAATAAGTTAGCCGCCTACAGCTCCATACCCCATCCAACTTTTGAAAAGCAGGTCATAATGCTGTGTTCCACCTCCCAACTTATAAGCAGAAGCTGAAACAGGAGGATCATTCACAGGAAGCGGTACAATGCTGGTCTGGGGCAGTGGAAGAGCTTCTCTGGGATAGCTTGGAATTGGCAGAGTGAATCATATTCAAGAACTGAGCGGGCAACCTAGACGAGTATGCTACCACCATCACGGATTTCATTAGCAAGTGCATGGAGGACTGCGTGCCAAAGAAGTTAATCTGTGCATTCTCCAACTGGAAACCTTGGATGAACCAGGAAATCCACTGCCTACTGAAGACCAGGCATGTGGCATTCAAGTTGGATGACCCACATCTAAACAGAAAATCCAAGAATGACCTCTGCAAAGCCATCAGAGATGCTAAGAGGTAGTACTGGACTAGGTTAGAGGGCCAAACCAACCACAGGGACACCTGCCTGCAGCAAGGCCTACACAACATAACAGGATACAAAATGAACCAGAGAAAGATTGCGGACAAAAACATATCCCTCCCTGATGTGCTCAATGCTCTCTGTCCTCGGTTTGAGCAGAATGCCACTGGCGTGGTGTCACCTGCCCTGACAGCCTTGGACGCACTCGTTCCCGCCATCACCACTGCAGATGTCAGATCAGTCTTCCTGAGAGTCAACCAGAGGAACACGACCGAGTACCCCAGCTGTGCACTTAGTTTCCGTGCGGACCAGCTGGCGGAGGTATTCACTGACCTTTAACCTCTCCCTCCTACAAGCCAAAGTCCCCACCTGCTTCAGGAAGACCACCATCATCCCAGTACCAAAGAAAACACGTGCAACATGCCTTAATGACTACCACCCAGTGGCTCTGACTTCCATAACTATGAAATACTTCAAGAGGCTGGTCATGGCCAACATCAACTCTGGCCTCCCAGCCTGCCGTGAGCCCCTGTAATTTGCCTACGAGTGAAACAGGTCTACAGCGGATGCCATTTTCCTAGCCCTAAACTCATCTGGATAACAAGGACACCATGTCAGGCTCCGACTCATCGAGTACAGGTCCGCCTTCAACATCATTAATTTAAAACATTAAAAAAAGTGGTTCTTATAACAACCCCTGGAAATATGACTATATAGCATCCTTCAATACAAATAATAACTGTTTACCAAAATGTAATTAATTGTTGACAGGAGTTAATAAGTATGCAAGTTATTCTTTTTTAAGATCTACCTTCTCCTCTGCCAAATGCATTACCTGAGGTTTCGACAAACTATACGCAGTAGAACAGTGCAATGTTTGATCCTTGAGTGTATTCTGCTTGGCAGAACAAATCAGACTAAATAGTTAGAATATGGAATGGAAAACCTAATTGTGTTGCAAAATTACATCTAGGGGATTGTTCAAACAGAACTCTCTTATCACTGTTAAACATACTGTGTTGAACCTCTGGAAGCACCATTCCACAATTTAATGGAAATCCGTTGGGAGCCAGTGATTTAGCAAAACAGCAGTTTTTATTTTGCCATGTAAATACTAAAATCCATCAACTGACAGAGGCATTTCAAGTCAACACACAAGGTGTTCAACAATCATATTAACTTAGCTCAACTGCACAGAGCTGACCCAACTAGTTTCCTGCTAAATTGTTAATTTAAAAAAAGTCAAACAAATCACATGACCAGAAACAAAAGATTAACAGTTGGCAATGATAGAAACCAAAAGATAAATTTTTGTCTTTGATACAAGAATCACATGCAGTAAAATATACAGCGACACTGGCTGACTAATGACACATTCTGCAATTTCAGACTGTCCCCACTCCAAAACCTTTTATTTTTTCATATTGCAGACGATAATTATAGCGCAAACTTGCACCCATCTGTAACTTAACATTTTATGACCCTGAATAATGTGGTATTGCTAAAACTAGTTATGTACAAATCAGCATACCAGTTTTCTCTTTCTTTCGGAATAGTAAATTCCTTTATATTGGAAAGGCTTTCATTTAGCTATGTCCAGCTGGGTTTTAATCAAACAATCCAAAGCCCAACTGATCATCTCATTCCTCAGACTCCCCCTCCTTCACTTCCTTTGGCCGCAGCTGGAGCAGATTCAATTACAGGGGCCACAAACATTGATAGATTAGCCAGGTGAGCCTTCATCTTTTCAGCTATTGGGAAAGAGCATTCTATCTCTATAGCAAGAGCCAGCACGCTCTGCAGCTGTTGATGATGGAGTGTAATACAAAGGTAATGGTTGGATAACCAATTTGCAGGCACGCGATTGTCATAGCAAAACTGGAATCAAAGGGAATACTCTCAGATGGTCGTAGCCATATCTGGCACAAAGGAAGATGGCTGTAGTTTGAGGTCAGTCATCTCAGTTGCACGACACCCCTCGGGAGTGCCTCAGGGAAATGTTCTGTGCCCAATCATCTTCCAGCTGCTTCATTAATGACCTTCCCTCCATCATAAGATTAGTAGTGGGCATGTTCAATGACAATTGCACTATGTTCAATATAAATTGTGACTCTCAGATACAAACAGTCCATATACAAATGCAGGGAGACCTGGACAATACTCAGGCTTGGGCTGAAACATGGCAAGGAATATTCGTGCCATATAAATGCCAGATCATCTCCAACAAGAGAGGATGTTATGAAGTTAAAAACATCTTAATAGGAATACTGGAATGTTACGAGATGAGTAACCTAGACGCTTCAACTAACAATCCAGTGATTGTTATCCATGTGGAGTCTGCACATTCTCCTTGTGTCTGCGTGGGTTTCCTCCAGGTGCTCCGGTTTCCTCCCACAATCGAAAGATGTGCAGGGTAGGTGGATTGGCCATGCTAAATTGCCTGTAGTGTTCAGGGGTGTGTAGGTTAGGTGGGTTATAGGGGAATGGGTCTGGGTGGGATGCTCCAAGGGTCGGTGTGGACTTGTTGGGCCAAAGGGCCTGTTTCCACACTCTAGGGATTCTATGATCTTGAGGTAAAAATAGAGTTTAAGAATTTTAAATAAAAACCAGAAGAACTGTGGATGCTGTAAATCAGGAGCAAAAACAAAGTTGCTGGAAAAGCTCAGCAGGTCTGGCTGCATCTGTGAAGAAAAAGTCAGAGTTAACGTTTCAGGTCCGGTGACTCTTCCTCAGTTCTGAAATGTTAACTCTGACTTTTTCTTCA
>NC_063340.1:44156497-44156979 GCF_021869965.1 Rhincodon typus | reverse complement strand
AAAAAAATTCTATCAGAACATAAAATCTACTCTCTCGGTGTAGCTTGTGAGTAATGAGCCCAGTGTTTAAATTACAGATGTAGGTAAGTACTACATGTTCATTCCTATTTTTTCAAATAAACTGTTGGCCTTTTATTGAAAGAGCTTTGGTGTGTTTTAATACATCCTGAATTACTGAATTTTTTGCCTTTGAGTTAGGACTTCTGCAGGCTTTTATTTCTTTGTTAGCAGACTGTCTGATTTTCATGGAAAACCACCATGTTCATAAGCTTCTGAAACAATCTGTTTGAAACATGACATACCAAGTTTCTGCATTTGACATTTCAAGTTTCCGTCCTACCGAGACAATAGCTCTGTCCAGAAATTGTGGTATGCACTGGCTCAACAGTGATTTTAGTCACCCCCACTTTACATAGGGATGCTGCTTAACTTTAAATAAAAACCAGAAGAACTGTGGATGCTGTAAATCAGGAACAAAAACA
>NC_063340.1:44153642-44156097 GCF_021869965.1 Rhincodon typus | reverse complement strand
TCTGTTTTTGTTTAGGAATTTTAATTCATTTTAAAAATCTGGAAATCAAAGATATTGTCAGTAAAAGTGACCGTGAAGTGATCAAATTGTGATATTGATCATAACTAATTGCCTTTAGCAAACGGAATCAATCATTATTACCCAGTCTATCCTGTACAAGTCCCTCATCCCATACCAATGCAGTTAAAGCCTAAGTGTTCTCCAAAATGACCAAGCAAGCCTCCTATCACTACTCACTCAGAGTAAGTAACTAGCCATCAATAATGCACATCAGCCTCAAAGATGCCCACAACATTGACGCTGAATTGAAAATTAGTACACATATCAGAATTGAACAATCGATTGGAATAGCATGTTTTATATTAAGGAAACAAATTTAAATGCTGATCAAAGGATAATCTTATTGTTATTCCAGCCAGGTTGATTTCTGGTTGCTATTTTCAGTTTCAAGAGTCGAGCCAATTTATGATCATCTATGCTCCAGTAATTTCCTACAAGCTTGTACCCAGAAAGGTATAAAAGTCTTGAGATCGAGAAAATGGAATCGTTGCTTTCTTGATTGGATTTATTGTAGCACATGAATCCAAGCACAGTAAAAAGCTTTGTTTTGCAAGCAGTACAGGCAGATCAAAGCAAACAAGGACATACCGATCACAGACTTCTTAAACAGAGCGAGGCATACAAGGTTACAGCTGCACAGGAGGTGCACAAAGCAAGATCAACATTACTTGAAGTTAGAGAGGTCCATTCAGCAGTCTATTAACAGCAGGGAAGAACAGCTGTTCTTGAACTTGGTGCGCGTGTTCCAACTTCTGTTATCTTCTGCTTGATGGAAGAGGTTGGAAGAGTGCAGTACTGGGGTGGGAGGGGTCTTTGACGTTGGCAACCTCTCTGTCCCATCAAGAAGCTGTCTTCCATGGTGGTCTGGGCTGCAGACACAACTTTCTGTAGTTTATTATGGTCCTGGGCAGAGCAGTTGCCATACCAGTCCATTGTGCACCCAGATAGCTTGCTTTCTGGAGTACATCTGTAAAAGGTTGGTGAGGGTCCCTATGGACATGCCAAATTTCCTAAGTCATCTGAGGAAGAAGAGGCATTATTGTCCATTCTCGACTGTTGCATCTACTTGGGAGGTCCAGGATAGATTGTTGGTTATTGCCACTCCTAGGAACCTGACACTCCCGACGCTCTCTACCTCAGTTTCGTTGATGTAGATGGAGGTGTGTCCTTCTCCTTTCTTCCTGAAGTCAATGATCAGTTCTTTTGTTTTGCCGACATTGACAGAGAGGTTGTTATCATTGCACCATGACACCAAGCCCTCTGTCTCCTTCCTGTATTCTGACTTTGTTGTTTGATATCCACCCTACCCCAGTGGTGTTGTCAGCAAATTTGTAGGTGGCATTTGTTCAGAATTTGGCTATACAGTCATGGAAAAAAGGGAGTACAGTGGGGAGCGGACAACACATCCTTGCGGGACGCCAGTGTTGAAGATTATTGTTGAGAAGGTGCTGTTGTCTATCTTCACTGATTGCAGGAAGATGGGTCAGGAAGCTGAGGATCCAGTTGCAGAGGGCGGAGCTGAGACGTAGGTCTCAAAGTTTGGAGATTAACCTGGTAGGGTTCTCCCCATAGTGTGGTAAAAGAAAGTAATGTGAAAGTGGACTATACAAGATGTTTGCTTATATTAAGTGCCCTTCAGTAATTAAATGGATGTAGATTGCTTGTAATGTGCTAAGAAATATACTTTGATGATCTCAGTTTCTTGCTTGCTTGTTTTCCAGTGGTAGCATAGAAAGAATAGCTTTAGTACATTTATAAAGGCACGGTTAGTTAAATTATATGTTGTATGATCCTTTATTGCATTATGTAAGCATTTCAATGTCAAGGCCCATGAGAAAAACCTTTAAGAAATGGGCTTATGTTATGAAGCCTTGACCTTTATTTATCAAGTTTACTTTATATCCTGGATTTTTGTAAAGATAGATAGGAACATAGGAATTATGAGTGGTAGTAGGCAGTTCAGCCCTTCGAGCCACTCTGCCAATTAACATGATCATGGCTGATCTTATCCTGGTCTCAACTCCACTTTCCTGCCTGCTCCTCATAGTCCTTTATCCCACTTTTCAGCAGAAACATATCTGTTTCTTTCTTGAATCTGTTGATTGATTCTGCCTCCGCTGCATGCTGGGGTAATGAGTTCCACAGATTCACAACCCTCTGAGAGAAGTAGTTTCTCCTAAGGAAGGGTCACTGGACCCGAAACGTTAACGCTGATTTTTTTTTTTCTTCACAGATGCTGCCAGACCTGCTGAGCTTTTCCAGCATCTTCTGTTTTTGTTCCTGATTTACAGCGTCACAGTTCTTTCAGCTTTTATTTAGTTTCTCTTCATCTTAGTTTTGAACCTACCTCCTCTCACACTGTATCTATGACCTGTTGTTCAACACTGTCCCACAA
>NC_063340.1:44085612-44153542 GCF_021869965.1 Rhincodon typus | reverse complement strand
CCCCCCCCCCCAATTCTACTGGACTGCTTCAAGTACAAGCCCAAGCTATTCAACTGCTCCTTGTATGACAGCCTTTTCATCCCTGGAACCGGAAACTATGGCCAACTACTTGCCAAATTTAATATTCTTGCTTTGGCTTAACATTCCAAACATGAAAATCCTTTGTTAACAAACAAAAATGAAAATCGTCATTGAGATTTATTTATAAGCAAAATATAAAATTTGTGTGGAATACATGTTGCAACAATGATTGACCTTTCTCCTCCTCAAAGGTGAATGAGTTAGGTGATAGTATGTGCTCAATGAATTAGTATTGCTAATGTTGTGTATGGAAGAATGCCAGCTGTAAAGCATTATGAAAGTTGTTAATCTTACATCATCAACACTCAATTGAGAGAAAGAAACTGGGTAAATGATTAACTTTTACAAAGAACACATTATCCTGTTTTTTAAGGAATTGAAATTTATCTAATAGAACTGCAAGTGCTATGAATGTTAATAAACATGCCTGAATTGTGAGACAAGTTCAGATGCGTAATGGTTCCCCCTATGCCAACTAGTTGTTTAAAGGAATCAGCATAGGATTTCAGGTGAAGTGTTTTCAACAACTTCTGCTGCTGCAGTGTGAGTGGAAGTAATGTTTTACTGTTGGAGGAGTTCTGAAAAGGTCATGGAGTCAGGGAGTCTTACTGAATTTTCTCAGGGAATTTAGGAGATCTGGCAGCAGAAAGCCTGTATTCAATAATGGGAGCTATAGTTGCGGTATCTCTTAGGCTGCATGAGAGGGATAAGGAGCACAAACAGCAAAACTGGAAAGCTGTGTGCAGAGGTGAAAGTAGGAAGATTCTTGATATAAGGCTGTAGCTACCTAGGGTGTTCACTGAACAGTTTTTCCCCATATCAATCTTAGCCAAGTGTTCAAAGGAACTACAATTTGAAGAGGTGACTAGGTGTGTGGATGAGGATAGTGCAGTTGATACAGTCATCTTTGACTTCAGTAAGAGTCACATGGGAGACTATTCAAGATGTTCAGAGTTCTCGTGATCCGGTGTTCTTAGGGCAAGTTGGCAAATTGGAAACAAATTTGGCTTTGTAGAAGGAGGCAGAGAGTGTTGGCTGAAGGTTATTTTTGTGACTAGAAGCTTGTATCCAGTGTTTGGTGCTTGGTCCTTTGATGTTCATAGTGTACATCACTGATTTAGACATGAGCAGCAGGTTTAATCATTAAACCCATAGATGACACAAAATTGATGGTAAAAAGCAAGGAGGAAAGCCTTAGACTACAGGGTGATATAGATGGACTGGCCAAATGGGCAGAGCAGTGATAAATGGAATTTAATCTGGGAATGTTGGTGGAGGTGCATTTTTTGGAGGACTAACAAGACTAGGCAGTACATGATGAATGGTAGAGCCCTAGGAAGTACGGAGGATCAGAAGGTGTACATGTCCATGGATCCTTGAAGCCAGTAGGGCAGGTGGATAAGGTGGTTAAGAAGGCATTTGGGATACTTGTCTTGAATCATTTGAGGCATTAAATGCAAAAGTAAGGAGGTAACGTCAGAGCTAAATAAGATGTCGGTTAGGCTGAAGTATGGTGTGCAGTTCTGATCGTCAGACAACACGAAGGATATGATTGCTGTAGGGAGGTTGCAGAGGAGATTTAGCATAGTGTTACCTGGGTTGGAGTGTTTCAGCTATATTGGGACTAGCTATGCTGTGTATGTTTTTCTTAAAGCAGCAATTGAGGTATACAAAATTGAGGGTCAAAGATAGAAAAGAAGAAACTTCTCCACTTTAATAGAAGGGTTAATAACCGGGGCGTAGATTTAAGATGAGGGGCAGGAGGTTTGGAGGTGATTTAAGGGAGGATTTTCTTACCTAGAGGGTGATGAGTATCTGGAAACTGCTGCCTGAAAGGGTTGAAAAAACAGGATCCATCACAAAACTCGATGACCAGAATGGACACGATGGGCTGAAGGACCTCTTTCCACACTGTAAAAAATCTGACTCTGTGACTCGATAAAATGTCGGTGAATGCCTGCTAACCTGGCAGCATCCATGATGATTCCATCCTTGCCAGTCAGCTGGTCCTGCCATATTTGAGCCACTATGGTGAATTAGAGGACTACTCACTCTATACATGGCTAATGACTCATCTCCACCATGGGTGAAAAGAGCGCCTACAGCAAGAGCTATAGTGCCACCAGTTGGAGCATACTTGTGCTATTCTAAAATAATGGTCTTGCTGCCAGGACTGGTCGGGAGTGTAGTGATTGTAATGAGGTCAACCGTGTGGATCTTGTAGAGGTTGTATCTCCACCCTTGGGCAACTGTCTGTGTGGAGTTTGCACATTCTCCCCGTGTCTGCGTGGGTTTTCTCCAGATGCTCCGGTTTCCTCCCACAGTCCAAAGATGTGCACGCTAGGTAAATTGGCCATGCTAAATTGCCCATAGTGTTCAGGGATGTGTAGATTAGGTGGGTGATAGGGGAATGAGTCTGGGTGGGATGCTCTGAGGGTCGGTGTGGACTTTTTGGGCCGAAGGGCCTGTTTCCACACTGTAGGGAATCTATGATTCTATGACTCCTAGACATGTAAATAAAGGATGACTTAGTTACGGGATACCAGCCTCTGGAGTGGCGATGAGAGAAAAAATTATGCTCATGAAGAAATTTGCTCACAACAGTCATCTTTGAGTTGGCGTAAGCATTTCTGGCATCGTGCTGCTATTTGGGAAGCTTGACTCGTTCAATCCTGCCATTGAAGACTAGGCCCAGTATGCGGAAAGAATGCATTTTTCCAGGCAAATGACATTGGGGCAGATGAAAACTAATGAGTAATTCTCCTGACAGCTTGTTTGTTTGGAACATTTAAATTGCTTAGCAATATCTAAATCGGAACCAATCACAATAAACGTCTAGTTAAATGGTCACCTGGTTCTAATGGAGGTTGATACTGGCACAGTTGTATCAGTGATTGCAGAACCAGTCTTAAATTTCGTCTGGACTCCACTCTTAAGTTTGTGTAAGACCTTGGCTGAACTGAGAACTTATACAAGGGAAACCCTCACAGATTAAGAGGACAGCTTCGGTTCTGGTCACATTTGAGAAGTAGCTGGCTCAGTTACCAATGATTATAGTAAAAGGCTTGGGCCCAAGCCTGATGGGGCAAAATTGGTTGAGAAAGATTCACCTTGATTGGCTCAATATTTTTCGATTAGGAAATGGCTCCCTGAGTGAAGTCCTAATTAAATACCTGGAAGTTTTTCAGGAACGTCTAGGGACTTCTACAAAGGATGTTGCCAGGGTTGGAGGGTTTGAGCTGCAGGGAGAGGCTGAATAGGCTGAGGCTATTTTCCCTGGAGCGTCGGAGGCTGAGGGGTGAACTTTATAGAGGCTTGTAAATTCATGAGGGGCATAGATAGGGCGAATAGCCAAGGTCTTTTCCCCAGGGTAGGGGAATCCAAAACTAGAGGTCGTAAGTTTAAAGTGAGAGAGTAAAGATTTAAAAAGGACCTAAGGGGCATGTTTTTCATGCAGAGGTTGGTGTGTGTATGGTCTGAGCTGTCAGAGAACGTGGTGGAGGCTGGTACAATTGCAACTTTTAAAACGCATCTGGATGGTTACATGAATAGGAAGGGTTTAGAGGGATATGGGCCAAATGTTGGCAAATGGGACTAGATTACTTTAGGATATCTGGTTGGCATGGGTGAGTTGGACTGAAGGGTCTGTTTCTGTGCTGTACATCTCGATGACTCTATAATCAATTATCAAAGGAGCCAAAGCCACTTGGCATGTTGACCAGGAAGCAATTCCATAGTTCTGCAAGGCCTGCTCGTTTTATTTGCCCTGTGTGCGAAAGTAGAGGCACAAAAAAGGAGGCTGGAGAGGGAAGAAATCATCAAACCAGTCCAGTTTGCGAAATGAGCAGTGCCGGTCATGTCGATTGTGAAGCCTGATGGGTCAGCTTGCCTTTGTAGGGATTTTAAACAAATGATAGGCTGCTTTTTGCAGCTGGATATATACCCAATCACTTGCATAAAGGACTTGCACGCATAGCTGGTGGTGGGCGCTATGCTTCACAAAACTGCACATGAGCCATGCATACCTGCAGTTGCGGTTAGATGAGGATTCCCAGAAGTATGCTACAATCAATACCCATAAAGGTTGGTACCAATATATGGGACTGCCATTTGGGATATTGTTATCCTGTGCAATTTTTCAGCGGACAATGGAGAACATTTACAAGGTCTACACCAGGTCAACATTTATCTGGATGACATGCTAATAACAGGGAAGACCAATAAAGTGCACTTAGAGTACTTGGATATAGTCCTTAGATGTTTCTCCAAGATGGGCATACAACTTAGGGAAAAATGTGTGTTCCAAGCACCCCAAGTGACCTACTTTGGCTATAGAGTCGACAAGACCGGGGTACACCTGATGGAAGATAAAGAAAGGGTTGGTGGGCTACATCAGTACTGGAGTTTAGCTCTTTTCTTGGAATGGTGAATTAGAACGGAAAGTTCATGTGTAACCTGGCCTCCAATACATACGTAACCTAGCATCCTTAAATCTGCTGTTGAGAAAGGGTCTGCCTTGGAAATGGTCTCGTAGCCAAGACATAGCCTTTAGGGAAGTGAAGAAGCAGCTATCATCATCTAAGGAATACCATGATCCCGAGCAAGATCTGGTACTGATATGCGATGCCTCCCCATACAGTATCGGTGTAGTGTTGGCTCACAGATGATCCAATGGAGAGGGACGCCCAATAGCGTATGCTTCCTGGACTTCGGCTGATGCAAAGCACAAGTGTGGCCAAATAGAGAAGGAAGGTTTGGCGTCATGTTTGGAGTCAGGAAGTTCCACCAGTACACTTATGGACGTACATTTGTAATAGTAACAGACCACATACCCTACTAGGCCCAGTCAAAGAGGACAAGGCCGTGCAGCACATAGCTTCAGGCTGAATTCAGTGGTGGGCTCTCATTCTAAATGCGTACAATTACAAGTTGGAAGACCGTCCGGGCGGCCAAACAGCAAATGTGGATGCCTTGGGCTGCTTCCGCTGGCAGATACATCACTGGTGGTACTACCAGTGGAAAAGCCCACTCTGGTTTTAAACTTTGTGAACACCCTTCTGGTCACTGCCTTCGACATAACATTTAGAGTGCAAATTGATCCGGTCCTGCAAAATTAATTAAGCTGGTGGTGATAGGGGAGTCAAAAGGGCCACTACAACCAGAATTGAAACCCTTCTGGACCTGGCGAGACCAGATCACCATAGAGGACAGCGTTTTTATTATGGGGAGCAAGAATGATTATCCCAAGCAAAGGGTGTTGCCAGATACTGAACTTCTCACTAACATCTTCATTTTCGACTCCCCTGGTGGAGTTATGTCTGGTGGCCAGGATTAGATGCAGACGTATCTGTGCTGGTGGTGCAGTGCCCAGAGTGTTAACAAGGACAAAAATTACCGCCAGCAGCTCCCTGACCTTTGTGGCAATGGCTGGGTAAATCCTGGACTCGGTTACATGTCAACTATGCCGGCCCTTTCTTGGGCTCAACATTCTTAGCCATTGTCGATGCCTACTCTCAAGTGCTTAAACGTGCATAGAGTTCATTTGTCAAACGATGATTGAAAAGCTGCAAGCATCTTTTGCAATGCATGAGCTCCCGGAAGTATTGGTCAGAGACAACAAGCCATCATATACCAACAGGGAATCTGAATATTTCCTAAAGTCGAATGGCATTCAGCACATAAGCTCCATACCATCCATTGTTCAATGTTCTGGTGGAAAGAGCAGTCCAAACTTTGAAGGAGGCTTAAAGGAACAGCCTACAGCTTCACTTGATACCAAACTGTCCTCGTTCCTATTTGATTATCAGGCCATCCCTCATGCAACTACAGGGATAGCTCAAGCAGAGTTGTCAATGGGGAGAAGACTCTGCACCAGATTAAATCTAATCTTCTCTGACATGAGGGGCAGAAGGTGAAATGGCATCAGGAACGCCCTCTAAGTGAGAGAGACCGTTTACTTCAGGGGGCAAAGTTTGATGCCAAAACCACAGAAATGGCCTGGCATGGGTATGAGGCACGGTCGACGCAAGGTCAGGTCCCATGGCATAAAAGTTCAGGTAGGTGAAGCCGTATTTAACAAGCATGTGGGCCATGTGAAAGCTGCAAGCTTGCAAACTGGGCAGGAGAAAAACATACTGCCCCCTCAGAACAGCTGGAAAGGCTGTTGGAACCTGTAGGTTGTCCCCCTCTTTCTCGTGTTGTGGAAGCCCCGGAGTCTGAGATGGACACCATGAATGTCGTAGCTTTGACACCTTTACTGCTTAAAGAACAGGATGAATTTCTTCCAAGACGCTTCGGTCACAAGAGGCGGGCTACAGTCCAGTACACGCTGTCTATGTCCAAGGCTGAGTTGGAGGAACAGGTCCCGGTGTGAAAACGCACCAGGAGGGGCTACAAGAGAAAGCACAGGCCTTCACTCCCAGACTTAATAGGGAGGAATGTAGTGATTGTAACGCGGATAGTAAAGTGGACCTCATAGAATAAGAGTTCCCTGATTGAGGCTGTTAACCTGCCCGATCAGGGAGACCTGGCTGACAGATATAAACAGGAGTGTCAGAGGTTTTGTTCACTCGCAGAGCTGGCTCTGAAGAATCCAGACCGGTGTTAAGTATGATGCATGTGTAAATAAAAGGTGAGTTGATGTGGAATACCGGCTCTGTGGAGTTATTTCGGGGGATACCTTCCAATACTCTTTAGAACATGTCTCCAAATTTGTGATGGCCTGCAGTTCCCTTGAACCTATGTGACGCTTGCAGTCAGGCTTTTGACCTGGACTTTGGGAAGAGAAGAATATGAAGGAAGACGGGGGAAGCCGAGATATCGTCGTTCTAAATGAGCTAACCTGAGTGATTTATTATATCCTGGCTCCTCTCAAGTTTCATTTCCACATCACCACTGATTCATAGTTCCTTACTAGTGCCTGACAAAATAACAACAACAAATTGATGTTATATCGCAGCTAATTATACAAAGGCAATTCATATGAGTGATTATCAAACAAAGCTTGACACCAAGCTGTGTGATGGAACATTAGGTTAGATGGCCCAGAATTTGGTCAATATTGCTTATAGCATAGCTTCCAGACCCTTCAGACACTGTGAATCTTTAAAACATTATGCCTGAGGAAGGAGCTGAGCTGCAAAAGCTTGCATTTTCAAATAAACCTGTTGTACTATAACCTGGTGTTGTAATTTGTGACCTTATCTTTAAAACATTTCCGTGACGTCATGACATGTTTTGCAGTGGTTGAAAGGTAGAAATTTCATCTTCAGTCGCTCTGTCTTTGTTATAGTTGGTGCAGTTTGTCAGTGTATAGCCTGTGAGTAAATCAGAAATAATGAAAGCAGTATATTAATCATGGATAACTTCAATTTTCATGTTGATTGGGATACTCAGATTGGCAGAGATAGCCATGAAAGTGTATTTGGGATAGTTTTCTAGAACAATATGTTTTGGATTCAACCAGGAATCAGGGTGTTTTGGATCTGGTGATGTGTAGTATGGCAGGATTAATAAATTATGCCATAGTAAAAGATCCCCTTGGAAACAATATCCATAACATGGTAGAATTTTAACGTTCAGCTGGAAAGGGAAGATCTTGGGTCAGAAACAACCATGCTAAACTTAAATAAGGGTAATATTGTGGGAATGAGGTCAAAGCTGGCTGCGCTGGACTGGGAAAGTGGTTTAGCAGCAAAAACAATTGAGGAACAATGGCAAACATTTAAGAAATAGTTTATGGCTCACAGCAAAGATATATCCTAGTGAGAAAGAACAATTCTAGAAAGGAGATAAGTCAACCATGGTTAACTGAAGAGTTTGTGGCTAGTATCAAATTGAAAGAGTTGTCAGAGCATCACCTTTGCCAAAGTCTGAAAATACACCACAAAAAAGACCCCGTCCAGAACAGCTTTTAGCAGCAATGCTTCGAACAATACGCACAAAATTGAGCTATTCACTTTTGTTCATTCCCTGGCGCCTGTTTAAGAGTTCCTTTGTCTAGTGTTCCTGCACAATGCTCCCTTTGCGTAACGTCATTTAGCAATTACCAATATCTCATCCAAGGGGTTCAGGAGATGTATGTGGACTGAAACTGCAAAATGTGAGTGTGCGGCATGAAGCAATGATGAGCCAGTGGGTGACAACATCTAAGTGTTAGACATGAGCACGGATTGCTGAGTGATGGGTTTGTGGTGCATTAAATAGCATGAGAGGTTGATGGTATGGAGGATGGGGAATGTCAATTAACTGAACATTTTCAGGCACTGTAACCGGGAGCTCGGGCCCAGACTCCTGAAATTCACCTTTCTAACTAGCTGTACTCATTCTCTTTAAGGGTATGTCTTCAAGGACCCCTCTGTCCTTCTGCGGAAATATGCCCCTCCCTCTCCGTTCAGTCTCCTGAACTCAGGCCTCCAGCACTGTCAGAAAACCTTTCAATTCAATCTGATGTTAATGAATAATTTGGATAGGATGGCATTGTAGTAATGAGTTAGTAATCCAGAGTCTATGTTCATTCTCCGGGGGCAGTGGTTCAAAACCCACTACGGTGGCTGGAACTTATAAATTCAGTGAATAAATCTGGAGTGAAGTAGTCTCAGTAATGATAACTACAAAACCATTGTTGTTTGTCATTAAAACCTATCTGTTTCACTGATATCCTTTAGGGAAGGAAATCTGCCATTCTACCCAGTCTGACCTATATGTGACTCCAGACCCACAGCGATATGGCTGACTTGTAACTGCTCTCTGAAATGGTATCACGAGCCACTCAGTTCAAGGGCAATTAAGGATGGTATGCCACCCGCATTGTTTGAAAGAATAAGAAGAAATTGGAAACGTGTATCAATGAAAGCTTTGAATTTAGTATAAATTGTAGGTAAAAACATATTTAGAGGGCATGAATGACGTACCCTCATTGACAGAAATACCCCATTTGTTAAAAAGTCGCAAGCTATTACCTGTTAATTGCTACATGCTGATTATCATGGGAAGTTACTACCTGCTGCTCCTAGGCATTCTAGGTTATTTGACTAACTACTTAATTTATCAAGTAAATGACATTAATATAACTGATATGCCGATACTGTTTTGCCAAAGCTACAAAACTTTTGAATAATCATAATATTTTGTGGAAGATGTATGCAGAAATATAATTCATATGCATTAAAATAATTTTATAAAGCACATCCTGACTTGGATAATACAGAGGTCTAAAGTACACCTGTGTCAGTGATTTTCAGTACATTGAGTTCTTACTTTGAAACACGGCACCATATGCAAGCCAGAACCCTCACTCCCCATGCCTTACCTCCAATTAAAAGGAAAATGGGATGACCAATTATCCTGGTTTGTCCTCATACACCCTGGCAACCAGCTAGTGAGCAGAATAGGCAAAAAGGCAAATCTGGAGCTCGGCTGCCACTGCACCGAGGCTTAAAAGGGGAAAGGGCAGCAAATCAAATAAATTTAAAAACACAATTTACAACATGGTGGCTCAGTGGTTAGCACTGCTGCCTCACAGCACCAGGAACCTGGGTTCGATTCCACCCTCGGGTCACTGTCTGTGTGGAGTTTGCACATTCTCCCCATGTCTGCGTGGGTTTCCTCCAGCAGTCCAAAGATTGCAGACTAGGTGGATTGGCCATCCTAAATTGCCCGTAGTGTTCAGGGATATGTAGGCCCTGTGGGTTAGAGGGGAATGGGTCTGGTTGGGACCTGAGGGTCGGTGTGGACTTGTTGGGCCGAAGGGCCTGTTTCCACACTGTAGAGATTCTATGAACTATGAACTCAAAGATAGTAAGAACCACCGATGCTGGAGTCTGAGATAACACAGTGTGGAGCTGGAGGAGCATAGCAGGCCAGGCAGCATCAGAGGAGCAGGAAAGCTGACTTTTCGGGTCGGGACCCTTCTTCAGAAATGGGGGAGGGGAAGGGGGCTCTGAAATAAATAGAGAGAGAGGGGCGCGATGATAACAGGTAGATAGTGGAACAGATAGATGGAAGAGAAGACCGACAGGTCAAGGAGGTGGGGATGAAGCTAGTAAAGGTGAGTGTAGGTAGGCAGTGGGTGGGGATTAGTCAGTGAGGTGGGAGGAGCAGATCGGTGGGAGAGAAGATAGACAGGTCAATGAGGCAGGGATGAGGTGGGGGTTGGGGAGATTTTGAAGATCGTAAAGTCCACATTGAGACCATTGGGTTGTAGGCTTCCAAGGTGGAATATGAGATGCTGTTCCTCCAGTTTCCGGGTGGCATCGTTGCAACGCTGGAGGAGCCCAGGATGGACATGTCGTCCAGGGAGTGGGAAGGGGAGTTAAAGTGGTTCGTGACTGGGACATGTTGTTTGTCGCAAACCGAGCGTAGGCGCTCTACAGAGCGGTCTCCGAGCCTTTGCTTGGTCCTTAGTCTGTAGGAAGTGGGACGATTTACAATTTACAACTGTTGTTTGAAGTTTTACTTTAACTTATTTGTTCCTATCTTAATATGTTCTCTGCATCTTTCAGCAGTAATTGATTATGTCTTCGAACTGCTAGCCAGTTGCATTACTTGAATCTCAATGTTATCAAAGTAGTAAATTGAAATTTGTAGAGTTATCATTTGAGAAAGTTATAATCAGATACAGAAACAATCCTGTTCTTTTTCAGAGGGAAGATTAGTTATGTTGTTTGTCCTAGACATGATGTAATGCATTGCACCTGCAAGATAGTGAATGAAGCCAGGTTCATGCAGCCAATCATGAAACCTTTGGACCCAGGAGTAAGTAATGATGTGTGCACAGAGGAATGCTACCACAACGGAAAAAGTAAAATGTCAAGCTTTCCAGAACCTTCCATTCTGCAGGACAGTAAAAATAGTTTCAATCAAGAAGCCTTAGTATTGAATTCTGTTTGAAAAACATTGATGCAATGTCCACTAAGTAAAAGTATTTTAAATCTATGAGGGCATTATATTAGTAGTCTTGTACGGAAGCGTCAATAGAAGAGGCAGCAATTTTAGAGTGTGGAGAGCAGGGGACTGGCTTCTTTCTGGACACAGTGCCAAAAGAGGAGGCAACAAGTTTACGAAGCACATGAGGAATGGCCTCATTATATACACAACACTGGAGAGAAAGCAGGAAGTTCAAAAAGCACAGAGGACAGGAATGGCTTCATTCTGTATGCAGTACCAAGAGAGGGGGCAGCGTGTTTAAAAAGCGCGCAGAGAACGGGGAGTGGCTTCATAGGAGACTTATGAAGAGGTTAAGTGCACATTTGGGATATAGGATAATTTGATAAAGTGGATTTAAATTGGCTCAGTTGTAGAAGTCAGAAGGTGATGATCAGCGAAGATCATAATAAATGGTTGAACAGACTCCACAAGCTGAATGGCTTACTTCTATTCCTGTGTTCCTTTAAAGCAATTTTCTGACTTCTGAATATGCAGCATTCAAGTAACTTCACAAGTAAGTTGAATTGTTTTTGGCATTTTTGCTATTTTCTAAATTTTGAAGCTACTGTTTGAGATGACTTGATATGACTCCAGACCTACCCCAATGTGGTCAACTCTTAAATGCCCTCTGAATTGGCCTAGCAAGCTACTTAGCTAACTATATTGTCTAATTCTGAAAAGATTAAAACCAGAAGGACTACCTGGCATTGGAAATGACTACAGCCCAGCACTGTTGACTCTACCAAGCGTTCCTGACTAACATCAGAGGGCTTGTGACAAAATTGAGAGAGCTGACCCACAGACTAGTGAGGAACAGTGTGATTTGTTCATATGAGGGAAACAAAGTGTACGCAGAATATCCCAGGCACCATTCCTGCGTATGTCCCGTCCCACTGGCGGATGGAACCCACCAGATATGGCAGTACAGTGGTTATATGGGTTGGGATGGAATTGCCATAGACATCCTCGACTTTCATTCTGAACCCTATGAAGCCTAATGGCATCAAGTCTGTGGCAAGTGGTGAGAGAGCCAGCAAGAGAAATAATTCTGCTTGACTTTCTCTTCACTAGTCTGTTTGTCGCAGAGACCTCTGTCCATGACACTGTTGTTAGGACTTGTGGAAACACTGTCCTATTTAACATTGAGAGTACATTACCCATTGTGTTGTGTGACACTACCACCCTGTCAAGTGGGATAATTTCACACAGATTTTGTCTGCTGCCACCACTCCACCTCCATGGTCAAGTTGCTGAAGATTCACAGTGGTTTATACCTTGCAGGATCTGGAGGTACCATGATGAGTGGTCAGCAGTTTTTTCCTCCCAGTCAGTGGTGTCACTGCCTCGAGGCAATCTTGAGTGTATTCTTATACATTTTCTGTTGGCCAATGGAAAGCTGAAAGAAGAAAACTCCAAATGGGTAGGGCCTGCTTCAGTGAGTTGGTTCTTCAGAAGCAGATCTTTGATGCTGGTAGACACCTTGATGATGGACACTTGGGTTGGTTTGCCAATCCTCCTGTTTGATCCCCAGGATTCGACATTGGCACTACAACTGGAAGCTCTCAAAGATCTCAATGTGGTGTTGACAGACTGTCCAGTTCTGCTGCAGCACAGGAGGGTGGTTCACATAAGAGCCTTCTAGACCTGACCTTCGTTGACTTTGTTGCAGCTTGATGA
Source organism: Rhincodon typus (assembly GCF_021869965.1). Classification (NCBI taxonomy): domain Eukaryota; kingdom Metazoa; phylum Chordata; class Chondrichthyes; order Orectolobiformes; family Rhincodontidae; genus Rhincodon; species Rhincodon typus. Next base: position 44,140,858 of record NC_063340.1, on the reverse strand, counting down.
ATGGAGCGCTGCCATCATTGACACAGCAATGATAGACTGAATCAGTTTTATTTCAAAGTGACTGTAGATTTTAAATCCTTAAATTAGAAGTGAAAATGACTTAAAGAAATAATGATTTTGATTGATACTGCTATTCACTATTCCAATTTTTAAAATCATTATAACTGGAGATGCTCAGGATTGGCCCCAACTTGCTGCCTACTGTGAGATACTTTATGGCACAATACTCTGTCATATACTGACTGAAGCCTTCTTGGAAAATCATCTTAGTGCCATGCGATTTATAGCTCTACCTTGACTGACTGTTACTTACATCGCCATGGTGACCAGCACCAGTGGAGTGTAAGTACTTGAATATGGGATAACCCCAAAGTTAAAGGTGTGTTATCTTTTGAATATTTAGCTACAAAATAACTTACAAGAATGTTAAAAATAACCAGGTCGACATGTACTCCTCACCGACTAGGGATTGCAGGTCATTGTAGCCAACAGAAAGTTATAAAATAAGAAGTAGTCCAAACTCAGCTCATTCATACTGGACAAAGGTCTTAATTAAGTTCTCTCTGGCTTCTTTGCTTGGTGATGCTTTGGTCTGTAATGCTGCTTGGACATCCCTCCGAGTCAAAGTACTGATCCATATCATCATCTTCATCTGCAGAAGATTGATGTCAGTTCCCCATTTCTTGTGCAAGCAGGACAACTAGTGACAGCCCGAATGCATTTGATGGGTGGGAGTTGGGAGATCAGCACAAGTCGCCCAACTCCATGAAATACCCCAGTGGCATATAAATTCAAGGTAGCTGGGATCTTGATGGTCTTCAGGATGAGATGGCCACCCATTCCTTCTGAGCACAAGTCCTGCTCCAATGGAAGGCATAGTTCAGTGGTGTTGGCTTACAACATCCTTAATCTGCACCTGCACAGTGTTTCTGAGAGGTGTAGAAAATGACAGTGAAAAATGTAGATATGTGACTTGTCATTCTCCTCACCCTCCTTGGCAGAGCTTCACTTGTTTGTTCTTCCTCTAGAGGCTGTGCAACGGCTACTGGAAGTTGCAAGTTTTGCTGACAAAGGAATTTCTCTCTCCTTCAATGTTGTTTGCCTGTGAAGCAAGGCCACAAGGAATCTAAGTATAGTTTTGTTATTGGATGTGTGAACTGATGATCTGTAATAAATAATGTGGAATGTCAATAATATAGACAGCTCATGTGGTTCCATTTTTCAAGAAGGTTGGTTGGGATAAACCAGGGAATTATAGTTGGAGTCTCGCATCAGTGGTAGGGAAACTATTGAAGAAAATAATTCTGTCTCCAGAAGTCTCCACTTGGAGAGGCAAGGTTTGATTAGGATAGTCAGAATAGCTTGTCAGAAGGAGATCATGTCAAACAAATTTGAATTTTTCAAGAACGTAATTGGTGTATAGGTGAAGGTAGTGCAGCTAATGGTCGTTTTGTATGGATTTCAGCAAAGCCTTTGACGTAGTCCCACAATGGAGTCTGATAAAGAAGGTAAAAGCACATGGGATTCCGGGTAACTTAGCAAGATGGATCAAAAAATGGCTAAACGGTAGGAGACCGAGTGATGGTAGAAGTCTGTTTGTGTGACTGGAGTCTGATGTCCACTGGCATACCACAGGGATCCATGCTGCACAATACAGATGAGAATGTGGAGCAATGATAAGTAAATTTGTGGATGACACAGACTAGCCCCATAGTTAATAGTGAGAAAGAAGGTCTTGGGTTACAGGAAGACGTAGATGAGTTGGTCAGATGGACAGATTATTGGCACATGGAATTTAACTGATAAGTGTGAGATGATACAGTTTGGAAGAAGCAGAAAGATAAAGGGGTTCTCAAAGAATGGCAGGACACGAGGAAGCTCAGAGGGATGAAGGTGCTTGTCCTCACATTGTTGAAGGCAGGAGAACAGGTTATTAGTATGGTTACAAAAGTGTACAGCACATCTGCCTTTATCAGTCATGGTGTAGGTGAGAAGAGCAGGGAATGTTAAAGTTGAGAGGGTGTAGAAAAAATTTACAAGGATGTTGCCATAACTAGAGAATTTGAGTTATAGGGAGAGGCTGAATGGCTGGGGCTTTTTTTCCCTGGAGTGTCAGAGGCTGAGGGGTGACTTTATAGAGGTTTATAAAATCATGAGGGGCATGGATAGGATGAATAACCAAGGTCTTTTTCCTGTGGTGGGAGAGTCTAAAACTAGAGGATATAGGTTTAAGGTGAGAAGGGAAAGAGTTTAAAAGGACCTGAGAGGTAACCTCTTCATGCAAAGGGTGGTGCGTGCATGGAATGAGCTGCCAGAGGAAGTGCTGGAGGCTGGTACAATTACAACATTTAAAAGGCATTTGGAAAGCTTGAACACTATCAATGGCCATCAACGAATGAGCCGAGACACTAGCAGATATGAAATATGCGGATGAGTGAAAGCAGTTAGCCCCAGGCCAATAAATCTCCCACAAAGATATAATCCAAAGCACTCTTAAGTAATACTGAAACAAAATTACACATTGTTCTTATCAATGTAAATGTATAAACAGAGTTGTTTGGCACATAGTGCTTGCCATGCAGCGTGAACTCTTGTGGTATAGAATGTACAACTTATATGTATTCATATATTTGGATTTCAAAATTAAGGCAGATAGGTCTTGGCTACTTCTGTGAATGGATTAAAAACGGTCAGAGTCCTTATGTAATAATGACTAAATTCATAATTTTGTCAAAAAGCAGATGGCCGCAGACCCCTGTGGTGTTAATGGATAGATGTTTAGACTGCTGGGTTTTTATAAGGTAGGATAAACCTGTACAGCCATTAACTTTGTTTTGAGTTCAAAAGAATTTAAGATTAAGCCAATTTTGAATTTAGTTCAGGAAGCACCAGAGTTGGACGCAGAAGTAAGTTTAGTTTCTGACCTAGATGGAGTTTGGGGCATTGAGGGATTTTGGGGGTTTAGTTTGTAAAACTTCCAAACCAGGAGAAATTAGTTAGAAATCTGCAGGTTATTAGAACTGAGAAAGTTTAGGTTGTCAGATATGTAGAAAGATTCATGTCAGCAGAGTTGGAAAGGAGTCTTGAAAAATTGTCTTCATAATTTATGCCAAAGGCACTGTGCAGAGTCAGTAAGTAGAATCCTGAAGGGTTGAAATAGCATGCAGTTCATATGAACTTGAATTTCTGTAAGGGAAACAGAATGAAAAATTTTGTTTTGCTATGTGTCTTGGATCTTTCTAACTGCTTCCTATATTTAGATATTTTGTTTTAGAAATGAAAGTTATTGTGTATATGACAAAACAGAAGTTTTAAGAAAATCTGCAACCTCATTTGAATGTGTCTTAGCAACTAATCGCCACGTTAACTAACTAAATAAAAGAAAATAATCCATCAAGCTGGGTTTCATTCTGGGATCTGACTTATCCAATTCGACCATCAGCTGGTATCATCATAACATTACTCACAATTAATACATTGGATTGATTGTATATTCTTTAGCACATTGCACTTTCTGAAGCTTGAAACAATGCCCATTTATGTCATTTTTAATGTAATAAAACAAAAGTCTTTGACAGCAGTACAATGAGATATTAAGGCAGTTGGCCAGAGGCTTGGTCAATGAGGTATATTTTAAGGACCACCAAAAAGGAGAAAAGAGAGTTGGAGAGATTTAAGGCAGGAATTTCAGAGCTTAAGATGTGGACAGCTGGAAACGCAGCCATCAATTTGTCATACTTTTGCAGGGGAAGTTCAAACTTGAAGAGCATAGCTATCTTGGAGGATGTAGGGCTGGGTGATTACAATAATCAGGAGGAGTGTGGCTATGGAGTGTTTTGAAGACAGATGAGAATTTTAACAGTGAATAATTTTTAATCGGGATCCAGTGCAGTCATTGGATACAGAGATGATGCGTGAATGGATTTGTGAGAGATTTTGAAGCAGAATTTTGGATGACCTTAAGTTTAGAGAGAGTAAAATGTGGTCCAGGTTGCGCCAAAGTGCAAACAGTGGAAAGAAGCATACAGAAACCCAAGGGTCCCGCTCACCTGTCTCCAAACACCACCGGTGGCAGATGTAGCATTTGACTGTTTAGTCATCTTGGGACCCACAACACTGGAATGGAAGAAAGCCATCCTCTCTTGCAAGGGACTGTCTGAAAAGAAAAAGCTAATATAAGCTTACATATGCATAAATTCATCTTGGAGTCAAATACAGCACAAATAGGTTTAGACTTGGATTGTTATCACAGGGAGGGATGGAGTTCATAGCTGGGGAACAGAGTTTTTGGTGAGAACTGAAGATAATGGTTTCCATCTTCCTAATGTTGTTGGAGATTTCTGGATGTCAGACAAGCAGTCTGATCAAGAGACACTGAAGGGATTAAGAGATGGGTGTTATTAATGTACACATGCAAACTAATGTTTTCGGATAATGCTGTTGGGGGTGCCATACAGCTCAGAAATAGAAGGTTGGGGGCTAAGGACAGATCATTTGGGGATATACTAAAGGTCATGCTCTGACAGTAGGCTAAACCAGCTATTGCAAGTAATTTCCTGACCTGGGTGAGTAGACAGGAATGGAACCAAGTGAATGCAATTTGAGTCATCTGATGGATGGTGGAGCAGATTTAGAGGAGAATAGTACAGTCAACCATGTAAAAGACTGCAAACAGGTCATGAAGGACAATGAGGAAAGGTTTATCTTTGTTACGGTCACATGGAATGTCATTTATGACTTTGATAAGACTCACTTCAGTACTGTAACAGAGCAGAAACCTGATTTGGAGGGATTCAAGCCCAGAGCTTTGGGGACAATGGGCATTATTGGGTGGAGACAAATGCTCTTGGATTTAATGAGGAAGAGGAGGTTAGGTATGAGACAATACTTTAGCCAGCCTCTCTTTATGAACAATGGAATAGTTTATTTTTTCCATTATGTTCAAAATCCTTTTGTGGTTTTAAAATTGAGTTTTGAGGAACATCAAATTAGTGCTAAAAATCCATGGATTTTTTTTAAAGGTGGTTCATATCCCTGTATTTGGAAGGCTGAAGTTGTGCAGTTACCCAGGATGTTGATTGTGGGAGATTCAGCAATGGTAATACCATTGAATTTCAATTGGTGATGGTTAGATTATCTCTCGTTAGAGATTGCCTTGCACTTGTATGGCGCAAATATTATTTACAATGTCTTCCCAAAACTGGATGTTGTCCAAGTGTTGCTGCAATTGGACATGGACTGCTACAGTATCTGACAAGTCGTGAATGGTGCTGAACATTCTGCAATCATTGGTGAATATTCCCACTTCTGACTTCTTTGATGGAGGGAAGGTCGTTGAAGCAATAAAAAATGGCTTATATTGGATTCCCTGAGGAATTCCTGCAGTAATGGCCCGGAACTGATGTGACTGACTTATAACAAGCACAGCCATCTTCTTTGTGTTAATTATGACTCTGGTCAGCAGAGGGGCTTTCTGCATCTTTCCCATTTTGCACCAAGATTGTAGTGAGGTCAGGAGCTGAGTAGCCCTGTGGGATCCCAAACTAAACATCAGCGAGCACTTGCTTGTTAAACAAGTGCTGCTTGATAACGTCTTCCATCATTTTACTGATGATCAAAAGTAGATGGTTAGGGTGGTAATTGGCTGGATTGGATTTGTACTACTTTTGCGTACAGGACATACCTGTGGAGGTTTGTAATTTTGGAGCTCAATTTTTTTTTGCCAGAATATTGTCAGGGCCTATAACAATAATACTATACAGTGCCTTTGGTGTCTCTTCATATCATGTGGAGAAAATCAAATTGACTGAAGACTGATATGCGTGATGCTGGGGACATTGGGAGCAGGCTGAAGTAGATTGTCCACTTGACATATATGGCTGAAGGTGTTGCAAATGTTTCAGCCTTATTTTTTGCACTGATGTGTCGGGCTGTTCCATTGTTGAGGATGCTGATATTCGTGAATTTGCTGTGGGTTGTTTAATTGCCCACCACCAATCACAACTAGATGTGACTGGACTGCAGATCTCAAATCAGACGCGGTGGTTGTGGGATTACCTGATTCCATTTATCGCTTGCTGCCTATTCTGGTTAGGGTGCAAGTAGTCCTGAGTTGTATTTTTACCAGATTGACACGTCATCTTTAGGTATGCCTAGTGCTGTCCCTGGCATGCTGTTCTGCTTTCTTGATTGAACCAGGGTTAATCCCCTGAATACTAGTAGATTGACAGATATGCCAGGCATGAGGTTGCAAATTGTGGTTGAATATGATTGTGATGCTGCTAATCGTCCATAGCACCTCATGTAATGCATAGTCTTCAGTTACTAGATCTGTTTGAAATCTACACCACTTAGTGCAGTGATAATGCCATACAGCATCATGGTGGGTACCCTTCATGCAAAGATGGGACTTTGTCTTTGCAAGGACTGTGCAGTGGTCACTTGTATGGTTACCATCTCAAGATAGTTGCATTTGTGGACCTGATAACATGACCTATTATCGTGAGACTTAATGGGGCCTGGAATCAATGTTAAGGACCTGGATCCCTGGATTACTAGCCCAGCAACAGTACCACTGTGCCAACACCTCCCATTTAAAGCAGAGTGCTAATCAATGTAGGGGTATAGAGATATTTTTCAACTTCCCACGTTGTTTTAAACAGAACACTCAACCAGTTGAAATTACAATAAAACTTGAAAGTAGAGGCTGACAGTTTTTTTTTACGTTTTGTACACATTGTGATACTTTTTTCTATGTGATAGTAGTTCATGATGTAGTATTATTTTTAGTTAGTAACTTGGGTTCTAAAGTGGACAGAACCATGTATAGCTGTAAGTTTAATTTGTATTCCTATAATGTCGAGCTAAGAAGGGAAGTACGTAGTTTTGATTTCATTCTTGGGTTCTGAGTATGGTGATGGATTAGCTGGAAATATGTTTTTATGCATTTAAATAAGGCTTTTTAAACCCTTGAGGTGAATAGTTCAAAGCCTTAAAAGCAAGGATAAGAGAGAGGGAAAAACTTGAGCTGTTGCCCAACAACAGTGTACTAACAATAAATCCCAAATGCTGCAGTTGGTACAGTATTATATCACCTGCACATTTAATTTCTGCAAAAGCGTGACACGAAGACAGAGACAGAAACAAGTTATTTTAGAAAGACAAAGTCATACAGAAGATCTGTTATTTCAGATACTTGGATTGTTTTGATTAATTATTATGTAGTGTAAAATTGTTTTTTGTGATAAGTTTTGATGTTTTGTTGTTTACATCATATTGTTAACTTTTTGTGAATATGACTTAGCACCACTGTAAACTGCAAAACTAAAACTGCCTTTCAGGCCAGGTTTCATTCTGGGGTATGAATTGTCCAGTGTTACTATCATCTGGGATCATAACAAATGCTTAACAAATCTTACATAATGGTAGTCAATGTGAGGATTGATTTACCTTTGTAGGACAGATTGTTGTGATAAATCACTGCGTTAAAAGCATAACTACATTATAAATAAGTATCTAATAGTGATTTCTGAGTAGGCAAAAAAGCTCTTCTAGCGGATTCTCCTTTTCAATGTATTAACTATGAATGGTCAAATTTTGGAAGCTGTTCAACATGTATTCTCAGCTTTGCACGTCTGTGCAGTTGTATACTGTGCAGAATCAAATCTGTGGTATATTTAGTAATGTGACAATCCTAGCAATGCATACGTAGTCTTTAAACATTTTCCATAATTCTAATCATGCAATAGTTTTGGAATTGCATTAAATTTTGATGGTTAAGGGGCTAATTTGTTTGAGATTCCAAAGCCCTCGTTTAATTGTCAAGTGATGATATTTAAATAAAAACCTGCAGTTAGTTGAGCCAGTGGAAATGTAGGTTGATGCCATTGAGACTATAACTAAAACCTCTATAGATATCCGCTGGAAAGCTGAAAAGCAGGTTCAAGATGTTGCATTGTTCCTGTACAATAAATCAATTTCTGTATTTATCCACAAGTTGTTCCAGTTGTACAGTATGCACATTGATGGATCTGAGTGAGACATTGAGGGAGAGTTGAAGTATAAAGGATTACAGAATAGCATAGAATTTGAGTATTGATGAAGAAAGAGACCTGATGTAAAACCTTTTTTGTCTTGTGCTCTACAGTAAAAATGCAAGAATGTCCAAATTTAAAGGGAGGAACAACTTGTACTGCACAACAAAAAGGTGCTTGTGTATAATTTTAATTGAATATTAATGTATAATTGTATGAAAAATTTCTTCCATTTTCAGGATAAAAAAACAAGACTGGAAAACTGAAGCATTGAATTACAGCAAAATATTCTGTTATGATTGAAGACTACAGGTTTTTATTTGTCAGAATAGCGATTAGGAACAATTTGCAGTTCATGCCCCCCAAATCTAATCTATTCTCAATTTGCACCACATAACACGCAGAGAAGTCATGGAAGTTATAATTAGATAGTAACATAACCAGTTACTTTCAATTAAATGTTCTGTTGGATTTTCTCATATTTCTGTCTTGAGTCCACAGTTGCATGCTTCAGTCAGATTTCAAAATTTGGAGCAGTGACTGCACCATGCTATTGCCAACATATGTAGCTGTACTGCCACTTAGTGGTTGAAAGTAAAAAATTACAGCTGATTATTGGCCAAAAAGCAAACTATATTTAAAAATCAAGGGCCCCATTAACAGCAACAGAAAATACAAGTGGAAAATAAACTTAAACTAAAGCAGAAATTTGAAAAATAAAATCAGACTGTCTCTTCATGGTTTGCTTCACTTGCATCCTCTTACATTATATTGACATGTTTCTAATAAGGTAATTTTGGTATGTTGAGAACTTGTATATTTCCAGCATGGATTAGGCATACAATTTCCCAATGTGTTCCCTGCATGCGTGGGAACGGAAGAGAAAAATAGTTTAGATACTATTCCTAAAAATATGCGTAAGTGCACTTCCTGTACATTGCATGCAAGATGTCATGCCTTGTTGATTAGTTTAACGTTTGTATTTGTAAGACGGCAATGCATTAGAATGCTAATGAAAGCCTGAGGGTCATTGATGTTTAAAATAAAATTACTCCAGATTTTTCAAAAGAAAATTCTCATTTATTTGTATCTTAGGATCAAATTATGTCTTTGCATGAATAAAACATAAAATACTTTTTAATGTTTCATGATTAAACTATGGAGTTGTTTGCTGACGATTGGTCATCGCTGTTATTGTCCATCTTTCATTTCCAACTTTCTCTTTTTCTCCTTTTTTCCCCCTCTTCTGCTTGACCTAAAGCCTAAACTTGATCTTGGTTCTATTCTACGTTTTACCATGGGAAAGTGATCGCTCATATATTACTAGTTTCATGTACCAATTTGAGCGCACAAATTATCAATCTCATGTTATTTTTGTAGGTGGTCATCTACTAGATATTTTTCTGCATTATAAGTTTCACATGATGTGGGCACAATATGTGTTATTCGAATATATTACCTGATTTAAGAACAGCTTCTTGCCTGCTTTTATCAGACTCATGAATAGACCTCTCATTAGAGTTGATCTTTCTCTGCACCTTCTCTGTAGCTGTATCACTGCATTCTGCAATCTGTTCTATTACCTTGATGTACTTATGTAAGGTATGATTCACCTGGTTAGCACGCAAAACAATACTTTTCACTGTATCTCAGTACAGGTAACAATAAATCCAATCAAATCAAAGATTTTGGTTTGTTGCAATTCAAAAAAAACTGTGCTAGTCACGTTTACATGAGAGACCCAAATGTCTAATATCTATAAAACCAGGAGAAAGACAGACAGACAGCCTTTACCTATTTTAAAATGTTGAATTTTGAAAGCAATCAAAGTATCTGAGGGAATTGTTAGTAGGGAGAGGAAGAGGTAAACTGCTAGTTTTGAGTGTGAGAATAACTCTGACAACATTAAACACTTTCACGAATGAATGAATTGTTACTGGAGCAAGAGAAAGGACAGGATACAGGAAAGGAGCTGTTTAAAAGGAAAGAATTAAGGGGAATGAGGAGAGCAATTTAATGGGAAGGTAAGGGGATAGGGGAGATGGAGTGGGATTGGTGAAAAAAGAGCACATACGATGGCTTAGGATAGGGAGACACCCGCCCCAAATGTAGGTTGAAAGTTGTTTCCTACTTTATCACCTGCCAGTTTTTATCCAAGTAATGAAAGAAGACAGAAGAAAACAGAAGTAGTTATTGAGGATCAAACACTGAAAGAGAGACACAGGAGGGACACAAAATCAGCAACACGTGGAGATCAGGCCAAAGGATGACCATATTTCCCAACTGATGGTGTGTTGCAATAAGTATTGACCAGTAGATTAAAAACCTTGCTATTTTGGTGAGACTTTCAAATCAGCATTTATGATTAGTAAACACACCCAATGGGAATTTCCTTGTATAAGTAGCTGTCTGTCATTGTCAAATTGCAAAGTGAATGATTGATTGCCACTAGGAGATGTTCTTAGTTTCTAGTCTCTTGGCCGGTCAACCGACCGCATTTATATAATTGTTAATCACAGGATTTTCATGGCAATTGGCTGTCCTTTAAGTATTTTTAGGCATCCCTTGGGTTTCAAGCCTGACCACTCCAATGTGACCATTCTAGAAGTTTTAAATGTGTAGCTCCCATCAGTGCAGGCTTTCCTGTTTCTTTGAGCTCTAAGGGCAAACTTTCTGATATCTCCCCTGTTAACTTCAATCTTGTGAACCTTCTTAATATGTTTGACTCTGCTGACCATGCTTATTCTGTGCAGCCTTCTTGTTCAGCCCTTCTCACATTCAAAGCAGTAAAGAAATTGAGACAGCAAAAGATTAGGAAAGGAATCACAGGGAGTTGAGACAGATTAGGAATTTTAGGGGCATGGGCTGCCATCCAATTTGTTTCCAGATGGAAAGAGCAGAACTGTGAATACACAGGTAGAGACATGTATGCAAAGACAGGTAACCATGGGAAAAGTAAAACCTGTTGAGAGAGGAAGTTGACATATTGTGGCACAGATACCAAATAACAAAGAGAATATGGGTTGCAGATAAGAAAACAAAATCTCAAAACCCACTCTTCAACTTAGATTTTCACATCTGAGGCTGGTGTTTAGAGCTGGAGAATCTGCCAGCTCACTGCCCTTGCTTTAGGATAATGTGTCCTGAATGACAGCACCTTTGCTGTGTTTGGGTGGCTGTTGGAGAGGCAGATGTGGGATGGAGTTGGGTCTGCCACTTCCAAACTCCAATCATGGGTGGCAAGACTTGAAGCATGCTGGCTAATGAGCCTTCTGCAGTGCATAGAATCGTAGAATTGCCACAGTGTGGAAGCAGGCAATTTGGCCAATTGAGTCCACACTGACTCTCCAAAGAAAATCCCACCCAGGCCCAGCCCCTCTAATCCTGCATTTCCCATAGTTAATCTAGCTTGCACATCTCTGACACTACAGGCAATTTAGCATGGCTAATCCATCTAACATGCATACCTTTGGACTGTGGGAGGAAACCAGAGCATCTAGAGGAAATCCATGTAGATGTGGAGAGAATGTGCAAACACCACACAGAAAGTCACCTGAGGGTGGAATCGAGCCCAGGTCCCTGGTGTTGTGAGGCAGCAGTGTTAAGCACTGAGCCATCATGCCACCCCTGAACTTCTTCAGAACTTCATCCCAGTGGTATTCTTAAATATTAGATACTCCAGGCCTCACCACTGCGCCCGCCCCCCCCCACCACTTCTCATGTCAAACATGCCAAACCATGCTGCTCAGCCACACCTATACTCCTTGTAGCCCTGCTGCCAGCTTAGTGCCAACCTATGTCTCTTCCCCACACAATGAAACTTGTGTCCCCCTTGCAAAACACGGTGCCAATCATACCCTTCACACTCCCAGAACGTTTACAGATCCTTCTGTGAAGTGTTGATAAGATCTGTCAAGCTGACAAGTTCCTTAAGTAGCCTGCCTTTCAGAAATAGAAAAATACTGCCTGCCTGTATCTGACAGTTGAAAACAAATTGTTGCCAGAAAATTCAATGACTGTTTGTTGACATAAACCTACATGTTAAAGTGGCCAAAGGCTGCACTATCATTAGAGAGAGACGACTGGTGGTGAGTTTAACTTCATCATGCCTCAAGTGAGGGGTGAGGTTGAGAAGGCAGGAAGTTCATGGTAACCTCAGCCAGTGCAGGAATTGATCTCATGCTGTTGTATCCAGCCCAGTGAGCTAACAGACCTCAAACAACATGTAATCGTCGTAGCATTGACGTAGATTACACAATGCTGTCAAGTTATCGGTATCACAGCACGTAGGGATCTGTGAATTTACAGTTTGATGACAACTCAAAAAAGTTATTTAGAGATAGCTGCCTTTGTGGGCTTATCAATATAAATTTGTTTTTCCTCCCGTCACACCTCCCCAAAGAGAATGAAACTGTATCTTTTGAGGCATTTTCATTACTTATCAATGATTAACTTAATATTATTGCTATGACACAATAACAGTAATAATATACTGACATTAAACATACAGTGAATTACACAGCAGCCATGTTTTACATATATCCACGGGCATCACATCATCGGTGTTGTTTATATTGCTCTCAATAAAGCATCCACCATAACATTTTCTTCAGGAGCGTAAACAATTTTCAAATTATATGGTTGGAGAATTTATTCCAATGCAATAATCATAAATCTTATTCTGAAATTTTTCTAAGAAAGTCCAAGGATTGTGGTCTATAAAAATAATAATTTCTTCTATGTTGCTCATGTAAATTTCAAAATGATGTAGAAGTATCACAATATTCAATATCTCCTTTTCCACTGCATAATGTTGATATGGTCACTTTCTTTGAATAATAACTGATTGGTCGTCAAATCCCCAACTATTCATTTTACAGTAAAACAGCCCCACACCAATGACCTTGGCATTAACAGTTTGAATGGCTTTGCATAATTCAGCGCAGCTAAAACCAATGTGGTTTCTCAGCACAGCCTTCAAGTTTTCAAAGGCACTTTGGCATCCATTTAAAATTTCTGCCTTTCTGTAACAAATTCATTAAAGGTGCAATGACAGTTCTTAAGTGCAGAACAAACCTGTGATAGAATCCAATCATGCCAATATAATGCAAACTTTCATGGTTTGTCCTAAGCACGGGAAAGAACCCAGGCTTTCCCTTCTCTAGGTGCTGTTTGGCCTTGTCCCAAGGCGTGGTCCAGCTAAGCCACCTTTGTCTTGGTAAAATTACTCTTAGCCAAATTTATAACTTAATTGTCTTTTTGTAGTTGATCAAACAGTCAAACGATATCAATGTTCTTCCCTTGTTTGGCTAAAAACAACCAAATCATCAATTGAAACAACAGTTATGTTCCTTCCTACTTTATTAGTTAATCATTAAAACATTGGTGTAATTTTCAACTGTTCTAGATGCTCCCAAATAGGGAAAAATCCTCCTACCATTCACCCTATAAAATCCTCTCAGAATCTTATATTTTGATATGATCACCTCTCATTCTTTTAAACTCCAACTGGTAAATGATAAATTCAATCTGATGAGATCTCATAAAGTAATCTCTTCATCCCAGGAACCAGAGAATCCTTAATGGGGAGGCAGGCCATTCAACCCATTAAGTCCACACGTACCCTCCGAAGAGCATCCCGCCCCCCACCCTATCCCTGTAACCTTGCATTTCCCATTACTAATCCACCTAGCCTGCACATCCCTGCATACTGTGGGCAGTTTAGCATGGCCAGTCCACCAAACCTGCACATCTTTGGGCTGTGGGAGGAAACCGGAGCATTGGAAGGAAACCTATGCAGACGTGGGGAGAATGTGCAAATGTCACACAGACAGTTGCCCAAGGCCAGAATCAAACTTAGGTCCCTGACGTTATGAGGCAACAGTGCTAACCACTGAGCCACCATCAGTTAAGTGAACCTTTGCTGAATAGCATCTCATTCAGTTATATCTTTTCTTAAGCAAGGAGGCCAAATCTTTACACAGTACTCCAGATATGATCTAACTAAGGCTTGTTACAACTGCATAATAGTTGGTTAGCTCAGCTGGCTGGATGGCTGGTTTGTGAATGCAGAGTGATGCCGACAAAATGGGTTCAGTTCCTGCACCAGCTGAGATTACCATGAATTTTAACCTTGCCCCTTGCATGAGGGATAGTTACCCTCAAGATAAACCACTATCAATTATCTTTAATGAGAGAGCAACGCTATAGGGCAATGGTGACTTGCTGCAGCAGCACATCAATACCTTTATGCTATATTCCCCTTGTAATAAATGCCAACAGAGAGCTGTGGAGGCAGAGTCCTTGTATATATTTAAGGCGAAGAGAGATTATTGATCAGTAGGGGAATCGAGGGTTATGGGGAAAGGGCATGCAAGTGGATATGAGAAATGTTGTCAAAATAGCCATGATCCTATTGAATGGAGGAGCAAACTAGAGGGGCTGAACAGCCTAATTTTGTTGCTATTTCTTATGGTCTCATTCCATTTGCCTTCCTAATCACTCATTGTGCCTGTATACCAACTTTTAGATTCTTGTAACAGGACACAAACACGCTGTACACAACACTTCACAACTTCTGTCCATTCAAATATTATACTTTTTTTTATTATTCCTGCTACTTGAGCAAATGTGTAATACAAGAGACAGCCTAATTACAAATAATATTTTTAAATTTATGACAGTGGATGCTTTGAAAATGTTATTAAGTGTGGCCTTTCTCCTTTTATTGTACAGTTTCAGAAAATCTCAAATTAATTTTAGCATTTTAAAATTTTCTTCTGTAGTATTTTGTTTCACATTGGTGACAGTTTAGGCAAAATATTTTGGAATTGGGTAATTTATTCCACTCCTATGCTGCATCGCATTGGTGCACCTTTCTTTAGTCCAGTTTACGTCTGTAGTCTGTGACAGTTCTATCTGTGTGCTGATCTGCCCTTGAGCAAGACATAAATTTGACATCTGCAGTTCCAGATGTGCATTTACCATTTATGATCCTTTGTGTTCTGAAGTGCTGTTTTGATTTGTTTTCAGAATTTTTTGTGAAAGGCAGCTCATGACGAGGGACAGCTAAGAAGATGACAGCAATAGCAACAGACTACGACAACATTGATATTCAACAGCAATATAGTGATGTCAACAATCGTTGGGATGTGGAAGAATGGGATAATGAAAACAGCTCTGCCAGGCTGTTTGAAAGATCCCGCATCAAAGCTTTAGCAGGTATGTTTCATTTATACAACACCTTTTTTAGTCAGATTAAGTTTACAATAGACTAAAGAGAAGTATACCTGTTATTTATTTTACTTTAAGTATGTCAATTTGGTCCCTTTTCTCATTTCTGGAAAACCATTTACTATTCATTTGGCATACAGTAGTCTAATTCTCACTGAAGCATACATTTATTATTTGGAAGAGAATGAATGCTTAACTGTTATTCAGCTGCAGAGGGCATCAGTCTTGACACTAACAGTGGTATGTACACCGACCTGGCTTTCAACCTGGCCCCTTGCATAGTAATCAGGAATAGAAGTCCTAGTCTTTTTCACAAATGTATTTTTTCCTCCAAATTCCCTTCCTTTCCCATATAATGTGTACTATTAAATATACTGGAAACTGTAATGACATTCTACTGTATGAAGAGTCTTTGTAACAAATTTCTCACTACTACTGTGGAATTTATTTTAACTGAGTGAATGTCTTTGATTTTAATGTACAATAGTGAAAAGAAATGTAATAATACAACACAACAGTCACTTGCTCAATAGTATAGTGGCTGCAAGTGTGTTTTTGATTCTGAATTGTTCACAAACTTGATAGAATAAATCTTTATGATTTGCTTGCTGATCAGCTTCTTTTGAAATAGTATAATGGATCTTTAACAATATCATTTCTAAGCAAATGATTGTTTGGGAGGCAGATTTTGGAAAGGTGCAGAAGTAATAGGGTTGTTGTCATGGGTGACTTCAACTTCCCTAATATAGATTGGAACTTCCTTAGTGGAAATAGTTTGGATGGAGCAGTTTTTGTCAGGTGCGTCTGGGAAGGATTTCTGACTCAATATGTAGATAGGCCGACGAGAGGGGAGGCCATTTTGGATTTGGTGCTTAGCACCGAACCAGGCCAGGTGTCAGATCTCTCGGTGGGAGGGCATTTTGGTGATAGTGATCACAATTCCCTGACCTTTACTATAGTCATGGAGAGGAATAGGAGCAGACAGTATGGGAAAGTATTTAATTGGGGGAGGGGGAATTACAATGCTGTTAGGCAAGAAATTGGGAACAGATGTTCTCTGGGAAATGCACAACAGAAATGTGGAGGTCGGTTAGGGAGCAGTTGCTACAGGTACTGGATAGGTTTGTCCACTGAGGCAAGGAAGGGATGGTAAGGTGAAGGAACCTTGGATGACAAGACATGTGGAATATTTAGTCAGGAGAATGAAGGAAGCTTACTTAAGGTTGAGGAAGCAAAGATTGGATAGGGCTCTAGAGGTTACAAGGTAGCCTGGAAGGAACTGAAGAATGGACTTAGGAGAGCTAGAAGGGGGTATGAAAAAGCCTTGGCGGGTAGGATCAAGGAAAACCCCAAGGCATTCTATGCTTATGTGAGAAAAAGAGGATGGCCAGAGTGAGGGTAGGGCCAATTAAGGATAGTGGAGGGAACTTGTGCAGGGAATCAGAATGGGTAGGGGAGGTCCTTAATGAATACATTGTTTCACCAGTGAGAGGAACCTTGACATTTGTGAGGACAGCATGAAACAGGCAGATATGCTCAATCAAGTTGATGTTAGGAAGGAGGATGTGCTAGAAATTTTGAAAAACATGAGGATAGATAAGTCCCCTGGGCCAGACGGGATATACCCAAGGTTACTACGGGAAGCAAGGGAAGAGATTGCTGCACCTTTGGCAATGATCTTTGCATCCTCACTGTCCACTGGAGTGGTACCAGAAGATTGGAGGGTGGCAAATGTCATTCCCTTGTTCAAGAAAGGGAATAGGGATAATCCTGGGAATTACAGACCGGTCAGTCTTACTTCTGTGGTGGGCAAATGATTGGAGAGGATTCTGAGAGATAGTATTTATGATTATTTGAAAAAGCACAGTTTGATTAGAAATAGTCAGCATGGCTTTGTAAGGGGACAGGTCATGCCTCACAAGCCTTGTTAAACTCTTTGAGGATGTGACAAAACACATTGATGAAGGTCGAGCAGTGGATGTGGTGTATATGGATTTTAGCAAGGCATTTGATAAGGTTCCCCATGGTAGGCTCATTCAGAAAATAAGGAGGCATGGGATTCAGGGAAATTTGGCTGCCTGGATACAAAACTGGCTGTCCAATAGAAGACAGAGGGTGGCAGTAGATGGAAAGTATTCAGCCTGGAGCTCGGTGACCAGTGGTGTTTTGCAGGGATCTGTTCTGGCACCTCTGCTGTTTGTGATCTTTATAAATGACTTGGATGAGGAAGTGGAAGGCTGGGTTAGTAAGTTTGCCGATGATACGAAGATTGGTGGAGTGTGGATAGTGTGGAGGGCTGTTGTAGGATGCAGAGCTGGGCAAAGAAGTGGCAGATAGAATTGAACCTGGTAAAGTGTGAAGTGATTCATTTTGGAAGGTCAAATTTGAATGCAGAATACAGGGTTAATGGCAGGATTCTTGGCAGTGTGGAGGAACAGAGGGATCTTGCGGTCCATGTCCATAGATCCCTCAAATTTGCTACCCAAGTTGATACGGTTGTCAAGAGGGCGTATGGTGTGTTGGCTTTCATTGGCAGGGGAATTGAGTTTAAGAGCCGCGAGGTTATGCTGCAGCTGTATAAGACCCTGGTTAGACCACACTTGGAATATTGTGTTCAGTTCTGGTCACCTCATTATAGGAAGGATGTGGAAGCTTTAGAAAGGGTGCAGAGGAGATTTACCAGAATGTTGCCTGGACTGGAGAGCAGGTCTTATGAGGAAAGGTTGAGGGAGCTAGGGCTTTTTTCATTGGAGCGAAGAAGGATGAGAGGTGACTTGATAGAGGTGTACAAGATGATGAGAGGCATTGATAGAGTGGATACCCAGCGACTTTTTCCCAGGGCGGAAATGAGTATTACGAGGGGGCATAATTTTAAGGTGATTGGAGGAATATATAGGGAAGATGTCAGAGGTAGGTTCTTTTACACAGAGAGTGGTGGGTGCGTGGAATGCGCTGCCGGCAGTGATAGTGGAGTCAGATACATTAGGGGACATTTAAGCGACTCTTGGATAGGCACGTGGATGACAGTAAAATGTAGAGTATGCAGGGTAGTTTGATCTTAGAGTAGGATAATAGGCCAGCACAACATCGTGGGCCGAAAGGCCTGTACTGTGCTGTACTGTTCTGTGTTCAATGTTCATGTCTTGCATTCCTACCACAATCCCTTAGCAGATGCCCCATTTAGGCTGCTACAAACTGGAATGATCCAGTCAATAATGGACAATATAAATAATGTGTGCTATCATGAAGCAAATGAGCTTGTCATCACTGACAAGGCACTTTTGCACTCCATGAATTCTGTAAGTACGGTCATGCCCTGAAGTAGGTTGCAGTCTTAAATATGAATTACCAGACCTGTAAGTGTACTGGCATCACAAACTTACATATATTGTTTGATTCAGGCTTCCTAAAGTAGTACATTTGCACAGCTCTAATGCTTTAGGTTTCACTGATGTTCAACTAGCTAGATTGATGTACACATGATGATAGCAGCTTTTAATCTAGAGAAGCATATCAAAACCTTTACAAATAGACATTAAAAAGTTGTTAAACTGCAAAAGCGCAGTTTATGAGGTATGATGGACAGGTAAAAGAAGAGTAGTTTGAGATTGGCAGGGAGTTTAAAAGAGCCATACGAGGCAGCTAAAGGAATTCTTCCTTTGTCCGGCTCAATCTTTCTCTTTTTCTTGCTTACTCTCTCTAATTCCTAGTTTCCTTTCTATTGCTTGTTTTCTCCTTTATTTTTTGCTCCATTCCGCTGAATAGGAGCTGTCTGTCCCTCACAACAGTGTATTTTTTTTCCCTCCCCAGATACAGCTGTGAAAATACTCCGCTTTCAGCACCACAAAATCTGTAACGTTAAAATTTATCTCGCATATACTGAAAATAATTGAGAAAATATTTGTGGGAGGTGTTCAGAAATGAACTCAACATGATACAAAACTAGTTAATACCCTTAAAGGGCTGGAGTTCTACTTGCCAAAAAACAGACAGCCATGCAAAATTAAAGTGGTAAGTGTTGTGATATTACATTTGTCTATGACCAAGCAAGCATTCACCTTTAAAAGAGTTAAGTGATGACATCAGTATGACATCATGCCTTGTGATATTCTTGTACAAAGGCATCAAGTCCACTTTGAATAGCTACTGCTGTACTTTGTAATCCTTCAGGAAAAACAGTCAACTGTCTTGAACCCACACTATGCGAATGTGTGAGATAGAGTTGTAATGTATTTAGTTGCTCTATGAATAAATCTTCTGATACTTGTTCTCAGTAAGAACACAGTCTCAGTGTTCACGTTACCAGAGTTAACATAGGCCCAGAAATCACATCACGGTAGCATCTTGGCAGAAGCAATTGTGCACTGTCGGGGGAAGAACTTTTTGGAAGAGTGCACAGTGGCTACTGCTCCAAAAAAGTCCTTTTGTTAACTAAATCTAAAAGACTATTATCACCCTCACAACTACATCACTGAGTCCAAGACAGAAGGCTACAAGTGAATTCAGCTGTTTCACCTCACTCTGCAGCACAGTAACCTCCTCAGGAGAAAGAAGATTATGACCAGAATCTATTCGATAAG
Source organism: Rhincodon typus (assembly GCF_021869965.1). Classification (NCBI taxonomy): domain Eukaryota; kingdom Metazoa; phylum Chordata; class Chondrichthyes; order Orectolobiformes; family Rhincodontidae; genus Rhincodon; species Rhincodon typus. Next base: position 44,121,012 of record NC_063340.1, on the reverse strand, counting down.
AATGCAATTGATTGACGTTTCTACTTAATGTGCTTCAGTGACACAGACTCACTAGTTTGAATAAAAGAAAGGTACCTGATTTAATCTAGACTTAATGGTAAAAACTAGCAGCATTTTAATATTGACGCAACTGAAGTCAAATGCACTAGCAGTTCTTGACTTGGGTGTGAACTGGACTGGTAGGAGTGTTTTCAGTATTTTTCAAAGCTTTCCTCTGCCCAATTATTATTGGAATCTGCCATTTTGCTTTCAGGAAGAGATGCCATATGTGAGCAAGGCCTGCAAGACATCATTTTATTTCCCACCTTTGGCACATTCAATGGCATCTTAAGTGTTTAAGTCAAAGAGATAGTAATTCACCATCAGCAATAACCACTGATTTGCTGCACTGTACCCAGTTTCAACTATTTGTCTCCCAGCGCAGCGACAAGGAAAATATAGCCACATCTGTGTAGCCCCAGCTGTAAGCTAAAGAAATGCAAGCATTTCATCTAGTGATAGTCCAGCAACAATTTTGCAGAAATGTATGCAAATACAGTAAAGGTGCAGCAAGTGTATAACTTACAAGTTACGATGGTGAACAAATTGTCAACATATATTGACACGGAGATAGACAGCCGAACCAAATCCGTCTTTCTACCTCTGTATCTGCAACACAGTAAAATTAAACCATTGAAGGCCCCAAGCTATCACTCTGATAGTTCCTAACCAGACTTTTGAATAACCAGTCCCAGACTTTGAAAATGATTAATTTCCAGATACTATTTTTGTATCTAAAATAGAACTATTTATTAAATACACAATTTTAGCAGAGAAAAGTAAATAACACAGTAAGCTGATTAATGTCTGTGCTTTTCCCGAAACATTTGTCTTTAGCTTCCATTCACACAAAAGACATGCTGTCAAATAAACAATGTTAAGGAGTAAATAAAATAAAATATCAAAATTGGCGCGATTACTTAAATGGCTTTCATATTGTGTTGTTTCATTGACGTGAATGTGGACTCCTTTGCTGCATTTTTTTTTTTTTTGAAATGTTGATCAGGATCACCTTCAGTTCACCCAAGTAAAGGCAGCAAAACTTTTAATTCAAATTTGTAATGGTTGGGGTCTGGAAGTTGCTGTATCAGATTAGGTAGGAAGCTTTCAAATCTTCATGCTGTCTCAGCAGCATTCCAGAGCCATCTCTCAGAAAATATAGTTCAAAAGAATAACTTTAATTCTAGTTCCGCTTGGCTAGACTTTTCTCGATACTTCAATTACCATTCAACAACTGCCATCTGCTTGAACATAGGGTCTCTTCTAGTCATGCTGGAACCAATTCCCCAAGTACTGACCTCATTAATAGCCAACTTCTGCTATCTGTTTAAACACAAAGCACTTCCTGGGGTCCCTCCATCTGTTAGAACCTTTTAAATCAAGGTTCAGCCTGCAATTCGCCTCCAGGCTTGGTCTCTCAAACAAAGCTTGTTTGGTCTGTTCTTTTCTGTCACAGATGCGTTTATCCAGGATAGTGCTGTAGAAAGAACTACCACAAAGTTTCTATGTCCCATTTATATATTGAGGAAACCCTCCACTGTGTCGTATTGAACTGCATCGTGCTGAATGGGATAGATCTCAAACATATCTAGCACCTCAAAATGGGCAGCCATCAGCAGTAGAATTGTATTCAATGCCAATCTACAACCTCATGAACTGATATGCCACCACTTCACAATTACCATCATGTCAGAGATCAACCCTCATTCTGTGAGTGCTGGAGGACATGGCAGGAGTGGCACCTGGTATAACTAAAATGAAGTGAAAAACCTGGTGAAGCTATAACACTGGACCAATTACATTTGAAACAGCAGAAGCAGCACACAATAGACAGAGCTAAGTAGTCCCATAACCACTGGATCAGATGAAAGCTCTGCAGTCCTACCACATTCAATTGTGAATGGTAGTAGCCAGTTAAGCAAATAACAGCAGGAGGATGCTCCACAAATGTACTTGTGCTCAAGACAGGGACCTAACATATCAATTTCCAAATAAAAGCCTGAAGTACAAAGAAAGTTCTGGAGAAGCTCAGCAAATTTGCCAGCATTTGTGAGGACAGAGGAACAGAGATAACGTTTTGAGTCCAACATGACTGTTCTTCAGAACTGCTAGGTGGGCAGAACTAGGTTGGAGAGCACAATCCCTTCTTGACACTACCTGATGATGTTTGATGTGGCAAAGGTTGAGGACTGCCAATTAATGGCCACTTAAGGGCCTCATTTTACTGCCGTTGTGGCAAGGACTTGGGTGACCTTCTCAACCTGTGCCTTTTGTCAAATGCAACATCCAACAACAGGGATCTCTTCTGTTGAAAGTGTCATCTTTGCACTCCAAAATGACTCAGATGTTTCTTAATCAGAAGTCTTCATTGCTACGTATTATTGGAACAGGTATCTGTTGTGTATTCAGATGCTCACCTCTTTCTTCATATCACATAGAATTAATAAAATTGGCTGAAGATTTGCATCAGTCAGGAGGATGCCAAGATGTATCATCCACTACACTTTTGGCTCATGCTCTGCCCTTGAGTATTTGTTTTAAAAGAGCAATGGTTGATTAAAGACACTTCACATTATTATTTTTGTAAGATTCTAAGTATGTAATGAGGCGCTATACAAAACAATTACTTCTCATGTTGATCTCAGTGATCCTTCATATCTTTAGGATGAAGTAGGGTCCATTACAAGAAAAGTTTGCTAACTGAATAATATTGTTTTTGAAACCTGCAAGAGGAGACAGATGGTAATGAGTTTGTGTAGAAGCAGGTAATGCAGGAATATAGCTCTTGGAAAGTATCTTTAATTCTCTCCTTCGTCATTTATGAACATTTTATTTTGAATGATGTGCACCTGTTATCTTGACTTTTGTTATAATAATGAAGGTGCAACTGAAAATGTTTAATGTTCTGTTTGTAGCTATTTCTGCTTTAAATGTTTAAAAAGTGTCCAGTTGCATAGTGGAATCAGATGGCAGATTATTTGTTGAAAACAATCTTGGAATTACCATTAACTTTTAATATAGTCTAAAGTTGATAGCACCATTACATTAATGACTGAAGGTAAATATAGGTGTACATGCAAGTTTTAAAGTAAAGTGAGAGTTGGACTCAGAAAAACATAGGAATTTTTGGAAATTGTAATTGCCTAGAAATCTAGTCATGCAGCAGCAATTGTCCAGATACAAACTGTGGTCTTCAGCTTTGAAAATGAAGGCAAAAAGCATACTCCTTACATTGAAAGTAAGAGTTGGAATAGGCCATTTGGACCCTGAAATCAGTTCTACCATTCTGTAAGATCATGGTTGATTTTGTTTTTTACCTCTAGCCACACCTTCACACACTATCCTCATCCAGATTCTTTGATCGCTGAATTAAATATACTCATACTGAGCATCCATATTTTTAAAGTTTGAAAATTCCAAAGATTCCACTACCCTTTTGATGAGAATGTGCCTCCTTAGTACAGTTGTAAATGGCCACCTTGTTCTGAGACTGACCAGTAATCCTAGACTGTCCAACCAGGGTAGTCACCTTCAATGTTTATTTCAAAAAAATCCACTCTCCTTTCTAATAGATTAGTCCATGCAAATATGGCCTCATAGTAAAATCCCTTCATTCCAGGAATCTTTAAATTCGTTCTAAGGCTGGTATATTGTTCCAAAGGTAATTTTAAACCAATATTTCACGACGGTACATCCCGAAGATATCAGATAAGCAGATTGCTAATGAGAATAAGAATCTTGTAACAGTCCCTATCACAAGGGACAATGTATTTGTCAAACTAATAGGACTAAAGGCAGACAAATCACCAGGACCTGATGACTTGCATCCAATTTTGTGTAGGAAGTGGCTGCAAAGTATTTGGCTGAAGTAATCCAGAACTCAGTACATTCCAGCAAACTATTTATATGATGCCCCTATTCAAGAAGTGAGGGAGAAGAAAGCAGGAAACTATAGCCCAGTTAGCCTAATGTCTGTCATTGGAAAATGCTAGAACATCTAGAAAAACATAAAACAATCAAACAGAGTCAACATGGCCTTCTGAAATGGAAGTAGTGTTTGACAAATTGGTAGAGTTTTTTGAGGATATACCAAACAGTTGATAAACTGAAACCAGTCCATCAGGTATATTTGAATTTGCAGAAGTTGTTTGAAAAGATGTCACTTAAATGTTAACTGCACTAAATAGGAATTCACAGTATTGGCGGTAATGCATTAACAAGGATTGAGGAATGGTTAACACACGTAAAGACGGATTAATGGGTCTTAATGGATCTTAATGGGATTAATGTACCTTTCAGGTTAGAAAGAAGTAAATAAGGCAGTAGCACAAGGATCAGTCCTCAGGCCTCAAATATTTTATGATTTGTATTAACGTCTTGGAGAAAGGGACAGAGTGTGATGTATCTATATTTGCTGATGTATCTATATTTGCTGATGTATCTATATTTGCTGATGTATCTATATTTGCTGATGATACAAAAATAAATGTAAGGACATGTTGTGACGAGTTCATAAGTAATCCAAAGGGGATATCAAGAGTTTGTGTATGGGCAAAACTTGGCAGATGGAGTTTATTTTGGCAAGGTGTGAGGCCATGCACTTTTGGTGTAAAAAAAACCAAAAGGGAGACTATTATTTTAATGGTGAGTGATTCCAAACAAGTGCAGCATAGAAGAAAATACACAAGGTTGCCATGCAGGTGCAACAAGTAATTAAGAAGGCAAATGGAACTTTGGCCTTTAGTGCTAGGAGGGTAGAGTTAAAAAAATAGGGAAATCTTGTTACAACTGTACAATTATTCTTCTGAAGAAGGGTCTCGACCCGAAACGTCAGCTTTCCTCCTCCTCTGATGCTGCTTGGCCTGCTGTGTTCATCCAGCTCTACACCGTGTTATCTCAGATTCTCCAGCATCGGCAGTTCCTACTATCTTACTAGATTGATTACTAGGATGATGGAGTTAACTTATCAAGAATGGCTAAACAGGTTAGGTCTTCATTCATTGGAGTTTAGAAGAATGAGGGGTGATCTTATTGAAATATGCAATATTCTGAGGGGGTTTGACAGGGTAGATGCTGAGAAGATGTTTCCACTCATGGGAGAATCTCAAACGAGGGGACATTGGTACAGAAGGGGACACTCATTTAAAACTGATATGCAAAGGGAATTCTTTTGAGGGTAATGAAATGTCTGGAATTCCCTACCCTTGAGAATTGAGACTAGATTACTAAAAATATTTAAAGAAGAAAGATTTTTGAAATATCGGGGAGTTGAGGCAATGAGGAGTTGAAACAAAAGCAGAGTTGAGGCCTGTGGCAGATTAGCAATGATATTATGGAATGTCAGGGAGGCTTCAGGGAATGAATAGCCTGCTCCTAATTCTATTTATGTTAAGAAATAGATTCTTATGATCGTGGTTCAGGAGATTAGGATGTAGAATCTGGGAGGAAATAAACAATTGTAGGAGAAAGAAGTCACTTGTGGGAGTGATCTACGCCTACTAACCAGTAACCATTATGTTGGAAGAAGTATATAAGATGAAATATTAGGTGTTTGTGCTGAAGGGATGGCAATAGTTGGTGATTTTAATCTGCATACAAAGTGGAAAAATCAGATTTGTATCAGTAACCTTAGTGAGGAGCTCATCGGATATCTTCGAGATAGCTCTTTAGAGCAACATGTTCTGGCACTGGCCATAGAGTAAGCTTTACTATGCTTGGTATTGTGTAATGTGGCAGGTGTAATTAATAACTTCAGAATAAAGGCACCCCTAGGTTGCAGCAATCATAGTATGGTAGAATTTTGCATCCAATTTGAATGGGAGAAGAGTGGATCTGAGACTGTACTTTAAACTTAAAGGCAACTATATGGCATAAAAGCTGAGCTAGCTGAAGTGAACTGGGGTACTAAGCTCGGAGATAGCTCAGTAAAGAAGCAGTGACAGATGTTTAAGGGATATTTCAGAATAAGTGTATTCCTACTGTAAAAGAAAATTCCCAAGGAATGACCCTCAATCCTGGTTAACTAAGTAAGTTATGGAGAACATCAAACTTAAAGAAAAAGCATATGATTGCATAAGGGTCAGATGACTGGTTAGAATAGAAAGAATAGCCAAAAGTGGTTTTAAGGTTAACTGGGGCAAATAACTTGGAACATGAGGGGAAGAAATGTAATAAAAAATGTTGATAAAGATATGTAAAGAATAAATATTTTGCTGTATCTTCTGTAACAAAATACCCAAGAATCCAAAAAAAACTTGTACATTAGGAGGTTAAAGAAAGAGATGAACTTGATGAAATTAAAATCACTAAGAAAGTGATATTCAGCAAAATGATGGAACCATGGCTTAATAATTCTCCGGCATCTGATGGATCTCCTCTTAAGGTCTTAGAAGAAGTGGCTAATGAGGTGGTAGATGCATTGGTGTTAATTTTCTAAAATTCTCTGTATTCAGGAGCCTTCCATTAGACTGAAATGTAGCAAACATAACCCCTTTATTAAAGAAGGGAGGGATGCAGAAAACAGGATACTGTTGGCTATTATCTTGCCAATTGTTGAGAAGTTTTCAAGAATCGATCATTAAGGACATTAAACCTGGGCAGTTGGAGAAAAGCAAGATAATTGGGAATAGTCAGCAAAGTTTTATGGAAGAAAATTATGTTTAACCAATTTATTGCAAATCTTTGAAGGAGTGACATGCAATGTGGATAAAGGGAAGCTTGTTGATGTACTGTACTTGGATCTGCAAAAGGCCTTTGACAACATTGTACATAAAAGTTTATTGAATAAAGTAGGTGTTAATGGTATAGAGGGTAATATATGTTAGCATAGATAGAAGGCTGGCTAGCTGGCAGAAAACAGAGTAATCATAAATGGGTCTTTTTCAGATTAGCAGGATGTGACATGTAGGATTTCGCAGGGATTTGTGCTGGACCCTCAACACTTTACAATGTATATCAATGCCTTAATTGAGGGAATCGGAGGCATACTAAAGGGAGGACAAAACTGCCAAGGGAAGTTAGGGACAGCATAAAAGCAAAAGGAAAAGCATACGATGTGGTGAAGATCAGCAGGAAGCCAGAGGATTGGGAAGCCTTTTAAAAAGTTGCAGACGACAATGTAAAAAAAAAACCATGAGAGGGAGAAGGTGAAATATGAGGGTAAGCTAGATAGTAATCTAAAAGAAGATTGCAAGATTTTTTTAGATATATAAAAGGTAAGAGAGACAAGTGTGGACAGCTGGAAAATAAGGCCAGCGAGGTAGAAAAGGAGAACAAAGAAATGGCGGAGAAACTGAACAGGTACTTTGCATCAGTCTTCACGGTGGAAGATGCTAGTAGTATACCAGAACTTAGAGAGTCAGGGGTCAGAGGTGAGTGTAGTGGCCATCACTAAAGAGAAGGTGCTGGAAAGCTTACAAGTTTGAAGGTAGATAAATCATGCAGACTGGATGGGCTGCACCCCCGGGCACTGAAGGAAATAACTGAGGAGATTGTGGAGGCATTGGTGATGATCTTCCAGGAATGACTGGAGTCAGGGAGGGTCCCAGAGGACAGAAAAGTGCCTAATGTAACACCTCTGTTTAAAAAGGGAGGGAGGCAGAACACAGGAAATTATAGACCAGTTAGCCTGACCTTGGTTGTTGGTAAGATTTTGGAGCCTATTGTTAAGGATGCAGTTGCAGACTACTTGGAAGTGCATCGTAAAACAGGGCTGAACATAGCTTCACCACGGGAAAGTCATGCCAGACGAATCTGTTAGAATTCTTTGAGGAGGTAATGAACAAATTAAACAAATGAGAGCCAGTGGACGTTATCTATTTGGATTTCCAGAAGCCCGTTGACAAGGTGCAGCACAGAAGACTGTTAAATGAGGTAAGAACCCATGGTGTTAGGGGCAAAGTACTAGCATGGGTAGGGGATTGGCTTACTGGTAGAAGGCAGAGTGTGCGAATAAAGGGGTCTTTTTCAGGATGGCAGCCGGCGACTACTGGAGTTCCGCAGGGGTCACTGTTGGGATCACAGCTATTCACGTTAGACATCTGGACAAAGGAACTAAGGGTATTGTTGCTCGGTTTGCAGATTTCACAAAGATAGGTGGAGGGTCAGGTAGTGTTGAGGAAGCAGGAAGGCTGCCGAAGACCTTGGACCAGCCAGGAGAGTGGCCAAAGAAGTGGCAGATGGAATACAACGTGGGACAGTGAGGTTATGCGCTTTGGTCGGAAGACTAGAGGTGTAGACTATTTTCTAAATGGAGAAAGACTTGTAAATCCCTTCATTCTTCAGATTTCCAAAGTCCCAATTCAGGTTTCTCCAAAGATTAACGTGCAGGCTCAATTTGGCAGTTAGGAAGACAAATGCATTCATTTGAAAAAGACTTGAATACAAGAGCAGAGATGTATTGCTGAGGTTGTGAGACCGCACTTGAAATATTGTCAGGAGTTTTGGGCCTCATCTAAGGAAGGATGTACTAACATTGAAGGGGTCTAGAGGAGGTTTGCAAGATCTGTTTATTCCTCCTGTTTATTGTCTGTTTGTCAGTTCTTAATACATGCCAATACATTGCCTCCTATGCCATATGCTTTAATTTTGCCAAACAACTTCCTGTGGGGTCCTTATTGAAAACCTGATAATACAAAATATTACATCCATCGACTCCGCTTTATCAATTTTGTTAGTAAAATCATCCAACATCCTTCCAATGATTTTTTCATTTGCATATCCATGCTGACCATACTCAATAAGATTGTTTTTAATCAAATGTCTGTTTATCATGATATTTATGATAGATTCTAACATTTTCCTTGTAAATTGATGCTCCTAATTCTGTTTAGAAATCGTAGCCTTTCTTCAAACTGAAAATATTCACTGGTCAAAGTAAATTACTTCACACAGCTAACACTATATCCTAAATTTGAACCTCAGCCTGTTCCTAGTTCAAGGAGAATCAAACACCAGGCAGTCCTTGCATCAGATAGTCTAGTGATTCAACATGTTCGACATTGCAGTATGACCCAGTAAGTTTTTCAAGCACTTCTGCCTTCACCTATATTTGGCAACTACATAAGTATGTATCTGTCTATTAAATAAACACTGTACCACTTTTGTAGAATTCAAACAATCTCAATACAGAATACTTTTACAGAATGCATTTTTGCAGTTCCTGATTCTATTATATGCCATTTATAGTATAAATGCAATTGAACACTGTCTTCCTGGGATCAAGGTGGATCTTCTCTCAGAATGCCTAAACGCTGGAATGTACACATGGACTCCTCACGTTAAGTAGATGGTGAAAGTTGTGCTGCTATTGTGAGGGAACATGAACTTGGAAATGCACACACAGCTTTTCCATTGCTATTGAACAAAATTTGATTACCTGTGATTAGTGGGAGAACAGATCCTTCAATTCCTTTTGTGTCAATAGATTATTCTTCAGTCATGCCAAGTTCTGTTGAGTGCAAGGGAGATTAATAATGGGTACTTAAGTAGTTGCCAGTATTCCCATGGATATAAGGGACTGCAAGGGACTTTCATTCTTTACCAGTGTTCTCTTGTTGTTTCAGTGTGCAGCTTCTGCAGTAGTACTTTAACTATCCATTGAATCCATGAGCAACTCCTATATTAATTGTGTTAGTGTGGATTTCTTGTCATAAAGTGGTAGCTGATGAAAAGATTGAAGGGTACTCAGAAGTATTAAGAAGTAAAAGGTATACTGTACATTATCATTGACTCAGTGAAGGCATGGAGACACTTGCATCTCCATTTTCATCTGCCCAACCAGGATGGAATTTCAAACACAAACACAAACAGAAACAGAAGTTGCTGGAAAAGCTCAGCAGGTCTAGCAGCATCTGTGAAGAGAAATCAGAGTTAACGTTTCGGGTCCGGTGACCCTCAGAACTGATGGAATTTCCCCCACTGGAGGAATATTAAGTTTATAATGGCCTATTCTTTGTTAAGTAGGAAGTAAGGCCCTAGTTTGAAAGACATCAGCGCCATAAGTACAATAAGATATGACTTGTAAAATTACACAATGACCTTCAAAGGATTGAATTAATACTTTTTGGGTTTATCAATTCCAATTCACAGCCACAGCCACAGCCACTTCTTTTCATGCAGCGTATTCTTCCAAGTTTGGTTCTGGATTTTTTTATTCTCAAATTTGCAATAGCACAACTCCATCAGCTTCTAAAAACAGCGATGATGGTATTTATTCATCTTGTTTAACCCTTTAATTCTATGACGTCCTTTAAATACTGCACTGACCCCTCCTTGATGTAGCCATATTAAAAATGATATAGGACATCCATTCTGTTCAGGCCATCACTGAACATAGAATTCACCAGTTGTAAAATCTCCACTCCTCCAGCCTCCTTCGTTGTCCAAACCTTCCTTTCATCCCCACCTCCTTGACCTGACACAACCTGGCCATCATCTTCCTTGCCTATCTGCCCGAACCTTCCCACCGACCAAAACCCCACTACTCTCTACCTGCATCCACCTATCACCACTCCACTCATCTTTATCCAGCCCCACCCCTCCTCCCTCTGTTTATTTCCCAGCTCCCTTCCCCCTCTCCAGTTCTGAAGAAAGGTCCTGACCCGAAATGTCAACTTTCCTACTCCATTGATGCTGCCTGACCTGCTGTGTTCCTCCAGCTCCACACTGTGTTAGACTCTGACTCCAGCATCTGCAGTTTTTGCTATCTCCAAGCTTTCTTTCTTTTTCTGTTTTCTGGATAACATTTCTTTTTTTCTCTCTTCAACCTTGGCTGATAGTGGGTTGGAGTGGAGTGTTTTTTTAAAGTTTCTGAATGTACTGAGACTTTTTACACGCTCAGTAATGCAAATCTTCCTTTATATATGGCTTCCTCTAAATCTCAATCACAGTCGTTTTGCTGCAATAAATAGCTGTTGCACGCCCACAAACTTTCAAACTGTTAGTGCACTGCTACTTTAGCTAGATTGGTACTCTCTCTCAATCTCAGTGAAACTGATTTTCACTGACGCATGAAAATTAGCTCCATCATAAATCAGTCCTCTCATTTCTATATATTAAATTATACAAATCAGCTTCAACCCACGTGATTTAAGATTTAGATAAAGTCTGGCAGTTAACTGCCAATCAACATTAATGGGTGCACTCACCTCCACCAATCAGTGTCCATCAATCAGCAGTCTCCTGTCATGCAATATAAATATTGGTTTTCTCCTTGTATGGTATTCTTGTGAATTGTCCTGATGAGTGCAAGATGAAAAGTTTTGACAAAGTGCATCCTTTTTTTCAGCAATACTCAAGTATTGTATTACGTTCCAAATCAATTTTTTTTTTTCTTGTGAGGAGGAAGCGATAAGGTATTCCAATTGTTGATCAGTGACAAAAGTGTTCTTGCTCAAAGGTTTAAAACCTGTTTGCTGTTAGGTGCACTTGGCTTTATCTAAGTCTACGAGATTTTCTTCCTATTGTGCTGACCAAATAATATTATTTCAGTGCCCTTCCCTATATAGGAAACACTTTATGCTATTCTATTAAATGTGTTCTTACTGGAAGCTGTACATAAGCAGCTTTATCAAATCTAATCAAATAAAAAATACAGGTTCTGCAATGTTGTAGCAGCAGTGCAAAAACACATGGGAGATGTTGGCCATGCTGTTCCAAAATGATGGTATTTCCAACTGTTATTATTGAAAATGCGAAATGACACGTTTGTTTTACATAAGTTGATATTGTGTCAACATTTTCAAGATTTTATGCCAAGACTACTTTTTTGTTCAGAGACATTAGAATGTTTGCTAAAAATTGTTATTGTTGGGCATGTTTGTATATGTATAAAACCAGTATGTGCATCATCTTGCACCATCAACACCCATGTGTCTGTGGAATACTTCAGATTTCTATAAGGGCATCCCTGTCTATCTTTCCTAAACTCCATGTTTGAATCCTTCCAATCAGGTCTCCATCCTTCCCACAGTACTGAAACAGATTCATCAATGTCGCAAATTATATCCTGTGTAACAGTGACAAAGATAGAAATTGCATCCTTGTCCTTGCCCGTCTACAGCCCCTTACCACAGTTGGCCATCATCCTCTATTGTCTCTACTGTCATCCACCTGGGTGGAATTGCTGTCCCCTGGTTTTATTGTTATCTATTTAACTACAACCAGAGTATCTTCTGCAGTAGTTCCTCTTCTCGCTTCTGCACTGTTCACTCTGGTATCCCTCAAAGATCTATACTTGGTTCTATCCTATCACTCTTTTACATGCAGCCCTGTCAATATTGTCATCAAAAGCAAAAGTTTAATTTTCACGTGCGTGCTGCTGATACACCACTTCTCTTGACTCCATCACTGCTAAATTATTGAATTGCTTATTCAGTGTCCAGTGCTGAATGAGCAGAGATTTTCTCCAATTAAGAATTGGAAAAACTGAAGCTAATGTTTCGGTCTCCATGCCAAACTCTGTTCCCTAACTGTGTACTCCATCCATTACCCATAACAATAGTCTGAGATTAAATAATTCTGTCAGAATCTATGGTTCATGTTTGACCCTGAGATGACCAACTCATCATGTATTTGTACCAGTCTCGGCTCATCTGCTGAAATCCTCATTCATTCCTTTATTATCTTTTAGATTTGAAAATTCCAACACACTGCTGTCAGGTCTCCACATTCTAACTGCTGTTAACCCAAGATCATCCAAAACTCTGCTATGCCTTACACTGCACCAAATCCTGTTCTCCTTTCACTTCTGCACTTTTATTAGCTCCTACACTGCTTTCTAATCAAGCAGTGCCTTGATTTTTGGTTCTCATCCATGTTTCCAAATCCCTCCATTACTTTAGGCCATAGTATGTCTCTAATCTTTGCAATTCCACAACCTTCCGAGATACCTGCATTCATTTAATTCTGACCTATTCAATACCATCCCACCATTAATCACTTCTCTATTTTGGTCTTGACTTCTGTTCCTTAGGCCCTAAGCTGACAAATTCTCTCCCCAATCCCTCTGTCTCTTTATCTTGCTTTCTCCTTTAAGACTCTTATTAAAACCTACCTTTTTAACCAAGCATGTGGTCATTTGACTTGTACTCTAATGCAGCTCAATTTCATAATTTTGTTTAATAATGCTTTCCTGTGAAGTACTTTGGATAGTTTTTAATTTATTTAGTGTCTTTATCATAATAAATTGTTGTTGTCAAACCTATTTTCTATAGAGATTTCTTTTCACAGCAACACGATGCTCCTAGAACTTCCAGGTGGTATCACAATTTTTATTAACATAATAGAAAAAAACACTGATTATGTGAACATGTTCTAACATGATGTACTTAAATTCCAACCAAACCAAATGAGAGATTTTTTTTCAGAATTCAGATTTGATTCTCTTAATTTCTAGGATATTACTCTATCCAAACAATGTCGTAGAAAGATAGTGGTCAACAATAACCTTTGTGTGCCATGGTTGCTGCAAGTCTGTAACTTGCTTTCTGTGATTCTTGAAAGCTGTGCCCTTCATTGAGTCTATAAGGTTTGGCCTCAAGTAAAAAGCTATTTTATTTGACTGCAGCAGTGGAATGTTTCATGAATTCTTCATTCATGACTTTAAACAGACCTCAAAAAGGAAAAATAAAATATTATTTTTTGCTACCATTTCATTAATATCTTGCATTGATAGTGTTTTTCACAATTTACTTACTTAAATTAAGATACTGGATATTGAAAATGGTACGAGTCCTGGCACCATCCCAGCTATTGTACTGAAGATACACTCCAGAGCTGGCTGCATGCTTCACCAGGCTTATCTAATGCAGTCACAATACTGTCATCCACCTAAAGATGTAGAACATTGCCTAGATATTTTCAATGCACAAAAGAAAGGACAAATCCAATCTAGCTGATTACTATCCCATCAGTCTATTCTCATTCATCAGCAAAGTAACAGACAGGGTTGTTGGCAGTGCCATGAAAAGGCAATAACCTTCCCCCGCTATTCTGAGTTGGTTTTGCCTGGACTAATCAGCTCCAGACCTCTTTCTCAGTCTTGTTCTGATGAATGGTCCTGGATGGGAGAAGATGGGTTATTCCTCCTGAAACTGAAGAGTGCAAAGAAGTTTATGATGCATTTAAACAGAGTAAACATGGAAAAACAATTTTGCAACCTGAGGATGCAGATTTAAGCTAATTGGCAAAAAATCCATATGTAAAATGAGGAAAACCATCTTTACACAATGAGTGCTTAGGATTTGGATTGCGCTTCTTGATAGAAACAGATTCAAATCGTGTCTTTCAAAGAGACAATTGGATGAAAACTTCAGGGTGGAAAAATGTAGAGATAATAGGAAAGAGGCAAGATGTAAGATCAGATAGATCACTCTTTAAAAGAATTGGCACAAACCCAATGGGCAAAGAGCAGCACATCTCTGCTGCAGTTTTCTATGTTGAGATGGTTTTTAATTTGAGGCATATGATCTAACTAGACCATTTCTGTACCTCTTGGTAGAGCAGTTGGACAAAAATGGTGATACATTTAGTAGTTATAATGAAGAACAAGAAGAAAATGATACATATGAGCGGATTCAAAAGTTTCTCAGCTTGCATAGGAAAAGTTTCCTGTCTGCAATGCCACTAGTTTGTAAATTTTAATGATTGTTGTAGTAAGATATGGAAACTGTCTTCAGTGCCCTCTAAGTAGGGAAGGGAAATAATGAGTAGGGATTCCACTCCCAATTGACAATAGATAATTTATCCTGGTACGTCTGAGTGGACATAGGATTTGGCTGGGCAGTGGCACCTATCAGGTCTATGTAATTTGCAGACACACTCGTTATCAAGATTATATGTTAAGTAGTTGAAAGCATGCTATAATTATAAGGTATGCATACTTTCTGCATTCTCCTTTGAAAACCTGCCAGTATTCATGCTATTGAAGTAACAACATGCTTGCATATCACATGGTGTAAAATATTAACTATGGAGGTTTCGGGTAATATTTAGCAGTGAGGCCTCTGGCTCTCACGCATAGGTCTCACATAGCTAATGACAGTCCCTAAATCCCAGATTCATTAAAATTCCTAGCTATGTATATCAGTAGAACTAGTCTCTAACCATTGGCTGTAATGAAAATTAGTCTTTAGCCATGGAGTTATTTAGCAAATTTAACTTCGGTATTGCAACAAGCTAAATGAGACCCGTCTTTGACAAGTCATTGCAGAAGCACTAATGCCTTTGTTCGGGTTTGTCCAAAATGTTGGAACTGTATTAATATTTTAACCTGCAGAACTGATCCATAATCTGTCTGCTGGATGCAAGAAACAAAAGTTTGTCCTTTTATATCCCAATTCATTTTTCTTTGCTTATACATTTTCTCATTTTCTCTCATCTGATCTAATTGCATGTACTTCATCTGTTGTGCATAATTGTTCTTCAGCATGTACCTGCCTGTATGTACTGCTTCAATAAACATTGACTGAGAGCCAGATCAGTTTGATGCAGGAGAATAGTGGTAGGCTACGCTGAATCTGCTTTTATGCAATAATCACAAATTAATACAAAGGAAAATAGTAGGATTGATCAGCTCCGTGGGAATATTTGACTCCTGTGTTGGGGTGGTGAGCTGAGTGCAGACTTTCCAAGTTCTGCCATTTTATAATGTTTGCTGGTTGCAGTGCAGTCACCAAATCACTAAAATGACTACAGCATCTTACTTGCTGTGATCCCTTTGTCTGTTCACTGTTATGAATTTTAGCTCTTTTTCTGATAAATACAACATGACATCTACCAGAAGGAATCAAGGGTCCTCCTTTAAATATGCATCTTATGTTCCAGTGATACAATTTGAGTTTGATCTCTCACTTTAACCTCAGGCCTTATTGCTGGCAAGCATTTCCAGAGGCAAAAGGGACCAAGATAGTTAACTTTCTTTTCTTTTGACTTCCATGTAGGCCAGGAAGAGCAGGGATCCTTTGTTGGACTCCAAAAGCAAATTGCCTATTTCCTCAACATTGAGTATTCCTTCTTCTATCATGATCACCGTACCATCTGTCCTTCCTCCTAGCCACATAACTGTTCACCCATGGTCATTCCTTAAGGACCCAATAATGTCCAGCCTCTGAAATCCTGCTCCCACTTGACCCCTGTAGGCTAACCATTCCCAGCCACTGTTGACATTTCATTTCTGCCCTTTACAACAACCCAACTGTGTTTTCTTCACTCACCACCTGCTTCCACTTATGCCTGGAGTTTTCCTTTTAACGTAAGCAGTGGAACAGAAAGCCAACTGGTAAAGAATTAAAATTCAGAGGCCTAAAATCAAATGGAAAGTACTTTGGTTGTCAGTGTCACAGCATATCCTGTCAAAATGCTCTGTCCGTGTGATGACACTCATTGACTTAGTCAGACAACATATTGCTTCATCTTTGCGCAGTTGCAAAACTACCAGTTATGCCTGTGAAACATTTGTAGAGTCATAGAGATGTACAGTATGGAAACAGACCCTTCAGTCCAACTCGTCCATGCAGACCAGATATCCTAAATTAATCTAGTCCCATTTGCCAGTATTTGGCCCATATCTATAAGTTTATCCCTCAGCCTCCGCTCTGGGGAAAATAGGCCCAAACTATTCAGTCTCTCCCTATAGCTCACAACCTCCAACCCTGGCAACATCCTCATAAATGGTAGAAAATTAGTAAAGTTAGATCACGTGGGATTCAGGGTGAGCTTGCCAATTGGATACATAATTGATGTAACGGCAAGAGACAGAGAGTGATGGTAGAGGGTTGTTTTTCAGACTGGAGGCCTGTGACCAGCGGTGTTCCACAGGGATTGGTTCTGAGTCCTGTTTCGTTTGTCATTTATACAAATGATTTGGATTAGATTATTGAAGGCACGGTTAGTACGTTTGTGCTTGACACCAAAATTGGTGGCATTGTAGACAGTGAAGAAGGTTTTCTAAGATTACAAAGGGATCTTGATCAAATGGGCTGAAAAAATGGCAGATGGAGTTCAACCTGGATAAATGCGAGGGACTGCATTTTGGTGTAACAAACAAGTGTAGGGCTTATACAATTAATGGTAGGGCCTTGGGCAGTGTTGTAGAACAGAGGGACCTAGAGTTACAGGTACATAATTTTTTTAAAGTTTGTGTCACATATAGTTAGGGTGGTTAAAAAGGCATTTGGCATGCTTGCCTTCATTGCTCAGTCTTTTGAGTGTAGGAGTTGGGATGTTATGTTGAGGTTGTACAAGACACTGGCGAGGCCTCTTCTGGAATACTGTGTCCAGTTCTGGTCTCCCAGATTAAGATATTATCAAGCTGGAGAGGGTTCAGAAGAGATTTACCAGGATGTTGCTGGGTATGGAAGTTTTGAGTTATATAGAAAGGCTGGATAGGCTGGGACTTTTTTCACTGGAGCATAGGAGGTTGAGAGGTGACCTCTTAGAAATTTAAAAAATAATGAGAGATATAGATAGAGTTGATGGCAGTTGTCTTCTCCCTAACCTGAGAGATTTTAAGACTAAGGGACACATTCTTAAGGTGAGAGGACAGAGATTTAAAAAAGACATAAGAGGCAAATTTTTTACATAGAGGGTGGTTCACATGTTGAATGAACTTCCTGATGATGTGGTAGGTGCGGGTAAAACTACAATGTTTAAAAGATATTTGGATGGACACATGAATATGAAAGGTTTGGAAGGATATGGGCCAGGAGCAGGCAGGTGGGACTATTTTAGTTTGGGATGATGTTCGGCATGGATTGGTTGGACCGAAGGGTCTGTTTCTGTGCTGTATGACTCTCTGACTCTGTAAATCTTTTCTGAACCCTTTCTAGTTTCACAACATCGTTCCTTTAGGAGGCAGACCAGAATTGCATGCAATACTCCAAAAGTGGCCAAACCAATGTACTGTACAGCCGCAACATGACCAACCCAACTCCCATACTCAATGCACTGATGAATAAAGGCAAGCATACCAAATGCCGTCTTCACTATCCTATCTACCCATGGCTCCACTTTCAAGCAACTATGAACCTGCACTTCAACGTCTTTTTATTCAGCAGCACTCCCCAGGACATTACCATTAAGTGTATAAGTCCTGCCCTGATTTGCCTTTCCAAAATGCAGCACCTCACATTTATCTAAATTAAATTCCATGTGCCACTCCTCAGCCCATTGGTCCATCTGATCAAGATCCCATTGTACCCTGACGTAACTTTCTTTGCTATCCACTACACCTCCAATTTTAGTGTCATCTGCAAACTTACTAACTATACCTTCCATGTTCACATCCAAATCATTTATATAAATGACAGAAATCAGTGAATCCAGCACTGATCATTGTGGCACACCAATGGTCACAGGCCTCCAGTCTGAAAAGCAACCCTCCACTACTACCATCTGTCTTCTGCCTTTGAGCTAGTTCTGTATGCAGATAGCTAGTTCTCCCTCTATTCCGTGTGATCCAACCTTGCTAACCAGTCTACTGTGAGGAATCTTGTTGAATGCCTTACTGAAGTCCATACAGATCATGTCCACTGCTCTGCTCTCATCAATCCTTTTCATTACTGCTTCAAAAAACTCAATCAAGTTAGTGAGACACGATTTGCCACAAGCCATGTTGACCATCCCTAATCAGTCCTTGTTTTCAGATACATGTAAATCCTGTTTCTTAGGATTCCCTCAAATAGCTTGCCCACCACCAATGTCAGGCTCACCGGTCTATAGTTCCCTGGCTTTTCCTTACCACCTTTCTTAAATAGCGTCACCACGTTAGCCAACCTCCAGTCTTCCTGCACCTCACCTGTGGCTATCGATGATACAAATATCTCAGCAAGGGGCCCAGCAATCTCTTTCCTCGCTTCCCATAGAGTTCTAGGGTACACCTGATCGGGTCCTGGGGATTTGTCCACCAGTGGATAAATGTAACGTTGTCCACACTGGTAGTTAAAATAAAAAGTAGAGTGTTATTCAAATTATAGATTGGGAAATGTTAATTTATAAAGAGATCTGGATGTCCATGTACACCAGTCATTAGAAGCAAGCATGTAGATGCTGCAAGCAGTTAGGAAGGCAAATATATTTTTTGGCCTTCATTGTACAAGAGTTTGAGTACAGAAGCAAGGAGGTCTTACTGCTGCTGAACGGGGCCTTGGTGATACCTTACCTGGTGCAGTGTATGTGGATTTTGCTCCCTTTACCTGAGAAAAGATAGACATACCATTGAATGGGAGTGAATTCAGATTGTGAACCCATTTCTTCCCTTTCTTTTAGCTCTACTTGTTGCATTCTCTGTCACCATGTCCTCTTTCCCCTTCCCCCACTCCAGTGGGACCATCTGTTCTTTTCAGTTTGGCAGTCAAACACATCATTATTCTGCCATTCTCACATTCCAATCACTTAATCTGCACTATCAACAGCCTTTCTCCCCCAGAACTCCACCCCCAACACTATTCCATATAAATGCAGCCCCCTTCACACTACGTCAGCTCTGATGAAGGGTCATCTAGACTCAAAACGTTAACTTGCTCTCTCACCACGGATGCTGCCTGACTCGCTGTGATTTCCAGTATTTTTTGTTTTCAGTACAGATTCCAGCATCTGCAGTAATTTGCTCCTACGATGGCTAATCCTACTTCTATTTTCTAAATTTCTATGTTAGCTAATCCCTGTCTATGTCAATATATTATTCTCTACACCACAATCTCCTCTTTTACCTTTTGAGGTGGCACTTTATCGGTTGTTTTCTGGCAATCTATGGGCAGTACATCCATGGGTTATCATTTATCTACATTTATCTTTGTCAAAGATCTCTAATAAATTAGTGAAACATGTTTTCTTTTTCATAAAATCATGTTGGTTCTACCCAATTACATTAAGATATTCTAAGTGCTGTGCTATAACCTCGTTAATAATAGATCTTTGTATTTCCCTGTGACAGTTGTTAGGTTAATTGGCCTGCAGTTTCCTGCTTTGTCTCCCTCCTCTCTCCTAGAGGAGTTGCATTTACTGGTCAGTAGTCTGATGGGGCTTTTCCAGAATTTAGAGAAATTGGAAAATTGAAACCAATGCATCCACTATCTCAACAGCCACTTATTTTAACATCCTTGAATCAAGTCCATCAGGGCCAAGGAACAAATAAGAGTTTGGATATAATAATTTCCTCAGTACCTTTCACTCCCTTTCACCTTGAGATTCTGTTATTTCTGGGATGTTATTTTTATCCTCTACAGTGAAGATAGAAGGATCCTTGATATTGGGCTTGCAGCAGATAGTAAGGGAACTAACAAGAGGGAAAAAGCTAGTAAACCTAGTATTCACCAGTCTACCTCTTGCAGATCCATTTGAACTTGACAACATAGGTATATGTGACCATGCACAGTCCTTACTGCTTGTGAAAACCAAATCTCATCTTTGCACCGAGCATATCCTCCATTGTGATCAGTGGCATTATCACCATGCTAACTCGGAAAGATTTTGTATAAAGTTGGCAGTTCAAAGCTAGGCATCCATGAAGCGCAGTAGGCGATCAGCAGCAGCAGAATGATATTTATCAATGGTCTGTAAACCTGCGTCCCTAATTCACCCATTACTGTTAAGCCAAAGGGTCAACTGTAGTTTAATGAAGAGTGCAGGAACACATACCTAAAAATGAGGTATCAACCTTGTGAAGATACAGCTCAAGACCACTTGTATGCCAAACAACAGAAGCAGCAAAATTGGGCAGAATGAAGCCACCTCTTAAACAATGGACCTGGTCTAAGCGCTACAGTTTTCAGTATCCAATGATCAATGGTGTTGTACAACTAAAAATTTAACTGGAGAAGGAGGCCCCGTAAATATCTCAATGATGGGTGAGCCATAAAATTGGTATAAAAGATAAAGCTGAAGTATTTACCATCATCTTCAACTAGAAATGTTTGGTGGAGATCCATCTTGGCCTTCTCGTAAGATCCTCAGCATCATAGATGCTAATATTCTGCTAATTTAATTCACACCACACAATATCAAGAAACAGTTATTGCAGTATCTCATACTTTAATTATGTGCTCCCAAAACATCCTGCCAATAGTAATGAAGGTTTGTGGGCTAGAATTCTCTCTGAACTCTATCCGAGCAGTTTCAATACACCCATGACACTGACATCTACCTGATAATGTGGACTGCCCAGGTATCTTTATTTTAATCAACCTGCTCAGACATGTTGTGACATACACATGAGACAGGTAAGTCTTGAAACCAGACTTCCTGGGTCAGAGGTAGGGCCACTGCCACTGTGCCTCAAAAGCTCCACTGTGGAGATGTGCCATGTTACAAAAGCAGGACACATCTATTGTGGCTAATTACCACCCCTTAAGCCGCCTTATAATCATGATGGAAGGTGTTGCTGGCAGTGCTATAAATCAGTACTTGCATTGCAATAACCTGTTCAATGTGCACTGTCTAGGTTCCATCAGAGCAACTTACTTTCTGACCTCACTGCTTACTTAGTTCAGACATGGACAGTAATCCTGAGGTAAGAGTGACCGATCTTGACATCACAGTGGCTTTTGACTTGTATGAGATCAAAGAGACCTTAGCAAAACTGAAGTCATTGGGAATCTGGAAAACCTTCCATTGGTTGCATTTGTACCTGTTTAAAAAGGAAGATGGCTATGTTCGAGGCCAATCAGATAGTTCCAGTTGCATTGCTGTAGGAGTTCTTCAGCAAGTATTAGAAGTCTAACCACCTTGAACTTTATCAGTTTATCAGTAACTTTCCTTCCATCAAAGTAGAGATGTTCACTGATAATTCACAATGTTTGGGACCTCTGATTCTGAAGCTGTACATTCCAATATGCATCAAGACCTGGATAACATTCAGGTTTGGGCTGACACCTATCTTTCACATCACGCAAATGCCAGGGAATGACTATCTGCAACCAGAGGCATTCACCTGACATTCAATGGCATTATCATTACTGAATCCTCACCAAATACTGAATTGGTCCAGCCATGATTCTACAAATATATTGAGCAAGAGGGAAACTAGAGCAAGGGTAGAACCTCTTAAAGATCAAGGAGGTTGCCTTTCTGTTGAAAGGAGAGGGGAGAGATACTAAATTAATATTTCGCATCAGTTTTTACTATGGAGAAATAAATGAAGTCTAGAGAATGCAGAGAAATAAACTTTGATATTTTTAAAACAGTTCGCATTACAGAAGAGGACATTTGGGAGGTCTTAGAGAATATAAATGCGGATAAATCTCCAGGACATGATCTAATGTATCCCAGAACATTGTGGGAAGTAAGGGAGGAAATTATGAGACCCCTTACAGAAATATTTGCATCATCTATAACTACCAGTGAGGTGGCTGATGACTGTAGGATGGCCAATGTTGTACCTTTGTTTAAGAAAAGTTATAAGGAGAAACCGAGGAACTATAGACCTGTGAATCAGACCTCGGTTGTGTGCAAATTGTTGGAGGTTATTATAAAAGATAGGATTTGTGGACATTTAGAGAGGCAAAATTGATTAGGGATAGTCAGCATGGTTTTGTGTGAGGAATATTGTGTCTCACAAATTTGTTTGAAGTTTTTGAGGAAGTTACCGAAAAGATTGATGATGGCAGAGCAGTAGACGTTGTTTCTTTGGAGTTTAGTAAAGCCTTTGACAATGTTCCGCAGGGTAGAATAACTAGTAAAGTTAGGTCACATGGGATTCAGGATGAGCTTACCAATTGGATGTATAATTGCTTTAATGGCAGGAGACCGAGTAATGGTGCAGGGTTGCTTTTCAGACTGGAGGCCTGTGACCAGCGGTCTTCCACAGGGATCGGTTCTGGGTCCTCTTTTCTTTATCAATTATATAAATGATTTGGATGAGAATATACAAGGCATGGTTAGTAAATTTGTGGACAACACCAAAATCAGTGGCATAGTAGATAATGAAGATGGTTTTCTAAGATTACAATGGGATCTTGATCTAATGGGTCAATGGCCTGAAAAATGGCAGATGGAGTTCAATCTGGATAAATGTGAGGTCCTGCATTCTGGTACAACAAACAGGGGTAGGGCTTATACAATTAATGGTAGGGCTTTGAGTAGTGTAGAAAAGAGGGGCTTACGGCTGCAGGCATAATTCTTTGAAGTTTGCGTCACACATAGACAGGGTGGTTAAAAAGGCGTCTGGCATGCTTGCCTTCATTGCTCAGCCCTTTGAGTAGGGGATTTGGGACATTATGTTGAGGTTGTACAGGACATTGGTGATGCCTCTTTTGGAATACTATGTCCAGTTCTGGTCTCCCAGTTATAGGAAGGGTATTAGCAAGCTGGAGAAGGTTTAGAAGAGATTTACCAGGATGTTGCTGGGTCTGGAAGGTTTGAGTAATAAAGAAAGGCTGGATAGGCTGGGACTTTTTTTACTGGAATGTAGGAGGTTGAGAGGCGATCTGATAGAAATTTATAAAATAATGAGAGATATAGCTAGAGTTAACAGTGGTTGTCTTTTCCCTCAGATGGGGGACTTCAAGAGTAGGGGGCACATTTTTAAGGTGAGAGGAGAGAGATTTAAAAAAGACATGAGGCAAATTTTTTACACAGGTTGTAGTTCACGTGTGGAATGAACTTCCTGAGGAAGTGGTGGATGCGAGTAAAATTACAATGTTTAAATGACATTTGGATGGATAAATGAATAGGAAAGGTTTGGAGGGAAATGGTCCAGGAGCAGGCAGGTGGGACTATTTTAGTTTGGGATTATGTTCGGCATGGACTGGTTGGACCAAAGGCTCTGTTTCTGTGCTGTATGACTCTGACTCTATATAAATGCAAAAGCACCTCTCAAACTTTGAATAAGCCTGTCCACCGTCTATCAAGCACAAATCAGGAAAATGATGGAATACTCTCTACTTGCTTAGATGAACGAAGCTCTAACAACACTCCAGAAGATCAACACTATCCAGGTCAAAGCAGCCTGCTTGATTGGCACTCTATTCATCAATTTTAAACATCCATTCACTCCTCCACGAATTCACAGTGACAGCATTATGTGGTTTAGAAAAGGTGCACTGCAGCAACTTATCAAGGTTCCTTCCAAATCTATGATCCCTACTACCTAGAAGATCAAGCACAGCAGATGCATGAGACCAATACCATGTGTCAATTCCCTTCCAAGCCACACACCATCCTGACTTAGAATGATGTCACTTTTCCTTCATGGTTATAGGATCAAGATTCTGGATCTCTCTTCCCAACAACACTATGGGTGTACTTGCGGTTAGAAGCAGCAGCTTACACCACTTTTTGAAGAACAGGACAGTAAATGCTGACACCACGTCCCACGACGGGATAAAAAGAAATTGCAAGTGCTGTGTTAATATTTGTTTCTGTTTACGTGGCTGTCACTGTGGACAAAAACATGGGTAGACTTTTTTTTGTGATTTGAGTTAGGGTGGTTGGGTCTAAAAATACCAATGATAACAAGGTGTAGAGCTGGATGAACACAGCAGGCCAAGCAGCATCAGAGGAGCAGGAAGGCTGACGTTTCGGGCCTAGACCCTTCTTCAGAAATGGGGGAGGGGAAGGGGATTCTGAAATAAATAGGGAGAGAGGGGGAGGCGGATAGAAGATGGATAGAGGAGAAGATAGGTGGAGAGGAGACAGACAGGTCAAAGAGGTGGGGATGGAGCCAGTAAAGGTGAGTGTAGGTGGGGAGTTAGGGAGGAGATAGGTCAGTCCAGGGAGGACATAGGTCAGTCCAGGGAGGACGGACAGGTCAAGGGGGCGGGATGAGGTTAGTAGGTAGGAGATGGGGGTGGGGCTTGAGGGGGGAGGAGGGGATAGGTGGGAAGAAGGACAAGTTAGGGAGGCAGGGACAAGCTGGGCTGGTTTTGGGATGCGGTAGGGGGATGGGAGATTTTGAAGCTTGTGAAGTCCACATTGATACCATTGGGCTGCAGGGTTCCCAAGCGGAATATGAGGTGCTGTTTCTGCAACCTTCGGGTGGCATCGTTGTGGCACTGCAGGAGGCCCAGGATGGACATGTCGTCTGAGGAATGGGAGGGGCAGTTGTTTAGTACGAACCGAGCGTAGGTGTTCTGCAAAGCAGTCCCCAAGCCTCTGCTTGGTTTCCTCGATGTAGAGGAGGCCACAATGGGAACAGTGGATGCAGTATACCACATTAGCAGATGTGCAGGTGAACATCTGCTTGATGTGGAAAGTCTTCTTGGGGCCAGGGATTGGGGTGAGGGGGGAGGTGTAGGGGCAGGTGTAGCACTTGCTGCGGTTGCAGGGAAAAGTGCCGGGTGTGGTGGGGCTGGAGGGGAGGGTGGAGCGGACAAGGGAGTCCTGGAGAGAGTGGTCCCTCCGGAAAGCAGATTAAGGGTGGGGAGGGAAAAATGTCTTTGGTGGTGGGGTCGGATTGCAGATGGCGGAAGTGTCGGAAGATGATGCGTTAGATCCGGAGGTTGGTGGGGTGGTACGTGAGGACGAGGGGGATTCTGTTTTGGTTGTTATTGCGGGGAGGGGGTGTGAGGGATGAGTTGCGGGAAATGCAGGAGACACGGTCGAGGGCGTTCTCGGCCACTGAGGGGGACAAGTTGCGGTCCTTGAAAAATGAGGACATCTGAGATGTACAGGAGTGGAATGCTTCATCCTGGGAGCAGATGCGGCGGAGGTGAAGGAATTGGGAATAGGGCATGGCATTTTTGCAGGAAGGTGGGTGGGAGGAAGTGTATTCTAGGCAGCTGTGGGAGTCGGTGCGTGTGAAATCAGTTTCCAGGTGGTTGCCAGAGATGGAAATACAGAGGTCCAGGAAGTAGAGAGAGGTATCAGAGATGATCCAGGTGAACTTAAGGTTGGGGTGGAAGGTGTTGGTGAAGTGGCTGAACTGTTCAAGCTCCTAATGGGAGCATGAGGCGGCGCCAATACAGTCATCAATGTAATGGAGGAAGAGGTGAGGTTTAGGGCCAGTGTAGCTATGGAAGAGGGATTGTTCCACGTAACCTACAAAGAGGCAGGCATAGCTTGGGCCTGTGTGGGTATCTCTATCTCTAAAAATACCAAGGCAGGGAAATGGGATGACTTCATAAAGAGAAATGGACATTGTGCAGAAGGGACAAATAAAGGTGCTTTAATTTGTTTGGATTTAAAGGGATCTTAAGAGCATTGAATTATATGGTTTCCTCAGGTTGTTGTTAATGATAACAACAGTTTAAGTACCAGCCACTTGATATGCAAATCATGCTTTTTACTCTGCCGTATTTACAGAGTCTCAAAAAAGCTAAAGCAATCTGGGAAGCACTATTTTGTTTCTGAAGATTTTAAATTGCTGTCAGTATTTTAAGGTTTAATAATCAGCTCGCAGTGGAAACACAGACACATGTGACTGTGGTGTCTTAATTCCAGTTTTAAGTGATTCCAGAAGTTTAAGGATAGTATTGAAATGTTTGTACTGACGTTCTATTGTGTAATGGAATGCAAGGAAAAGAAAGACATTCTTCCTCCTTCCTTTCTGATAGAAATATGAGACTTTCCCGTTACA
Source organism: Rhincodon typus (assembly GCF_021869965.1). Lineage (NCBI taxonomy): Eukaryota > Metazoa > Chordata > Chondrichthyes > Orectolobiformes > Rhincodontidae > Rhincodon > Rhincodon typus. The sequence continues at coordinate 44,094,461 of NC_063340.1, read as the reverse complement.
TGAGGCACTTAAAACAAACGATTGCAATTCTCCCATATTTAAGAAGGGACCATAACAGGAAGCACTTTATTGTATTTTTTTGGAGGAAAACACACTTCATGTAAAAATAGAGAAATCTTGAAAATTTCAGTTAATCTCAGATGTGCACGAAGGACAACAGTTTTTTTTATAGCAGTTACTCGATGTGTTTTACGATTGCATACTTTTCGTGAACCCCTTTTTTTTTGCAAGTGGTACATTCCGTTCCTTCCTACTCCTATGTTAATCGTGACATCATTCAAACTGTGACTGCCTACTACTTAAATTACATTGCAGACTGGAGTAATGTGAAGGTGTGCTTATTGGCTTCAGAAAGAAGGAAGATAAACTGCAGGCTTATGTTTAGTGGGTGTGCCGTTCAGTCGTTCATTTCCTTGGCAATTTTAAAGCTGTTGGCTAACATAGTCTGGAGACTAGCGAACTGGACAATCAAAAAGCGATGTGATGCTGATCTATGGGTGATGCCTTTTTACACTATCAACCTATATTGAATGGAGCATGCTAGATTTTTGTTTATTTAAGAAGCTTACTTGCAGGCCAGTTACACGAGCAGTAACCAGCCACACTTTTCTACCAGGGTTCTGTGGTGCACTGAGTCTGCGGGAGGATTGCATTCCTCCTTATTTTTACTGTTTTGCGCTTCATTATATTGCCATCAAATGGAAATACATAGGGCGTCTAGCATATCAGGACCATTATCCACTGGCTTTCCCTCTCAGATGGCATACAATTATAATCAGCTGGAAGGAAGATTCAAGCAGCTTCAAGGTAAGAATGCTAAGCCATTGTTAGTGCTGTTGTTGGGATCCCTGTGAACTCTACTTAGCAGGTGCAGTAACCATGTGGTGCCATAATATTTTTTTAAAGCAAATTGCCATTTTAAAGCTTTAAATAAATAATATGGTACTAAGTAGAAAATAGCTAAATATTATTAATAAGTTAAAACATTTTTTAAAAAGGGGGAAAAAAGACTGACAACAGCCTTCTAGATTCGGAGTGATCAGATAATGTACCTTCCCGGTAGTTAGCCTTAACCGAGTTAACAGAACATTTTGGTAGCTGAGCGACTGAGAACAATAGAGGAAGAAAAGAGGGAGTGGTCCTTTTTTAGACTTCTTGTGAAATTTCTAAATTTTGTTATGCCATTTAATCTTGTGGGAACAAAGCTTTGCTTTCTGCTTCAGACTGTGAAAGGACTCCCTTGTTCTTCAGCTATGCTTTGAAATATTTAACACTGGCACATAAATTATAAACAGGAGATGGAAGATGACTGAAGCCATGATAATTGTGTTCCAGACAATTATGCCTTTGAGCTTGAAATAGCGAAAGGAGCTTTTATTTGTAATTCCATTTTTCTTCGTTGAGAGAAAGGTGATCTTTCTCACTGAATGCAATTTAGTAGCTAACTGTAGATTGCTTCAGTGGTATTATGTTCTGGAAGGCTAATAATATATTAACTGAAAGAAAATCTGCTTCATAGCTTTTTAAAGTTCAAGCAACCAACTACAGCATCAATTGCCTAATTCAGCTGTAAAAATGTTCTCAAACATTTCCCAGTTAGCACCATGTGTTTATCCACTGTGTTGCCAAATCTTGCTGACCAGGAATGTTCCAAGGGTTTTCTGTGGTCTCTGGGAAATAGAATGATCAAGCTGAGTGTTTCTGTGCTTGCTAGTTGGAGACAGTAGATCATTCAGGATTCCCACTTCTTGCTATCTAACAGCTAACAATCCCTTTTATTTATTGGGGTGCTGACTGCAGTGATTGATTTATTCTTGTTACATGTACCAATATATAGTGAGATGTGTTGTTTTGCGTGCTATACAGGCAGATCGTACCATACAAAATGCATCAGGGTAGCAGAACAGAGTGCAGAGTACATTGTTATAGCTGCACAGAAGGTGCAGAGAAAGAGATCAGAATTAACATTTGAGAGGTTTGTTCAAAACTCTTATAACAGTGGGGAAGAAGCTGTTCTTGAATCTATTCGTACATATATGCAAACTTTTATGTCTTCAGTCTGATGGAAGAGGGTGGAACAGAATACAACCGTGGTGGAAGGGGTCTTTGATTATGTTAGTTGCCTTCCCGAGGCAGCGGGAAGTATAGATGGAGTAATAAAATTACTACATTTGCTTTAAAATGTATTAACTGTTATGCAATTTTCAAGGAGATACAATATGGTACACATTTAATTTAGGGAGATACTACTGTAAGATTTAATATGGCATTTATATTACCAGCTAATAAATTGATCCAGTGTCTCCACGGCATGTGACCATGTTCTGCCGCACTTTAAAATCCAAATAGGTCACTCGTTTACTCCTTGGGCTCTACTGAGATCTATCTAATTTATTTTGAGGGCCTGATTTTGTTTTAATTCACTCATGAGACATAGGCATTGCTGGCCAGCCAGAATTTATTGCCCATCTCTAGTTGCCGTTGAGAAAATGGTGATGGAACTGCCTTATTGAACCGGTGCAGTCCATGTGCTATAGGTAGACCCACAATTGATATTAATGGCACATTCCAGGATTTTGACCCATTAACAAGTGAAGGAACGGCAATATATTTTCAAATCAGGATTGTAAGTAGCTTGGAGAGATTTTGCGGGTGATGATGTTCCCGTGTCTCTGCTGCCCTTCTACTTTTAGATGAAAGTAGTCATGGATTTGGATGGTGCTGTAGTATTTCTGCAGTGCATCTTGTAGGTAGATTTATTTTCTGATCGAGGTAGGATGGATGGATGGATCTAAAAATATTAAGGCAGGGAAACAGGGTGACTTTGTAAAGCGAGGTAGCGATGGTGCAGAAGGGACAAATGAAGGTTGCTTTAATTTATTTTGAGTTAAACGGATCTTAAGAGCATTGAATATATGGTTTCCTCAGGTTGTTATTGATGATAACATTGGTTGGAGTGCTAACCACTTAATCTGCAAATCATGTTACAGCAGCTTGTGAGAAATACTTTATGATCTGGATGGGTACTGTAGTACTTGTGCAGTTGCCAGAACAATAGGGAGTACTACATGGGGAATAAATAGTATTGTAAGAAACTACAAAAAGAGATAAATTAGGCAAGGAAAATTTTGTGAAATTTAATATAAATAAATGTAAGGTACATTTTGGGAGAAACAACAAGTAGAGTGCAATTAAATTGCAAAAAGAGTACAGAAGCAGATTATTTGCAATGCCTAACATTGATAGGGGATGCTTGATAGAAAACAAGTTTCTTTGATAAAGGTGATCATTTTTAAAGAAGAAGACACATGGTGATTTGATATAGAATAATGAAGCAGTTACTTCAATTTCCAAAAGATTATTTTAGCAATCCATATTTTGTAATATCACGTCTCATTTTCCCAACGTTTCACTGGTCTGAACTGTTTTGCATTTTTTAATAAATTGGAACTGGTGATAAATCTCACAATTACTGAATTCATGCTTATTTTATAATAAAGACTTTTGGAAAGAAAATAAATTGTAGACTACGACTTGTAGTTAATTTGGTGCTTGGCTCCCTAAATTCTCTTAAGTGTTCTTTTTAAGTATCAAGCGTAAAATTTGTAAGCAGGTTCAAGATGATAGAAAGAAGTCTTAAAGATAATATTGATAACTTGATAAAGTTCAAGTTCCTGCTGAATAGTTTCAACCGAAAATAACCTGTTTCTAGGATGTGGTGTCCACACTATTTGGTCTAAATTGTACTATAGTAAAGTTTTGGGAGACCTCATTAGAGAACTGTACTATTGCAATTCCATAATAAGAACTATGTTGGCTTTAAAGAAGGTACGACCAAGAGCATGGATTCTGAATGTATCGCCCACACTTCCTACTGAGTACATTGAGTTTATGAAGATCAAAATCCTGCTATGATTTTGGATTCAATAGTGATTAAAAGATTGAGGGGATCTGTATCAATCCCTTGAAGTTATTACTGGAATCGCTAATATACAAGTGGTCGGTTTGTTTGTTGTTGTGTTGTAGCCAAAAAGAACTAGAAGTCGACTAAATAGAGAAGCCAGGAAATTCAGTTTAATATGGGAGGATTGATATTGCTCAGTGATTCATTTGTGAAACTGTATTGCGTTGCTGCTGCTAAAGACTAACTCCTTATAATCCCACACGAGTATGCAACTACATTTTTGAAATATTACAGAATCCTTGAAGAAAGGAAATAGTTTGGACAACAAAATAACAAGTTATGGATCTTTGGGCTTCTCCATTTGTCTTTGAGGGGTAAGACCAGGATCTTTGAGAGAGGTTTATTAAATATTGCCATTTTTAAAAGGTGGTGATGACAAAAAGGTGGCGTTACAGGATGAGGGCATTAAGAGGTTGATCGTGTGTGCATACTTCTAAGTGTTTTTCTTATCCTGTGTACATAATCATCAAAGACAGAGTTGAAGATTCTAATATGTTGATCTTTGAAAGTAGGCTGAAATATTGATAAAGTGAACTTTAAAAATCTGGGAAGCTTGTCATTATAAATGGGCATATAGAATGCGAAATCAATAAGATAAAGCTAAATCTATGTAAATCATTATTGTGAATCCCTACTACAGTTAAGTTGTAGAAGACATTTGCTAAGATTTCACCAGGCCTCAGTTGCTTCATTTAGGAGGGAAAAAATGGGTTATTTCCATCAAAGCAATAATGATAAGAGCAGATCTGATTGAGAGGTTCAAAAGTTGAGAAACTTTGAGGTAAATATTTGTTTCCAATTTTCATCCAGATGAGTTGCTGTCCAGAGAGTACAAATTTTAAGCATGTCTGAAAAGGTAAAAGGAGAAATTAGAAGAATATTTTGTCAGAATTGGTAGGATGTGAAATGGCTTGTCACAAATAATGGTAGAAACAGAATTCATTTACAAAGAGCAGTAGAGTAGTGCGTGGAAAAGGAAGTAAAATGTCTGGGGACAGGATGGAACGGGAATAGCTGCATAGTTCTTTTGTAATCAACACAGTGGGCAATGGGCAAAATGGCACTTTTTCCATGCACGATAATCACATTTTCTTCGATCCTCTCCCCAGAGCTGTCCTTTTCTACCTTCTTCCAGTCATCATTTTTGTATTCTTTCTGTCTCATGCACATACGTTCTCTCACTTTCACTTCCACTTGTATTCTCCCTGGTGCCATGAAGTGACTGCAGAAAGAAACTCTGTATTTCACATTTAAACCACCCACAAAATGCTGTGCAATCAATTGATTACTTTTAGACTGTACCCATTTATTATATGGGTACTTACTCCAATGTCACGCTCCCACCTGCTTCAAGAAGACCACTATCATCCTGGTGCCAAAGAAAAATCAGGCATTGTGTCTTAATGACGACTGCATGGTGGCTCTGACATCTATCATTATGAAGTGCTTTGAGGTTAGTAATGGCACTCATCAACTCCAACCTTCCAGATTGCCTTCATCCACTACAATTCGCCAACTGTCACAATAGGTCTACAGCAGACGCCATCTCCCTGACCTACACTCATCCCTGGAAAACCTGGATAACAAGGACCCCACCTACATCAGATTCCCTATCTATTAACTTTAGCTCCACCTTCAACACCGTAATTCCAACAAAACTCATCTCCAAATTCTGAGACCTAGGACGCTGCTCCCCGCCCTCTGAACTGGATCCTCAACTTCTTGACCCACAGAGTGCAATCAATAAGGATAGATGACAACACCACCTCCATAATAATCCTCAACACCGAAGGCCCGTAAGACTCTGTACTCAGCCCCTTACGGTACTCCTTTTACACTCATGGCTGTGTGGCCAAATTCCGCTCTAACTCCATTTATAAACTTGCTGATGACAGCGCCGTAGTGGGTTGGATCTCAAACAACAACGAGACAGAGAACAGGAAAGAGATAGACAGCTTAATGGCATGGTGCAAAGGCAACAATCCCTCCTTTAATGTCATCAAAACAAAGGAGTTGTTCATTGACCTCAGGAAGCGGAGTGGACACATTCCTGTCTATCAATAGAGATGGTCAAGAGCTCAAGTTCTTAGGAGTAAATATCACCAATAATCTGTCCTGGTCCATCCATGTCGATGCCAAAGTCAAGAAAGCACACCAATGCCTCTACTTCCTCAGAAGACTAAGGAAATTTGGCATGTCCACAATGACTCTTCCCAGATAGGAAAGCATCCTATCTGGGTGCATCACAGCTTTGTATGGCAACTGCTTTGCCCAAGGCTGCAAGAAATTACAGAGGGTTCTGAATGCAGCCAGTCCATCATTAAAACCATCATTCCTTCCATTAACCCCATCTATACTTACCAGTGTCTCGGGAAGGCAGCCAACATAATCAAAGATCCCTTCCACCCCGGTACACTCTATTCCATGCTGTTCCATCCGGCAGAAGATTCAAAAGTTTGAAAGTACGTACCAACAATTCAAGAACAGCTTCTTCCCCTCTTACCAGACTTATGAACAAACTTCTTATATATTAGAGTTGATCTTTCTCCGCACCTTCTCAGTCGCGGTAATACAAATTTCTGCATTCTGTTCTAGTACCCTGATGTACTTATGTAAGATATGATTTGTCTGGAAAGCATGCAAAACAATATTTTTCACGGTATCTTGGTACATGTGACAATAATAAATCAAATCAAATCAAAATTGGACCAAACCTAACAACCAATTTGAACATTGCAAGGTCCCACAAATAGGAAATAAGATCACTCGGCATTTGTGTCGTTTTTTGTGGGGTAAATGTTCACCACGACATCAGGAGAGCTTCTCTGAACCTTGGATCCTTTCTGTTCTAAGGGAAGACTTGACCTTGTTTTAGTCTCTTATCTCAAAAGCAGTATTTCTGACAATGGAACACTCTATCTTCATACTACATTAAAGTGTTCATCTTGATGATGTGCTCAAGTCCTGGAGTAGATCGCAACACACAATTGGCATGTTGCTGTTATGTCAAGCTGGCAAGAAGTTTGAAAGTCTAGGATGAGATTGTGCTGTGTTGAGTTAGGTAAAATGATGAATAGAAGTTATACCTGAAATTGAACCAACTCCACATGGAAAGTACAGCATATAAAAAAGCCTTGGACGGACTTAAATCTAGAAGAGGAGGATGAAGGAAATCAATTTATTCCACAGATATTCTGTGGGATGTTTTTGAAAAAAGGAGGATTTATAAAAAGGCCACCCTTAAATTTCTAAATAACTAATGAAAATACATCTCATATCAGCCTTAAGTGTTTTCTGTGTCAATGCATCCTTGTTCGTAATCTGAAGACTTTGAAATGGGATTTGAGCAGAGAATCAATCTTAGGCCATTGCCATTCTGCCACATTAATTTATTGGCATCTGTATGGTTTATATTTATTTTCGTAGCTCTCAAATATGTCAGTCAAGACTTCCATACATTTAAGGCCGTTGAACTTGGTGATCTGGAACCAGAACATTAGATCTCAGAATCAGACCCTTCAGTCCAACAGATCTGCTCACAGCATTTGTCTTGATTTGAGTCACTTAGTCTTCTCCCAGTCTAACTAATCAATCGAATCAATCTTCCTCCTATAGAACTGGATTACCTGCTTTCTTAATTTTGTTAATTGGTCTCTGGTTCTTGGCTACATCACTGCAAACAATCTGATCATGTGTATATTATTGATGCTTGTAAAAATTACATAAATATGAAACTATTCCCTTAGCCTTTTAATCACTATTAAATTCAAACCATAATGTACTAGAGTGAAAGTGAACATCAAAATGTAGAGCTTACTATGACAAGGATAGATAGGAAGGCAAATAGCATAAATGCATTTAAGGGGAAGCTAGATATATACATGAGGAAGAAAGGAATAGAAGATTATGTAGGAAATGGTGGAATGATGTAAAATGGAAGAGGCTCATGTGAAGGATAAACATGGAAACAGACTAAATGATTTATATTGCCTATTTCGGTGCTGCACATTCAGCCTCTCATTGCCAATAGGATTGTTCCAAATGGTTGACAAACGTGTGAATAGTGTCAGCTTTGGCACAGCTTTCTTGAGTCATAAGTTTCGGTTCAATTCCCACTTGGACTTGAGTGTCAGCCTTGATTTTTGCACTTAAGTATAATAATACTGTGGAGATTGAGCTCCACCATCTCAGGTGTCATAAGAACATAAGAACTTGGAGAAGGATTAGACAATTAGCCCTTGGGCCTGATCAACTATTTAATACAGTCATGGCTGATCTCATCTGGGCCTCAACTCCACTTTCTAGCCCCCTCCACATAACCTTTTAATCCATTATAATTTAAAAATGCTTGTTTCCTCCTGAAATTTATTCGGTGTCCTGGCAACCACCCTTTGAGAGAAGCAATTCATCCTCCTCTCTGTTTTAAATCTGCCAGCCCTTATCTTTACAACTTCTCATTTTCAATTGCCTGACATTGCAACAATCCACTCTACATCTATTTTGTCAATCCCCTTTAGCACCTTATATGCCTCTATAAGATCTCCTCTCAGTCGTCTAAATTTTAGCAGTTATAGGCCTAAAATGCTCAATCTCTCCTCATAAAACAAGCCTTTCATCACTGGAATTAATCTAGTGAATATTCTCTGAACTGCCTCCAAAGCAATTACATCCTTCCTCAAGCAAGGGCACCAAACCTGTATGCACTACTCCAGATGTGGTCTCAGTAAATGCTGTGGAGGTTTCTTTCAGATATGATCTTAAACTGAGTCTCCTTCTGCCCCCTCAAGTGGACCTAACAGTACTGTAGGATTTTTTCGAAGAAGAGCAGGGGGTTATCTTGATGTCCTAACCAAAATTTATCCTTCGTTAAAATACACAAAAGCAG
>NC_063340.1:44067562-44085112 GCF_021869965.1 Rhincodon typus | reverse complement strand
AGATTTCCCATTTTTTAAAAAATATATGCAACGGCCATGGCTTGATTACAAGAGATAGCTGACCAATCACAAGCAGTGTTTTGCATTCCGTTATTTTGCCAATATCTGTAATGAAAAGTCCAAAACACTGACTGAAATGACAGATATTTACAACTGTCTCAACAAAAAGGAAATAAAAAAAATTAATGATTTTTCTTAAACAATTGAAATTTAAATGACTTGCTGCATTCTATCCCACGGTTACTTTACCTTTAAGACACATGCTCATTATATCAGCATTGTATCAGAGCATGTGACAGGAGAGTATAAAGGTCTTTTACTCTACCTTACCTCGAGGCGCTTGAGACATGGCACTCTACTGGAAGCACGCTCCTCTGTCATAAACTACTAGCTTAATACTACAATAACCATGCCCAGTTACGTAATTACAGGAGATAACATAGACATTGTTACACTAGGTAGAACACCCTGTAGGAGGCAAACTTACTCAATGCAGCAGTAGTCATCTATTAAAAGACTCTAATATCTTGTGGCAGACATTTGGAAAATTAAAGATCAACCAGACAACATCTTTGGACAAGTGAATTCTGTAGGATTGAGCAAAAACCCTTATCATCTAAAATACTGGACCAAAGCCCTGGACTTTTCAAAACGAATAGACAAACAGAGGTCTCCTCACTGTGAAGCAGCGTAAATTTCTGAGAGTACAGTAGTTGTAGAGATCTGTAGATAGGGCAGTGACCACCATAAGAACAGGCTAATTTTTGATCAGAACACAAGCTCTTTCAAGATAAAATAAATTGCTTTATTTAAAAATAAAAATGGGTGAAGTGCATTTTTGAGCTGGCACAGAAAGCCATTGTAGTGCTGCACACACAGCTAGAAGATTTGAATGCTCTGTTTCTGATAGATGACACAAATAATAGTCTCTCATAACAGCAGATGCAAAGTCCATGTTCTTAATGGAAGAGCAATTTTAAATATATACTAACATAAAGTTGGTGACATTTGGTTTAAGGTGGATCAGTCTAAAGTGCTTAAGGCAGAATCATAAAAAGCAGAAACCTAATTATGGACTTCACAGTCTGTGACACGTTTACATAATTAGGACTGTTCAAAAATTGTGTGCTATTTTAAAGACCAATAGAAAATCTTAACAAAAGAGCTCTGACAATCTTGTTTGCGATTGGCACAGAAAGGTTTCACAGTGTTAACACAGATAGTAGGAACTGTAGATGCTGGAGCATCTGAGATAATAAGGTGTAGAGCTGGATGAACACAGCAGGCCAAGCAGCATCAGAGGAGCAGGAAGGCTGACGTTTCGGGCCTAGACCCTTCTTCAGAAATGGAGAAGGGTCTAGGCCCGAATTGTCAGCCTTCCTGCTCCTCTGATGCTGCTTGGCCTGCTGTGTTCATCCAGCTCTACACCTGGTTATCTCAGATTCTCCAGCATCTGCAGTTCCTACTCTCTCTGCTTGTCAGTGGAGATGTGTCTCAGTGGGTGGGGATGAAAACATGTTTTTAAAAGGCACACTGCAATGTTGACCTAACACCTGCATCATGTGTCAGCTGCCTGCTCAACAAGCACACTGCACAAATAGCCATGTCAGAAAGTAGCTGGGCTATTCTTCAATAAAGAACTGTCTAGACACCTCCAAAATCTCACGGGTCCAGTCCACACACAGTCCAGGAGCTTGGTCATACCCAATCGTCTGCTCAGGCCCAGCATGGTCAGGTGATATGCCTGACTAAAATTCAAGGAGTCAATAGTGGTCATCCTGTAGGGCCAGCACAGCAGTTAGGGAAATTGTGTATTATCAAAGACAGTGATCTTTGTAGGTGGCACAGTGGTTAGCACTGCTGCTTCACAGTATAAGGGATCTGGGTTCAATTCCAGCCCTGGGAGACTGTCTGTGTGGAGCTTGCATATTTCTCCCCATGTCAGCGTGGGTTTCTGCCAAGTGCTCCAGTTTTCTCCCACAGTCCAAAATTGTGCAGGCTGGGTGGATTAGCCATGGGAAATGTGGGGATAGGTTGGGGGAGTGGGTGTGGTTGAGAAGCTCTTCAGAGGGTCGGTGCAGACTCAGTGGGCCTATTGGACTTGAGCTGCATTGGAAGAATTCTATGAGTGATCGGGGTCTTGCCAGTAATATCTAGGGGCTATTTGTCAAAGTCAGTCAGTGGGCTGGGGTGATTACAGTCCTGGGAGTCCATGGATTAATCATTGAAGAGGCTGCAAGGGTGTCCCCTTGAGGGATAGTGGAGGGGATCACTGACAAAAGCGGTGAGGAAATAATGGCTGAGTGGGGGAGGCAGAGGCATGTTTAGAAGTGGGGATGGGATGGTGACAGAAGGAAACACAAGTTGCATTGGGGATAGGCAGAACTGGATCAGAGGGCATGGTAGACTGTAAGAGGAGGGGGAAGTTATTGGCAGTAACCAACACCTTGGTCTTCACAGGGGGAGAGTCAAGGATCAGGGTAGGCATCATTAAGGTATAATGTCAGGGATCAGAGGAAGAGAAGACAGAGTTTGTTCAATGTGGTGGATCTCCATGTGGGTGGATGGGTGGCAATGAGCTGTTATCCAGCAATACGACGTAAAAGGGGACCAGGAAACTCCAGGGAGAAAGGAGCTTGATTTAGTGACCAGATGGATCCCAGTGCTGGCAGTCTCCACTGCAAGCTACATTCACTGCCATCACTTGTAGTTCTCTAGATGTGAAATGTAACTGCAAAATGTCTGGAACAGGGTGGGTGGAATCAGTCTCAGTTTGATGGGTGAAAGCATGGGATCTATGTCTGCTGGATGCTAGAACATTGATGGGCAAATACACAACGCATGAATTTGCAAATTCCAGGTACATTTCATTTACAATCATTTCATCATCCATTTGCAATACCTGCAGAGTGAACATGCTTAGGGTTCAAATACTGGTCAAAGCAATTTGTACAAATGTAAATTGAAGATTAGTATTTCAATGATTCAGAAGTTACAAGTAATGACTTAAAAAGAGGCGAATGCTGGCCAAAAATGACTCATCGCTTGTGAAACTTCCAAGGGTGCTGTGGGAGGTGGAGATAATCACTTCATCACCAGTATTGTAAGTATAATGCCAGACTCAACTGAATGCAATGACAAGTTTAATGACTGATGTGGGTCTGGGATGGAAAGACGGTAAGAGTTCAGCAGGCATGTTCAATGTAGTGTCAGTCGCTCAATTGGCGTGGCACCTCAACCAAGTGGATGTACATGCTGAGGCTGAAGTTGAATGAATAATGCTGGCATGGCCCTATTATTGGGCTGCTGCATGTCTCAATGTAAAGAACTGAATGTGTAGCCCTCAACTACAGGGTATATGATTACTGATTGTTCTGAGACCTAAGAATCTGTTTTGGTCCTTATGTTCTCAACATCATTTCCAGCAAGGGTCATGCCTCCTGCCCCAGGTGGGATGTTGATCACTGCGCCTGCTTTCCTAAGGAGGTCAAAGCAGATGCAGCTGGACCAGGGCCAGTGGCAAAGCCAGAGGCAGCTGCAAACTGACAGAGGTGCTGAGGAACATCCAGGTCAGGCAGAGATTGCAACCACAGAGCCCCTTCAAGCTGCATCAGTTCCACAGGACAATCAAAGTTTTTTTGCTCCTGACTTCTCTTCCTGGGGATAAGCAAAGTGCAGTATCGATCAGGCTATGTATGTCCCTGGATGCTGTGATGGAACTATATCAGATGCTACAATGGGATCTGAGGGCTGCAGGAGTGGGAGGAGATCCTCTCCTAATGGCTATGATGGTGACAGCTGCTTTGAGTTTCTATGTGAGTGCTTTTTTCCAGCCAATGATGGGTAACCTGTGTGAGATCTCTTACTCAGGCACCTACAACTGCATTGTCATATATGTCATATATGCAAGATGGCGGTCAGTGTTGCAGTCTGTGCAATAGAATTCAGAAACATAGCTCGCTTTTCCAAGCTGCGGGGTGCCATTAGTCACAGACATGGCACTGACAGGACTGTGTCACAGTGCTGTGGAATTCATCAACAGGTAGGGGCTGCATCTGATTAATGTTCAAGTAATCAGTGATCACCATTACCACTTCCTGGTGGTATGTGCTCGCCACCCTGGCAGCTACCACAACTCCTACAACCTAGAGCTGTCTCATGTACTGTAAGTGTTTCAGGGTTGCAGTGCCTTACAAAGCTGGTTACTGGGGACAACACAACTATGGCTCGTGACACTGTTGTTCAACCTCCAGCTGATATACAGTGCAAGTACAAGGCTGCCCATACCTTGCCCAGGGACAGGGTGGAGCAGACGATAAGACCGCTGAAGATATGGTTCCAGTATAGGCTAGACAGTCTTCCGCATCATCTTGCTGCACTGTGCATTGCAGAATTGGAACAGGTGACAAGGTGATGTGATCAATGCTGAAGACTCAGGAGAATGGGAGCAAGTCTTTGGAGGAGGACAAGGACATTGGAGAGGATGAAGCTCCCCTTGTACATGACAAGGCTCAATTGTGTCGGATGCTCCAAACCAAACAGAACTTGACTGGCACCCAGTTCCAATAGATGAGGGATGGATAGAATATAAAATATTTGTTGCTCATAATACCAGCATTGGTTTGCAATGTGGAGGTGAACTGCAACCTCTATTCACTTTGTTTCTGTTTACTTTTGCTGGTTGTAAATCAAAGCTTGTGGTTCAAATTATCTCTGCCTGCCCCCATGTAGTGTTCTCCCACTGGACAAGATGCAGGTTGCCATTTGTCATTGGAGACAGAGTGGCAGTGAGAGAGTGATTAGGTGGGATGTGGCTAATGGCAGGTAAACTGTGTGGTCTGGTGGTTAAACAGTGACTATGGCGAGAGAATGGGCTGTATGTGAGAGGGAACGTTAGCCACACTGATTATGTGACATAAGCAGCATGGTTTTGTGGCTGCTATGCCATTACATTGCCAGTGAGGAGCAACACTGGATTGTCAACACTTATTAGGGTGCACAGTGGCCTTTTAAGGATGGCACAGGCACAAGGGATGCTGGTCTTTCAATGGATATCCAGTGATTAGCAAGTTATTCTGGAAAGAGCATGTGGTAAAATGGAGCTAGAATTGGGCAAGTGAAACATTATGGGGATGGGGTGGATAGTCAATGAGGTGACTTTGCTAAGATACGGGGAGAAATTCTGCTAGGTCACACAGTGAAAAAGCCTCCAAAAAGCTTGACATGAAAGCACTTATCCAAAAAATATGTAAAATTCAGCACAATGAACCATTCACAGTATCTGTCCTCTTTGATTTTGTGGAAATCTCTATTCACTAACCCATTCTCATCTTGACTTTATCAAGGACATGGATATTCCTAGTTAGTACACAGTAGCTGATCACACGTTCCCACAGAGAGAACATTATGACGTCTATTTAGTACTTTTAAAACAAGCTTACCACATTTTTAACAAAACCCAGCTTAATACTATAACTATGCTGTTAATTACTGATTCTTTAGTTAAAGCTTAATTGAGGTACATTATGTCAATCAATCAACTATTTCAGGCTGATTACTAATTATTGATTAATACATGAGTTGTTATGAAGTACAGAGTACAAAATGGTTTCTTTAGCCCCATGTTAGTACAAAATAGTGTCTTGATCTTTTTAGTTTACTACAGTAAATGTAGAATGATAATAGTCTTAAAACAGTTAAGATGCACTGAAAATCTATTGTCCAGGCTTGCCAATGCCTTTCAGGTTAGAACTGGAGCTTATTGCAATATTTTGGAATTTGCTATCCACTGTTGCATAAAAAAGGCCATTAAGCTCACTACTCATTCTCTGTTACTGGTGAGAACCAACTGGTGTGAGCACATATCTTCACTAGGATTGCAACTTTCCCCATGGTGCATGATGCCATTGACTGCATGCATATTGCTTTGTAGGTATTGCATGTCAACCAGATGAAATTCCACTTCCTTAACATCCTACTACAAACATTTGCGGTGATCTACATAGCTCAATGTCATGTATGCTGGCAGCAGTCACAATGCTTTAACATTGCAATAGTCCCCAGTTCCATATAAGTTACCACAACAAAGTAGAGGATGCTACTCAATGATTTGGGCTATCTGCTAGGACACATGGTTCATGATTTAAATGCACAACCCCTGTACACATGGACAATATACATGTGATAAAAGTCATACCAGCATATGAAATATCATCAAACAGATCACTTGGGATGCGTAAGTTCCCTCGCCTGGACATCTCTGGGCATTCCTTGTTGTACTCAGCAGAACTTGTTCATTGTGGTCTGCTACATGCTGCAAAACCTTTCTGTCATGAGGGCATAGCCCTTGCCACCAACTGCATGGAGACTAGCTCAGGAGTCTCTGAGGATCAATAGGAAGATAGGGAGAATGGCAATCAATGCAGCCTCTTTCTGACTGGACTGAAATAACTCCACAGAGGCTGGTATCCCGTCACCAAGTCATCCTTTATTTATACATGGAAAGTCCTTGTCACTGACCCAACTTCCTCAGAGCCAGCTTTCAGAGTTAACAGAACCTCTGACACTCCTGCTTATATCTGTCAGCCAGGGCTCCCTGATTGGACCAAGTTAAGACCCCCATGAAATCCACCTCATTGCCATCACTACATGGGCCATTTGTGATCGACTTCAGTACCAGTCAACATGACCCTATTTCACTATTCATGAATAGTCCCATATCATGCCTTCCCTTTTTTACTAACCGTCACAACATGCACTTGGCAACAATGCTAAAACCAAAAACCACAAACCAAACATTTTAAATCAAATATTTAAATCAAACATTGGCTTGTTAAATACAGAAGTCAACTTATCACTCTTGTGCATTCCATTAGTAGCACTCTTCTGTACGCCTCTGCCTGTTCCAGAGCTCCTACTCAGTGGTTCCGCAAGTGGCTGCAGCATGGCTGGTGGAAGACTGCTCATTTTCAGAGCCAGAGACTGTAAATGGCTTTGGATTTAGAAGCCCTGTCTCTGGACTGCTCTGTCATGACAACAGTCTGGGATGGATAGCTGAGTGCCCTAGTGAGATCATGTATTGATTTTTTTTTGACAAGAGAACAGCAGGTTCCCCTCCTCTCCCTAAGTCCATCCCTAATTCTAGTAAACTGCTACAAGCCCTGCCCAGTGCATTGAAAATCTTATTGTTTGAGGATAAACTGCTAGATTGCTAGGATACTCTACAAGACCATTTGTGCATGGCAATTCTGAACCAGAATGGCAGCAACCTGAACTTGATGCAACATTGACCATCATGTTTGAATCCATGATTGTGTAAAGGGACTTGGCCCCCACTTCCATGCCAGAAAAGATGGAGACTGGTTGCCCCATTATCGTAGTCATTCGTAGGAGATTAGGTTTCTTAATCCGCTAAGCATTTAACTGTGCAAATACAACAGTTTTCTTCTGTAAGCAACCCTATCAAGTTGTTAATTTGAGTCCTCTGAAGCAGAACCCCTGTGTGACCTCACTCTCTGGCAACCATGCATCTGTGCTATCCTTGCTCCATCCCCTTCTTGCAGGTCACTCATGCCTAGTGTCTTACCACCTGCAGATCCCACCCCTAGACAATTCTATAAATTATGGTCAATGTCAGTTTCTGACCTGGTGGTTGACAGTATGTATTTTCAACATCACTCTCTTCCTGTTGTTCCCTGACTGCCTGGTCTAGTTGCAAATCATGAGTAGCAGAAAAGAAAGGCACATGTTTAAGATTGTGGTGACAGGAGAAATGGAAATTTGATCCATGCTTACAACATCTGCTTATAAATCACATTAGAGTACGTGATGTGGGGGTGGTGGGATATGTGAAGGAAGACTAGCTATGCATTTTGATGGTTCTAATCCTGCCTTTGAACAGCATCAGTAGTTAACAAATTAAAAACGATGACACTGTCTCCCTCATGGATTTAGGAGATGAAGTCCATGCCAGTCACCCTCCATTATGTACCTGCCCTCTATGATTGAATGCCATATTTTCCTGCAAGAGAGGGAAAAGCATATCAATTCATATTATGAAATTGGATGTGTGGTTTGACTTTGGTAGTTGAATACTTGGCTGTTTTTGCAAGTTATAAAATCTGAGTTTGCACAGCACTGTGTCTGTGTGAAGGTGCAGTGAAGCATATGATTGTCAAGTACAATATGACCCCTGATTGATGGAGATTGTTGGTAGGTTAGTGATAGGAGTGCGGTGAATTGAGCATTGTCTGTGACTAGGGGCGCAACTGGTGAGGTATGAAATTGAAGATACATTCACTGACCTTGTGAAACCATTTAACTTCTTGTAGCACTGCATCCTGATTCTGAGAACTAAACTTCTGCATGAACGTTCATGGCTATCTGTTCCCAGTGCTTTCTGACTATATGTTTGATGACTTCCTCCACCCTTTCATATCTTTCATCTTTTCCTCTCCTCCACCAAGGTCTCCAGTGCAGCATTAAAAACAAACTTGAAGGACACTCTCCCAAGTGTAATTCTTCAAAGTTTCCCTGGTTAGATTCATTTCTCACACACTGCCAACATCAACTCCAACATCAAGAGGTGCAGATATCTTTAAATATTTCTAACTGCTCATGATATTAGTGCCCTGCTTATGAACAGCATGGTAGTGTGGCTGAATACTGAAATCTTTGAAATAAGTAGTCAACATAAAGTTAGCATGGTGTCTGGATTGCAAACGATAGGCACAAGTTACTGCTGCATTGCAATCTTTGCATTAATTTTCAGGGCATTATCAAATTTATCTCCTATTCTGTTTGTCAGGGGTCTTCAACCAAGGGCCATGACTCTTTAAAGATCTGTAAGAAGTTTTCCAGGAGACTGTTAATATACAGGCAAAAGTAATACCTTTTTAGCTCTAGCAAATTAAGCTGGCTCAAGTCAGCACAGCTCCCATTTGTGTGCTGGACAATGAGGTAACTGGAAAGGTGATGACAATTGGAAACTATCTGCAGTGTTTTGTTTGAAAAAGACAGGTTGTTGTAAAGCCATGGAAACAGGTGAAAGACACATCTGACACAGAGAGTTGAGTTGGGATTGTCCAAGCAATTTACCTGGACACAGAGACACCTTGGCTTCTGAGTAAGTACTAGTACCCCTCTGGTCAGGGAGGCGGTTCAGCTCTGATTTTATTAACAAAATATTCTTTATTTGAGCATTTCCTAAATTCTCACAATATTTACTCTCACTGTCTGAGAAAGTATATTACCTGCGACGATCCATGTGTTTGAGCTGGGCTTTTGAAATCACCTTCCTGTACAACGTAGGACTGGCTTCTTCCACAAAGATGGGTCTCACAGGTCAGGCCAGATCTTCTCCTAGGAATCTTAGGTTGCTGCATCATCTTCTACTGTGAATTTTGCTGCAAGTCTTCACTGACTCTTCACTGAGTGGCTGGTTTCCAGGTGTGTGTGTGAGTTTTTATCCCCCTTGCACCAGACATTCCAGAATGCTCTGAGGCCTTTGGCAAATGGCGTTCAAATCATCCACTAGGTTCATGAGGAAGTCATCAAACATATAGTCAGAAAGCACTGGGAACAATCTTCACTACTACCATGCTGGGAGGTGTAAAGTGCACTCAGACAGTCAAAATGCCAGAATGCCTGATTGATATTTCTCCAATATACAACCCTCAGGCTGGTTGTAATTGGTTACCCCTTGAACCTTTGTAACTTCTTTGATCTTGGTTTTCACCGTTATCTGTAGCATATATCTAATCATTGCTGTTTAATTTAGTTTGGCCAATTTTGCCAGGCTTGATTTCTCTGACTGTGGGACAATTTAGAATGTCCAGTTTCGGGGCCCATGGTTCCTTGACCACAGACCGTCCTGATTTGGACCAGACCAGAGCACACCCCTCCACTCACCAAAGTATTATAAGGAGATAATCTAGTCCATAACTTTTATTGTGTAAGGTGTTGTGCTCCAGATTTTATTTGATTGGTCCATCACTAGGCTTTGATCAAAACACACTTTATCCTTTCAACACAGTAAAATAGAAAAAAAGGTATAACTTTAACTCCATGGAAATACTTAACAAGGTAATGTATTATTCAACCACTAATCATCAACTGTTCCAATATAGGCAGCAGCCCATAAATGCACTTTTTGGCAAAAATGCAATTTAGCAAAACAGTTATGATTCTCATGTGCTGCCTCTCTTCTGTCCAGAAGAAAGAAACAATCTACCCCTTTTTATTTTTAACAGGAAGCCTTGTTGTCTAAGCAGCAGAGATCTCAAGCTTTCAGTTCCGGCAGGAAACTAGCAGAAACCTTCCACTAACTGTATTGCATTTTGGTAAAACAAACTAGGGCAGGACTTAAACAACTAATGGTAAGGCCCTGGGTAGTGTTGTAGAAAAGAGAGACCAAGGGGTTCAGGTATATAATTCTTTGAAATTTGCGTCACAGGAAGATAGAGCAGTTGAGAAGGCATTTAGTACGCTTGCCTTCATTGCTCAAACCTTTGAGTATAGGAGTTGGGACGCCATGTTGAGGTTGTACACGATGTTGGTGAGGCCACTTCTGGAGTACTGTGTACAGTTCTGGTCGCCCTGTTATAGGAAGAATATTATTAAACTGGAGAGGGTTCAGAAAAGATTTAGCAGTTTGTTGCTAGGAATGGAGAGTTTGAATTATAAAAATAGGCTGAATAGGCTAGGACTTCTCACTGAAGCGTAGGAAATTGAAGGGTGACCTTATAGTGGTTTATAAAATCACGAGGGACATAGATAAAGTGAATAGCAATGGTATTTCTCCTAGGGTGGGGGAGTTCAAAACTAGGGGGCATATTTTTGAGGTGAGAGGAGAAAGATTTAAAAAGGACATGGGGGACAACCTTTTACACACAGAGAGTGGTTAGCATGTGGAATGAACTGCCAGAGAAAGTGGTGGACGCAGGTACAGTTACAATATTTAAAAGATATTTGGATAAGTACATGAATAGGAAAGGTTTGAAGGGATATGGACCAAATGCAGGCAAGTGGGACTAGTTTAGTTTGGGAGCATGGTCGGTGTGGACCAGATGGACCGAAGGGTCTGTTTTCATGCTCTATGATTCTATGACTCTGTGAAAACAAAGCTGAAAGCCTTCCTGGTCTGTGTGAGCCCTGACATTGACCCCTCCTGATTCTTTTGTCACATTTTTGAAAAAAAAACACCCAAGGAAAACTCAAAAGCTGTTTATCATCTGCCTAACTGAAGAAGACATTCTAGCACCATGGTGGCAACACCCCTCTGAGAAACAGCACAGAATACCTCTCTCTGAACGGCACAGTCTTGTCATACTCGTGTTGATCCCTTGAAGTGCCTACTGAAAATGGGATCATAGGCTCAGACCACACTCTACTGCAGGCAGATATCAAGACTCAGATGGTTAGCCCAATTCCCTATGTACCTGGGTTCCCCAGCGTACATAAGCAATAATATCCTGTATAGTAACTATCTTGCTGATACACGTCAATAAACCTAGTAGTACTATATACAAATACCTTAATACATAAATTGAGAATTATCCACTATTTACGTACACTGGCTGACCCTTAAACCTCTTTGGTGATTAATAGCATTCAATAGAGTAAAATTCATACTGCACAACAAATTACATAGTTCTTTTACATTGCAGTTTGATGTCATTAATTTCTTGGCACCCACTATAGGAACATACAGTCCATAGTTAGTTTCTGCATGAGTTCCTTCTTCCAGTGGATGAATTTAACTGTGAGGATGGTGAGGTAGATCAAAGTAAACAGGATGAACAATACAGCCAGGTGTGATAGGAGACATACGTAACTGCACGTTTGTGTCCCAATCGCAGAAGTTATCCTATCAATGAGATATTTTGATTTCCCTGGTACTCTTTGAATTTGCTCTGTCTACTGAATAACAGTGCATTTGCCAATAGTGTTTGGGCCTGTTGTAATTTTTCTGGTATGAGTTCAATGCCAGTGTTGTACTCCTACCAGTCATGCCCGAAAGTTTGTCTGAGCTTGTCACTGACATTGACAAAGATCTCCCTCCTCCTGTGGATATCTGTGTTCAGGCTTCAGATCTCTACAGTACAATTTAGAATGGCATTTGTCCGTAAACTTCACAAAGCATTTGAATATATGGGGTAGGGGCGCAGAATTACTTTTTTGGTCTGCTTACATTTATCCAGTGGGGCACCTATGAGTCTTTTCTCTTTCTCAACAGGGTATGGAAGGGTGCTATCATATTCTAACCACACTCCTTTTCAAGTAATGCTGACATTTTCCACCTCGAAGACTTGTAACCCACTTTGATTTGGTGTTATGGTCGGGTCCTCAGTACCATCCATATGGCCTTTCCTGGGGTCCCCTTACAATTGTTGTTAAACCAAACCCTGGTCAGTTGTTGTAATCAACAATTTGAAATACTGGGGCTCCTCTTTCTGTGGAACAAGTGCTCTATATTCTCATCACTGATCAAGATGGGACCTGTCCTCGCTTATCCTGCTCGACATTCTCCCTCAACTGTTTGATCATCCACTGGCCATAGATTTTGCACATGGTCATATTCTATTGCATGTTGTCATCTTTCTCCATCTTTCCCCAGATGATCTTGTTTATGGACCTGGCATGTCCATCTAGCACCATTACCAGGTGTTGGTCTGCCTGATTTTCTTTTATTCACCTCCTCGGCATCTGCTGACTGTCCACATTAATTTTATCCAAGGTGTGTTTTATTTGCTGGGTTAAGGGTCTGAGCTGATGATCCAAATTAGCCAAATCAAGCAGATTGACTATGGTCACTCCTGCTCCGTAAATGTCAAATCATTCAACATATCTCTTTTACTATGCCCTACTGGCCTGGGTCTTGCCTCTCCGTGTCAATCCCTGCTTTTCCATTTTAATAGCCGATGGATCAAATGCAAGTATAATTTCTGAAGCTGGGAAGAGCACCTGGGTTCTGGATAAGTCTAATACCACTCGTCCCAATTTGTCGTGTATGTTGTCATTCAGCGTTTTGCCCGCGTGTTTTAAAACAACCTTATTTTGTGGTCTTGTGTAGTCTTTGAACAAATGAGTAGGGGCGCACTTCAGGCTGGTTTTAGTCCATTTCTAACTTCATATGGGACATAGCTCCGCTCATGCCCTTTCCAGAGCATCATTGCCCAATTTCATGCCCTTTCTTTGAGCCAGTAGCCAAACATCCCATTTCTGCATATCTGTTTGTGGAAAAACCCCACCAGCCACCATGGTGTCTGTGCTCAGGCAGCAATAATCTGAGCTCCTATTTGTCTTCCTATGCACAACTCGCTAGATTTCACACGCAAATGTCATGGATTTGTTGGGATAGATCCACAAAATACCGTCCTCATATTCACTTGCCTCCGGTGGGACAAACCACATAGAGCTGGGGTACGTATACACTTGCCTAATTGAAGCTTCTGATGATTGTATCCTGGCAATCCAGCTGATGATGTAGACCAACAGGCTATATGTCATCATCCTGGAGACAGGATCAAGATGGCCTCTGTTATTATCTTTCTATAATATCTGACCAAATTTGGATACCTGTCTCTAACCATCACAATCACTTCGAGGCCTGCCTCTTCTGGCCTGAATTGGTGAGACCAGCTGTGGTTCAGTTCCCGAAGTTGAGGCCTCAGGAAGGACAGTATCCAGGGATTGTCAAGGATCCTTGACTGGATTGGTAAGTGCGACCGGATCTGGATCAGGATCGGGAATTTGGATTGCGTTTGAACCAGTGACTGGTCCGGGGTCTGGATGAGGACTCGGCTTGGGGTCTGCTTCCCCCAATTCCCTAATAAACACATGGAGTTGGTGGCTATTGCCTTGGGCTGTGTAGGCCTTTAACTAATTAATGAGGTACCATCCTGAATCTAGCAAAATTCTGTACATGGACTGGCTGGCCTTGTCCCCTACAAATGGAGACCTGAATATCTCAGAAATAGAAATGTTCCTGGCTGGAAACTTTGTAATATCATTTGCTGCCCTATCTTGTACTCTATTGAGTTCACCTTCACATCAAATTACACCTTTCTTTGCTTAATCAAAAATGCAACTCCGCCTCCCCCTTTTCTCCACTTCTGTCCTGCCTAAAGCACCTGTACCCTGACACATTAAGCTGCCAATCCTGTCCCTCCCTTAGCCATGTTTCTGTAATGGGTATAATATCCCAGTCCCACGTACCTATCCACACCCTGAGTTCATCGGCCTTATCTGCCAGCCCTCTTGCATTGAATAGACGCAATTTAATCCAACAGGCATTCCTCGCTTCCTGTCCTGTTCCAGCCTGACCTGTCCCTTAAACTTGCTGATTCTGATTACTGTATTTCCTTCTACCGTCACACTTGCCTTCCTGTTGTTGAGGATCCCACCAACCTCACCCCCACCCCGCCGCCACCAATCTAGTTTAAACCCTCCCTTGCAGCACTAGCAAATCTGCCTGCCAGGATATTGGTCCCCGTCCAGTTCAGGTGCAACCCATCCCTCTTGAACAGGTCACCTCTGTCCCAGAAAAGATCCCAATGATCCAGGAATTTGAATCCCTGTCCCATGTACCAATTCTTTAGCCACGCATTCATCTGCCATATCCTTCTATTCTTACTCTCAGTAGCACGTGGCACTGGAAGTAATCCAGAGATTACCACCGTCAAGGTCCTGGTTTTTAATTTTTTTCCTAGCTCTCTATAATTACTCCTCAAGACCTCATCCCTATTTCTGCCTATGTCATTTGTGCCAATGTGCACAATGACTTCTGGCTGCTCACCCTCCTCCTTGAGAACGTTCTGCAGGCGCTCCGAGACATCCAGGATCCTGCTACCCAGGAAGCAACACACCATCTTGGACTTCCATCTGCGGCCACAGAATCTCCTGTCTGTCCCCCTAACTATCGAGTCTTCTATCACTAAGGTTCTGTTTACCTTTACCCTTTCCTGGTGTGCCCCAGAGCCAGTCGTAGTGCCACTGACCTGGCTACTGCTGCTGCTCCTTGATACCAGGCCCATGACAATCCAATCCTCAGTGCAGGTGACTATTTCCAGGCTCTAATGTATGTACCAAAGTGATGCCTCTCCATCTCCCGTCTGCTGAGTACAGTAAAAAGTGTATAAGTCGCCGCTTATGGTACCATCTTAGTCAAAAGGTCCCCAGGTACAGCTTCTTCAGTTACAGTTCTTAGAAAAATAGAGAAGTATAAAGTCCAGCATTGCAGATTTTAGGAATAAGCTATAAAATGGTGAAAAAAAATTGTTCAGCACAACAGTCTTCCAACCCAGTCCATGCTGGCACCTAGCCTTGAGTCCGCACTTGGCCTTGACTCTAGATCTCACCAGGATTCACTTCAGGGTTCATGAGGCTGGGAATCACCTTGAGACCAGAAGTCCATGCTGAGTCCATGCCGTGCTACACTGGGCCGGCATGCCTCCATGCCAGGCAGAGAGGATGCCTCGTTGGGTGTGAGCAGAAGCCACTGAGGCCACCCACTGAGGCGAGGCACGGCTCCATCACTCTTTGGAGTGTGTATCCAACTGGGTGTATAAGGAGTTAGTAGGATTTTCTTCACTAATTTTGATTACATGACCTCCCCGGCTGTTTCCTCTTTGGTCTTTACAGCACTGGGGTCTTGAGCCTGGCTCCTGTGACAGTGCTAGCTGCCTGGGTATCCTGCAGTCCCTTTTGAAGTGGTCTGTGTCTCCCCAGTTGTGGCATTTCCCTTGCAGTAGCAGCTGGTGCCCTGGACCTCTCCGCTGCTGATCCCTATCTGTCACTGCAGGCATACGGAGGTGGATGGCTCCGATAATAACTCCCCTTGTTTTGGTCACCCACTTTGTTCCTCCACACAGGACTGGGGTTTGGGACTTCTACTGGGTGCATTTCTCCCTTGCCTGATTTGGGGTGCTCTGATTCAAGAATCTCTTTCTCCCAAGTGCAGGCCATCCTCCTTATCACCCATTGTTCTGTGTGGGTGTTGTTTGTGAAATCAACATTCTCACAGGATCTCCTTGATGTCTCAGTTGCCAATTTACCCTGTTTTGGAGTGTCAGTACAGTCTGTGAACAGTGACCACAGGCACCAAGCAAATGCAGTTGGGTGCTGTCCTTTTAACTGTCTACACTTATTTCATCCTTCCATGGGGTCTCCCCTATTGTTTTCATGGCCTGCGGGTCCCCTCCTCCCACATTCTGAGGATTGGATAATGCAGAATGGATTGTGGGGCTCAGGCACATTAATATTTATTTTACCTCCTTGACATTGTCAAGCCTGTGGAGAACCCTTTTTTGGTGGGTGCAGTCAATAAAATATTTTTCGCTATCATCAGCAATTGTGCCATTGTAAATGGGATTGTATAAGTAATTGGATTATTATTCTGGCCATCCTGATGAGTTGTGGCCATTGCGTTCATTGAGGCAGGGTAAGATCCTGGGGTGCCAAAGGATTTACTCCCACCAGAAAGGGGTCCCCAATATCACCACTCTCAGAATATATACATATATTCTTCCATTTGCTTCCAGTCTATCCCATATTTGCTGTTCCCATCTTATTGTCCCAAACTTGCATATTATTTCCCTTTGCATGGAAAATTGGGACTTTGAATTTTTCAAGCTTGCGCTGGCATTTCAAAAGGTCCACAGTGCGGTTCTGTTTTCTTTGTCTGTCTGGTGCAGGACTCTGAGCACAACCTGTCAGTTTTTGTATTTCTCATTCAGCTCATTAACCGCTCTTTAGTCTGCGTCCTGATCACTGACCATGTGCTGTTCCTCCTGGTACGATCTATCATACTGGGTCTGAAACTGTCCCAAGTGTACCAGATCTGTCTGGCTCCTCTGGTCTTGCTCTACTGCTTTGACCTTTACTTTCTCCAGTTCCTGATTCACTTCCTCCAACTCCTTACTTAGCTTCACTTTCTCCCATTGTCTACCTCTCAGCTGCTCCATGCAGCTATCATTATAGTCTTGCTGAGTTTTAAAGCATGCTTCTCTTTAGCTTTCCATGCCACCTCCCAGCATTTCTGTCCCACGGGTCCTCGACCCATTATTTGCTCACTGCAATGGTTGACCTACCTGGGCCACTTCTTATTTTGATACTTACTTGGTATATTCTCCATTCTGGACATTGCCATTCTTCTATTGTTTCCTTCTAACTTACTACTTCCTCACTATCTCTCTCATGGGTCCTTGATCCTATATTAACTGTTTTTTTTGCTTCTCTGTACATCTGTGTCCTGGACTCTTTTCATAGTCTTTTACATTGTGGGACCGTGAGCTTACTCTAGCTTCTCTGTATCCTTGTGAGTGCCTGACCTCATTATTTGGATTATCACCACCACGTAGGTCCTCTGACCCTGTATTAAGTTTCCTTTCCTCTGTTTTCTGCAGGACCTGACCCTGTACTATGCTAGATTTCCTGTTCCTGAAATAAATCTGTTTCAGCGATAGTAGGAACTGCAGATGCTGGAGAATCTGAGATAACAAGGTGTAGAGCTGGATGAACACAGCAGGCCAAGCAGCATCAGAGGAGCAG
>NC_063340.1:44056623-44067062 GCF_021869965.1 Rhincodon typus | reverse complement strand
GGATTCTCCAGCATCTGCAGTTCCTACTATCTCTGACCTAATTATTCTAATCCCACTTTCCAGGACTTGGCCCATAGCCTTGAGTGTAAGTGCACCTCTAAATGCTTCCTAAATGTTGTGAGTGTTTCTGTCTCTGTCACCCTTACAGGCAATGAATTCCAGATTCTCATCACCCTCTGAAAAACGTTTTCCTCACATCTTCTCTAATTTTATAATCCCCTCATAATTTCCTACATTTTATTCTTGTCCCCTTTCAATCTCCTCTGCTGTAAGAAAAATAACCCCAGTCTGCCCAATCTCTCTTCATAACTGAAACTCTCCAACACAGGCAACACCCTGGTAAATATCCCACTGCACCCTCTACAGTGCTATCACACTCTTCCAGTAATGTGGATTCCAGAACTGCACACAATACTCTAACTGTGGCCTAACCAACATTTTATACAGTTTCAGCATAACCTCCCTGCTCTTAAACTCTATGCCTTGGCTAATAGAAGCAAGTATTCCATATGTCTCTTAACCCTTTTATCCACTTAAGGGACCAATCTACATGTACACTAAGGTCCTTCTGATCCTTGTGCTCCCTCGGGTCCTACCATTCATCATGTACTCCCTTCCTGCCTTTTTTTTGGATTATTTTACTTTTATGTCTATGTAATTTAATTTGTAGTTATTTACAGAACATAATTGATTCAGACATATGATCTATCAGCAATAAATTTACTCCATGTTCATTACAAACTGTGCTTGGTACATTTAATCCCAGATGAGGGTGCTAATGTGCCATATACAAAGTTAAAAAGGAATAGTGCCCAATACAAAGGAAAATGAAAGAATATATCATTTGGAGCCCTTTGTCTTTAAAGTATAAGGTTTTGACCTGAGACTCATGTTGATTAGCTGATTTATCAGTCAATGATAGTGAATATTGTAATTATTGAAAATTCTCCATTCCTTTAATTTTTCACTGTAGCCATTTCTGTAGGATCAGGTGCCAGCTTCTTCAGAGACAGAAAATAAAGACAGCAGCTTGTTTTTGATTATCTACCCAAAAAAGGTGCTCTTAGAACCTCCTTGCAAAGAGTAGGTTTGTTGTGACATTCATTGTGTAAATGTTCAGAACTTGGCATTTGTTAATATCTTCGTGAGACTGTGATAGGTTTACACCCATCCAAACCTCATAATGGAGACAGTCTATTTTTACAAAGTGTTTTGAAGGCCCATTGTCAGAATTTTTTTGTTATCCTTCGATATAAGTGAGATGGGGTTTCAAACATCTTTGCCTAACAAGTTTCAAATTTAAATTTTTGTCAAGGAGTCTTGTCCCCATACAGAGACTTTTGAAGGCCTCATTGTAAGCTACATGTTCCAGATGATTATTTTTTGCTGTCTCGGTGATTACTCCTTGGAGAGCCTTTTCTGCATATGGTAATGAGTCTCAGCCATTAGATATTTCTTTGTACCTTCTGGAGAGTTGGGCTATTTTTGTGGCTATTTTTATTTCCCAGCTCTCTTAGCTATGTTTTCTATCAGACCCAAAATTCAAAGCTTATATGTTAGTCAATTAATAATCCGTATTTTGTATCACAATTGCACAGTCAAAATGTGATAACAATTGCTGTGCTTGCTTAACTAGTTTGTAGCTACTGTGCATTGAATGCAAGAACAAACATAATATATATCATATTTTTATGGTGTACACAGATAATAAAATTGCCTTATGAAGAAAGGCTAGACAGAAGAGTCAAGAGGTAACTTATTTGAAACATATAAAATCTGTGGAGACTTGACTAGGTGGGTGTGGAATGGATAGTTCCTCTTCTGGGAGAATCTAGAACTAGGGCAACTACACATTCATACCTGTAAATACCTACACTGTGATCACCGTTTACCAATTTACTTTTGCAGGTGTTGACCTGCTTAATCACATACTCACCTCGACCTCTGATGCCCCTATCTTTGGTAAAATCCTGGCTTTCTTTCCCCTCGATATGACTCACATATTTCTCACTCAAGCCCCAAAGCTGAATACTTGAACACCCCTGCCGCACAACAGGTTTTATTATTTAACTCCATATGTTTGAATTACATCAAGGACTATCAGCCTTGAAAGCAAAAATATGGGAAAGATTAGTGGTAAGCCTGAGGCTTTTTTTTATCACAGGTAGACAGCATCATTCAAGAAGGCATTTAGCACACTAGCCTTCATTGCTCAGACCTTGAGTTTAGGAGTTGGGGTGTCATGTTGAGGTTGCATAGGATGTTGGTGAGGCCACTTTTGGAGTGCTGTGTACAGTTTTGGTCACCCTGCTATAGGAAGGAAATTATTAAATTGGAGAGGGTTCAGAAAAGACTTACCAGGATGTTGATGGGACTGGAGGGTTTGAGTGATAAGGAGAGGCTGAATAAGCTGGGACTACTTTTCTCAAGTGTAGGAGGTTGAGGGGTGACCTTATTGAGGTTTATAAAATCATGAGGGACATAGATAAGGTGAATAGCAAAGGTCTTTTTCCTAGGGTGGAAGTTCAAAACTAGGGGGGCATAGGTTTAAGGTGAGAGGAGAAAGATTTAAAAGGGATCCTAGGGGCAACTTTTTCACTCAGAGGTAGGTTTGTATGTGGAATGAACTGCCAGAGGAAGTAGTAGATGCTGGTACATTTAAAAGATGTTTGTACAGGTACATAAATAGGAAAGGTTTAGAGGGATGTGGGCCAAACGAAGGCAAGTGGGACTAGTTTAGTTTAGGAAACTTGGTTGGCATGGATAACTTGGACTGAAGAATCTTTCTATGCTGTATGCCTCTCTGACTCTATAATAAAAGATAACCAAAAGTAATAGAGGGAGAAGATAAACTTGCAAGTAATATCAAGATAAACAGGAAGAGCTTCTTTAAATATGTAAAAAAGGAACAGTGAGGTCAAAGTTAACAAAGGCCCCCTAGAAAATGAGGCTGGGGAAATAATGGGGATGCAGGAAATGGGAGAGGAGTTGAATAAATTTTTACAACAGTCTTCACAGTAAAAGACAGTATTACCATTCCAAAGAAACTAAATAATAAAGGGTAAAAGAAGAAGAGGAAATTAATACAATAACTAGTTCTTAGGAAACACGTGGGGCTGAAGGCCAATACATTGCCTGGACCTGATTGGATGCATCCTAGAATATTAAAGAAAGTAGCTGGAGATAAAGGATGCATTGGTAGTAATTTTCCAAGAGTCATTAGAAACTAGAAAAGTCCCAGAGGATTGGAAAATTGCTAATGTAAAAACTCTATTCAAATAGGGAAGGAGACACCAAAAACTGGTAACTATCGACCAGTTAACTTAGCACGTTATGGGGAAGATGGTACAGCCTGTTATAAAGGCTGTTATATCAGAGCATTTAGAGAAGTATAATATAATCAAGCAGAGTCAGCATAGCTTCATGAAGGAAGAATCATGCCTGACAAATCTATTAGAATTCTTTGAAGAAGTAACAAGCAGGATAGATAAAAAGGAAGCAATGGATGTAATATATTTGGATTTTCAGAAGATGTTTGTTAAAGTCTCACATTTGCTATACGGGGTTGGTTAATTAATAGAAGACACTGTTGGGATAAAGGTGGGCATTTTCAGTGGCAACCTGCAACTAGTGGAGTGCCACAGGGATCAATGCTGGGGCATCAATTATTTATAATATGTATGAATGACTTGGATGAGTAAAGTGAATGGTATTTAGCCAAGCTTTCAAATGTTACAAAAATAGATGGGAAGGCATGTGCTGAGGACGGGTCTGCAAAGGAATATAGGCAGGCTAAGTGAGTGGGCAAAAACTTGGAAGATGGAGTATAATGTAGGAAAATGTGTGATTATGTACTTTGGCAGGAAGTAGAGAGGAGTTAAATATTATTTAAATTGAGAAAAGTGCGAAAAGCATAGAGAAATTTGGAAATCCTTTTGCGTAAATTACAAAAAAACTAGCATACGGGCTCAGCAGGTAATAGGGAAGGCAAATGGAATGTTGGCCTTTATTTCAAAGGGAACAGAGTATAAAATTAGGGAGGTCTTGCAGAAATTATACAAAGCACTAGACCCCTGCTATCCTCTTCCGTCGGCTAGAAGGTAGAAAAGTTTGTAAACGCATACAAACAGATTCAAGAACAGCTTCTTCCCTGCTGTTATCATACTTTCAAATGGACCTCTTTAATGCTAACGTTGATCTTTCTCTGCACCTTCTCAGCACCTGTAACATTGTATCCTGCACTCTATTCTGTTACCCTGATGTACTTTGTATAGTACAGTCTGCCTGTAAAGCACCTAAGACAACACTTTTTGCCTCGGTACATGTGACAAAAATCAAATCCAATCAAATCAAATCCATAGCTGGAATACCGTGAACAGTTTTGATCTCTTTTTACCTAAGAAAAGATATATTGGCAAAGGAGGATGTTCAGAGAAGGCTAACTAGATTGATCCTGGGTATGGAGGGACTGTCTTATGAGGACCAGTTAAGTAAGTCGGGTCTATAATCATTGGCATTTATAAGAATGAGAGGGATCTTATTGAATCATGCAAGATTCTTAAGGTTCTTAACAGGGTAGATGCAGAAAGGTTGATGCTTCTTTGAGAGTCTAAAACCAGAGGACATACTCTCAGAATAAGGGGTCTCCCATTTAAGTAAGAGATGAGGAGGAATTTCTTCTGAGTATAGTAAGGGTCATTAAGTATATTCTAGGCTGAGATAGAAAGATTTTTAATTATTTGAGTGAATTAAGGGCTATGGGGCAAAGGTGGGAAAATGGAGTAGAAGATCAACAGATAAGTCAAGATCTCATTGAATAGCAGAGCAAACTCTCATGGGCTGAGTGGGACACTTCTACTCCTAAGTCACCTCCAACCTCCCAATTCTCTCAAATGTTTGAATAAATTGTCTCAAATCTTGGTAATCCTTCTCAGAACTCCATGTTTAAATCTGTCTTGTCAGGTTTCTGCTCCTACCTCAATGCTGAAATGACACTAATTGAAGTTACGAACTACATCCTCTGAGATTGAAGTGTAATCTTCCCTCCTTATCCATCTCAATCTCTCTGCCCCTTTGGCATTTGTTAACCTCCCACACCTTTGCTTGGTTCCTCTTTTGCCTATCCAGTCATAGACAGATTATCTTCAACTATGATTTATCTTCCCATCTCTGAACCATTACCCAAATGACATTCCTTGACTTTTTACTGAATCTCATCTACAACTGGTCTTTAGAAGATATGGTTAAGTTTCCAGATATACTATTCTCAGATGGCCACCAAACCTAATATTTCCAGATCTAATATTTCCCATCCTGAGGAAGGGTCACCAGACCTGAAACGTTAACACTGATTTTTCTTCACAGATGCTGCCAGACCTGCTGAGCTTTTCTATTCTATTTTTGTTCCTAATATTTCCAAAGTTACCATTGGTACAAAACTAGTAGGAATGTGTGTTGTGAAGATGATGTTAAGAGTTTTCAAGAGATTTTGGACAGGCTTAATGAGTGGGCAAGAACATGACAGATGGAATATAATGTGGAAAAAGTGAGGTTATTCAATTTGGTATGAGGAACAGATGTACAGAGAATTTGTAAGATGGCAAGAAGTTGGAAAGTATAGATGTACAAAGAGAGTTAAGTGCCTTGTTAGTAAGTCAATGGAGGCTAACAGGCAGGTACAGCAAGCTATTAGGAAAGCTGATGAAATGTTAGCCTTTATTGCAAGAGGGTTTGAGTACAGGAGTAGTGAATTCTTGCTTTAATTGTATCAAAGCCTGATTGGACTGCAACAGGAGTAGTGTGTGCAGTTTTGGTCTCAGTGTCTCAGGAAGTATACTGTTGCCATAGAGGGAGTGCAGTGAATGTCCACCAGACTTGTTCCTGGATGGCAGGACTATCCTATTAAAAGAGACTGGGTAAACTGGACCTGCATTGTCTAGAGTTTTGAAGATGAGAGGTGATTTTACTGAAAGGCACAAAAAAATTGAAAGAGATAGACAGGGTAGATGCAGGTGAGATGCTTCCCTTAGATGGGGAGCTTAGAATGATGGGGCATAATTTAAAAATAAGGGGGTTTCCACTTGGGACTGAGATGCAACAACTTCTTTTTCCTAAGTAAGGTGAACGTTTGGGATTCTGTATCCCATAAGGCTGTGGAAGCTCAGTCTTTGAGTATGTTTAAAGATTGGTAATCAAATTTGTCAATGGTATTAAGGGGTGTGGCGATGGTGTGCATAAAGGGCATTGAAGTCTTCGATTAGCCATGAAAGTATTAAATGGTGGAGCAGGCTCAGTGGGCTGAATGATCTGCACTCTTGTCCCTATTCTTACGTTTCTTTGGTTCCACCAACATGTCAACGATACCATTGGCTCTGGTGTCAGTCTTTTTGCCCAATATCCAACCTGAGAACAACTCCAGTTTCTTCTAGCGAAATGTTTGAGAAGAACAAAGCTGTTCCCATTTAATGCCAAAACATTGTTCACTGGCTGCTGACATAAGCCCCTGCCCCAGGACACTACCTCAAGCTGAGCAGGTTGCTTGCAACCTCTGCTTCCTATTTGCCCCTAAGCTAAAAAACCTAGCCCTATAACCTCACCATTACATAGGTCACAATGAAATTTTAAGTCTACACCTCCATAAAGCTAACTCCTATGACTTTCTGATATCCATATCCCACAATCTAATTTCCACACACACACACACACACACAAACTTTGGTTTTCAGATTCTATCTCCTCCCATGTTTCCCTGATCATTTCTTTCACTACCACCTCTTCCTGGGTTGGAAGAGGCAGGTTATATTCATATAAATCCCGACCCATTAATTTACATAATTATATTAACCACGTCTTAAAGTACTTTCAATATTGTTGCTTCCCACATTTGCTAAATCACAGTCATCATCTTGGGGTTATCATTGACCAGAAATTGAACTTATTCAGGTATATCAAATCTGTGGCTACAAGGCAGATCAGAGGCTGAGAATTCTGAAGTGTGTAACTCCTCCTGACTTCCCAAAGCCTATCCAGCATATACAAAACACAAATCTGGGGTGAAATGATGAAATGCTCTTGATTTTGATGGATGTGTGCAACTCCAGCAACTCTCTTTCAAAGCTAAACACAATCCAGGACAACACAGCCCATTTGATCAACTTGCCATCCACCACCTTCATTTTTCACTCGCACCCACCACTAGCACAGTGGCAGCAGTGTGTATATTGTACAAGATGGACTCTAGCAACCTGTCAGGCCTCCTTCAACCATATCTTTAAAACTGGTGGTCTCTATCAACGAGAAGGACAAGAGTGGCAGGCATGTAGGAATGCCACAACCTGCACATTCTGTTCCAAACCACGCATTGTCCTGACTTGGCTTCATATCTTCACTGTTGTTTGTTCAAAGAAATGGAACTCCCTCACTAACAGCACTGTGGGTATGTCTACATCAGAGGGACTGTAGTGGTTCAAGAAGGCAATCACTGGCAACTTCTCCAGACTAGTTAGGAATAGCAACAAACGCTGACTTTGTTGTTGATGCCCACATCTAATGAGAGAAAAGAAAGATATTTGTGGATATCAAAATTTAATTCCATGACACATTTGAGCTGAATGTGAGAACAAGTTTTTACCCTCACCTCATTTCAGCCTACTGTTTTTTATAATGTTACTTTTTTCTTTGGTTGTATCTTGTACTTAAACCACTTGTTTTACTTTTTTGCAATTAAACTGCATTCGTTCACTATTCTGTTCATTGTCTCTTTCAGCTCCAAGATTCATCTTCCATATTGTTCTGTATATTCTGCTTGCTCTTTTTCTCCTGTTAGTTGTCGGCAGCTGTCTTAAATACCAGAGCATCTATCGTGGATGCTGAAAATTTGAAATGAAAACAGAAAATGCCACATAGCCTAAGTATTTACAGCATTTTCTCTGCAAAATAGCCGATGTGTAAGTGCATTGGTAACAGTCTGATTCAGATGATCTTCTACTTCTGAGTAGTTCCAATTGCTTCAGAATTCATCCTGATATTTTGGGAACCTGAAATCCTCCTCTCTGTTGAAGTTTTGAGCCTTTCTTTTTTGAGACATAAACACAAACACTCTTTGAAATCGGGAACTTGACATTTGCAGGTGCCAAACAAAATCAGAAAGTGTTGTATGTGTACAACAGATTGTCATCAGACAATCAGCCTGTATTCACATGGCTTAGCTTCCTGTAGTTGTCGCCTACCAACGTGATCATGCTATGCCATCGCAAATAAATGCTCAACTGCTGAAAAGAATATGAATAAATGCCGGAGTATAGCTCTTGGTTTGAGTGTTCAAGCATTTTTAAATTTGCACTGACAACTTTTTTATGACTGAGTCACATTGAGAGGATTTCATAATATGGTATGCTTCATTCACTTTCTACCCTCCACTGTGTGGTCCTACTGGCCTACACTCACGTCTGCTAATGGACACCTATTATCTGCTCCTTCTTTATTTAAAATGCACACCTTTAGATTCTTCAGGTTTCCCTTCCTACAAGCAGTTAAAATTGAAGCATTTAAATGTATTACAGCTTCTCTGCTAATCACTTCATTTTCCAACATGTGCTTTTCATTGGTCTCAACCTTTTCAGCTTTTTAAGGCTCTTATCAAAATCACAGATGGCATCCTATGTGACTGACAAAGGGACACTATACCTCATCGTCCTCCTTGACCTGCCTGCAGTCTGTGTAATGGTTGATCATACTGTTTTGCTCCAGTGCCTTTCCATTATGATCCAACTGGGTGGGGTCACATTCACCTGGTTCCATTCCAAACTGTTTAATTGTAGCCAGAGTATCACCAGCATAGATTCAATAGAATTAATGTTCTCCCTCTGTGTTAGAATGGCTCTATGACATAAAATGGTTCCTTTTCCACTGTAACACTATTAACTTTGGTGTCCCCCAAGGTTTTATCCCTGGCCGCCACCTATTTTGCATCTATGTTGCCCTGCATGATGTTACTTGAAAACGGAGATTACTTTTCAAGTCTTCACTGGTGATACCAAATTCTACTTCATTGCCATTTCTCTCAATTCCTCCACTATGCTAAATTATCACGTTCTTTGTCTGACATCTAGTAATGAATGGGGAGAAATTTCTTCTGATTAAATATTGGGAAGACTGAAGGCATTGTCTTCAATACACATTATAAACACCCATCTGTAGCTACCAACTCCATTCATCTTCCTGTAATTAACTGTCTGAGGGAGACCAGACAGTTCTGGTGCTATATTTGACTCTGAGAAGGCCATCCAATCACATATTCACGCTATCACTAAATCCATCTATTTTCACCTTCATTGTTATGTAATTTCAACCCTGCTCATATGCTTCTGAAACCCCATTCATGTCTTTGTTACCTCAAAACTTGACTAGTTCAATGTACTCTGCTTCCCATAAACCTGAGGCCATTCAAAAACCTGCTCTCCACGATCTTCCTCACACAAGGTCTTGTTCACCTATCACTCCTGTGTTTGCTGACCAACATTGGCTCAAAGACAAGCAACACTTTGATTTTAAAATTCTGATCCTATTTTGCAAATCTCCCATGGCCACTCGCTTAAACACTGTCTAATTTTGCTTTGCCACTCCAATGAAGCACTTTAGGACATTGTATTATGTTAGAGGCACTGAAAAAAAAATTATTGGTCTTTGTTTTTCAAAAATCTAAAGGGGATAATTATTCGGTTAGTTTTGATTTTAATGAGCACCCCTTACCAAATTCCATTGATTTTTATGTATAATTCTGGCTGCATCTTTTATAAAACAGAACATACACTCTGAATGCAAATATGCTGGCATGATCCATCTGCACATGTGCAGTTGCACCCATGATATTACACCAGCCCCTATTTTCTGACCTTGTAAACGTTTAACTCAGAAGATTCAACTCATTCATTTCATTTAAATGAGAAAGAAGGGGAATTTTTCTATATACAAATTATCTGCTAAAGACGCAAAGCTGACTCAGCTAATCAGAAACCAAATCATTGTCCTTGCACAAATAGCAAAAACTTCATTGGCAAGTAATCATTGTCATGAGCTGGGTTCTCTGATATTTTTTTCCACAGTATCTTTTTTAGTTTTACAATGGAGATCAGGAATTTCAATGATTTCCTTGCACAAACAGCAAAAACTTTACATTTCACCTTCAACACAGAAAATATCCCAAGGAGCTTCACAGAAATGTAGTTGAAAATAAATGAAAGTTGAGACAAAGGAGGAGCTATTGTGTGTGTTGGGTTCACTGAGTGGTGGTATTGGCCACAAACAGTCTTATTAAAATAAGACATAGTAGGAACTGCAGATGCTGGAGAATCCGAGACAACAAGGTGCAGGACTGGATGAACACAGCAGGCCAAGCAGCATCATAGGAGCAGAGAGGCTGACGTTTCGGGCCTAGACCC
>NC_063340.1:44055662-44056123 GCF_021869965.1 Rhincodon typus | reverse complement strand
GTTCTTAAATAAGTAAAATAGAATACTATTTATTCATTAGTTTCTTAAGTGACAGTGGGAATTTGTTAGATTAACAGATTTGAGTCAAATTAACAGTTGTTCATGTGCCCGATCTCACTTAATAGCTGACTAGTTCTAAGGTCATAAAAAATTTGGCTTTGAATATGCAATTTGCCAGTGATGTCAAAATGATCATGATATCAAATGATGCAGTACATGCGTTTTATATATAAAGGAGAAATAATAATATCGAACAGACATTCCACCTTTTGCTTTTCTTATCCTTTTTTAATACCTTTCTTTAAAAAACTGTAGAATATAAAGGGAAAGGTAGAGTTTGAATGTTCCATCTCATAAGTTCTGCAGTTTGTAAACAAGTCTCTTTCACAATCTGAGATAACAAGGTGTAGAGCTGGATGAACACAGCAGGCCAAACGGCATCATAGGAGCAGGAAAGCTGA
>NC_063340.1:44006123-44055562 GCF_021869965.1 Rhincodon typus | reverse complement strand
TAGGCCCGAAACATCAGCTTTCCTGCTCCTATGATGCTGCTTGGCCTGCTGTGTTCATCCAGCTGTACACCTTGTTATCTCAGATTCTCCAGCATCTGCAGTTCCTACTATCTCTTTCACAATCTGTCAGCTAGCTGACACTTGTCTCTCATCATGAAACCAAGGTCAGTATAAAGAGTGTTCAAACTATGCCAACTGTTAGTTATTTACAGGTGTGGTTGACGAAAATTTATTTAGCATTCTAGAGCTGTGAGGCCATTCTACTACAATTCTGATTTGTAACTACAAGTACACAGGTTCGTGTCTATTCAAAAAGAGTACTTAAGTGGTGGTACACACAGCATTCCTAGAGCTAGCATAAAACAATATTACTTTTGGGTATAACCCATTTTATGTTTAGTCACAACAGTATTGTGCTGTAATCAGTTTTTAAATTCATTTTCTATTTCTATTCAATTCAGGTAGCCATAATAGATTTTCAGTTTCAGGCCTACTATGAAATGCTTAGATTGAAAAGCTAATTTATTTATTTCTCAGGTTTCAGTTGAAGCTCACTTGATGCATTATTTGTTGCTTAGCAGCAACATTTGAATTATTGTCAACACAACGGCCTTTGTGTGATCCATAAATATTCTAAGCATATCACTCCTCCCTTTGCTTGAAAAAGCAACGGAGACTGCTATGCAGTAATTTAAAAAGGAACACTGCCTTTTAACGTGACTAGGGCTTTAATCAGATTTAGGCTTTGTGTTAAATGTTTGTGGAAACTGCATTTTGTAAAATGCTGCAGTGTACACATGCATTGCAAGCCTGTCAGTAAGGACTGTAATTGCTGTTTTGAGCTCTACTGTGTTTGATGTGAATTTCTATTTCAGTGGTACCACCCCATTAAATCCATTACCCTTTTCAATTCTATTTACTGAATCAATCATGGTACAGTGATCAGCTATAACCATGGAAGTTAATTTGCAATCACAAGCTAATTTCCGTATTGTGATGGAAGGGATCATATGATGCATTCTTCTTCTGCATTAAACTTGTTTTCTCTCATTTTCAACATCCGTAGCAATGGTATAAGGATTCCAGTTTTGTTAAAACGCAACTAAAAATGCCAAATTTCAAAAAGAAATTGATAACAATAAACACTAAAAATCATGGTGCAAAGCATTCCTTGCCTGTAAATTTGAAAATTAATTCCTACTTGCGTGATTACGACAGGAAAGTAGGACCAAGGGGTTCATTGTGTACATACTTGCTTTTCTACGTTATGTATTTACTATCTCTGTTTACTGACTCAGCTGTGCCAAATTCATTATGAATCTATCAAATCTCAGATGCCATGTGAATCAAAAACTGCAGAAGATTTTGCTGGAGACTACTCTAATTTTAACATCAATATATGAGAAATAAGGAAGTTTTGATGCAGGGGCCATAAATACAGCAATAATTCTAATCACTGGACAAATTGCAATGTGTAGTTAACATTTTGAATTTCCAAATATAACCTGTGGTAAAAGACATGTGATCCTAGTGTCCTTTCTTCAGACATTTACTAGGTTCAAAAACAAGTATGAAGCTGAAGAAGATGTCAACATTGAATTTGCCTGTGCCATCTCTAGATTAGAGTTTGTTTAAGTCATGGTGATTTTTTTTTTCTCCCTGAGGGCTGTTGCTTAAATTGACCCCTTGCTATGATAAATATTAATGTAAAGTGAGAGACTAATGTGAATTGATTAAATGCCTCAGATATATTGGAATCCACCAAATTCTGTATTTAACATTTAATGACACGAGAAGATTTAGAAGTTGAGTATT
Source organism: Rhincodon typus (assembly GCF_021869965.1). Lineage (NCBI taxonomy): Eukaryota > Metazoa > Chordata > Chondrichthyes > Orectolobiformes > Rhincodontidae > Rhincodon > Rhincodon typus. Next base: position 44,053,747 of record NC_063340.1, on the reverse strand, counting down.
ATTATGCTATCCGTTGCAGTCCTGGTCCAGAATCTGCATTTCCATTTGTGAACATTGAATTCTGAGTAATGTCTGAATATGTTGTATGGTGATTTACCTTTTTTTTTCTAATCTAAATGTACATGGGAGCTAAAACAAAACTACAGTTTTTGATGCAGATTAGAAATTAATATAAATCGGCTATTGTATTTCTGGCCCGATTTCTAAAAGCAGCAGTCCCCCACTTTTAACTTACATTCTAATCAATCTCTAGGCAAGCCAGTTGGAAATTGGATAAAGCTGTGATCATTTAACCAGAGTATGTGAATAGAAAATTAGATATGATCTTTACATGCTGTTATCATGATATAGCTTACTTTTATACAGCACTTTCACATTTCGCATACTTTCCAAGCAATTCACAGACCCTATACTAAAGGAGTTACAAAGCAATAAACATGACACACATACTTGGTTTAGAAAGATTAGCAGTTAGGAAAATCCAATTAAACAAAAATTTTGCTCTGGCCTTAGTAAATCTAGTGAATTTAGGTTGGGGTGACTGCATGTCAGGAGTCAACATCATAGCACCTATATGTAGTGACCCATTTTTTACAACACCAAAAGTGATTGGTTGCTGAAGTATGATATGTTGCTTACTATTTAGCAATCTTTAACAGAATGGTTCTTCATGAAGAACCAATCAGAAAGGGTTGAAGCCTCACAAATCCATAATAGTGATAAGATGATGGTTTATTTGCTTACTGAGATTCTTAATATTTTATGATCCCCTGTGCGGAAATAATGAAAGGGCTGGATTCTGAGAGTGTATACATGCAGGAAGTATAGGGTGCTGTTTGAACTGACATCAGGGACTTAATACCTGACAGTGAGGCAGAAAATGGAATCTGGGTGTTTTTCCGTCCGAGCGAACCTCCAATGGGAAACTTATTAAAGTTCAGATTTTCGCTCGAATGAGCCTTGAATTGATATGACTTACAGCTAGCATGAGTGGAACTGGGTCAGATGAATTATGGATCTAATTTGGAATGCCGACAGCAGCCATTATTGAGGTAACTGACATGTTACAGAGAAGCCTGGAAATACCTATTTTGCAGGCTTAATGACAAATAGTCCTTTGAAATGCTGAACAATGATTAAGCCAGTATTTTGGTTGTTTTCATTTTACAGACGAGCGTGAAGCTGTTCAAAAGAAGACTTTCACAAAATGGGTAAACTCTCACTTGGCACGAGTGTCTTGCAGAATCACAGATTTGTACACAGACCTGCGCGATGGCCGAATGCTGATCAAATTACTTGAGGTGTTGTCAGGAGAAAGACTTGTAAGTATTGAATTCCAAAAATCCAATAATGTTTCCTATTTTCCCATACATGCATGTGGACTATGTAAGGATTTGTTCAAGGTGCAGTTCTTACTATGTATATTAAATTTAATTAAAAATTGTACTTATTTTATCCATTTGTGGGATGTGGGCGTCACTGGCTGGGCCAGCATTTATTGCCCATCTCCAGTTGCCCTTGAGAAGGTGGTGGTGAGCTGCCTTCTTGAACCGCTGCAGTCCACCTGCTGTGGGTTGACCCACACTGCCACTAGAGAGGGAATTCGAAGATTTTAACCCAGCGACAGTGGAGGAATAGTGATTATATTTCCAAGTCAGGTTAGTGAGTGGCTTGGAGGGGAACATGAAGGTGGTGGTGTTCCCATATGTCTGCTGCCATTGTCCTTCTAGATGGAAGTGTTAGTGGGTTTGGAAGGTGCTGTCTGAGGATCTTTGATGAATTTCTGCAGTGCATCTTGTCAATATTACACACTGTTGCTGCTACTGAGCATCAGTGGTGGAGGGAATGGTTGCTTGTGGATGTAGTGCCAATTGAGTGGGCAGCTTCTTGAGTGTTGTTGGGACTGCACTCATCCAGGCAACTAGGGAATATTTCATCACATTCCTGACTTGTGCCTTGTAGATGGTGGACAGGCTTTGAGGAGTCAGGAGGTAAGTTACTTGCTGTGGTATTCCCAGCTTCTGACCTGTTCTTGTAGCCACTGTGTTTATGTGGTGAGTCCAGCTGAGTTTCTGGTCAATGATAACCCCCAGGATGTTGATAGTGAGGGATTCAGTGATGGCAATACCATTGAATGGCAAGAGGTGGTGGTTAGATTGTCTCTTATTGGTGATGGCCATAGCCTGGCATTTGTGTGGCACAGCTGTTCCTTGCTACTTGTCAGCCCACCCCGGATATTGTCCAGATCTTGTTGCATTTGAGCATGACTGCTTCAGTATCTGAGGAGTCGCGAATGGTGCTGAACATTGTACAATCATCAGCGAACATCACTCCTTCTGACCATATGATGGAGAGAAGGCCATTGACGAAGCAGCTGAAGATGGTTGGGCCGAGGACACTACCCTGAAGAACCCCTGCAGACATGTCCTGGAGCTGTGATGATTAACCTCCAACAACCATGACCATCTTCCTAAGTGCCAGGTATGTCTTCAACCAGCGAAAAGTTTGCCCACTGATACCCATTGATTCCAGTTTTGCTAGGGCTCCTTGATGCCACACCTGTTCGAATGCAGCCTTGATATCAAGGGCTGTCACTCTCCCCTCACCTCTGGAATTCAGCTCTTTTGTCCAAGTTTGAACCAAGGCTGTAATGAGGTCGGGAGCTGAGTGGTCGTGGTGGAACAGGAACTGGGCGTCACTGAGCAGGTTATTGCTGAGCAGGTGCTGCTTGATAGCACTGTTGATGACACGTTCCATCACTTTACTGATCATCGAGAATAGACTGATGGGCGTAATTGACCAGGTTGGAATTGTCCTGCTTTTTTTTTTAATGTACAGGCATACTTGTAAACAGCAGCTTCAGTTGTACGCTTTTGAGAAGAAAAGTATAACTTTAATCACTGCAGCAGTTTTGCTTTGGGCTTAAAGCAGTTTCATTATTTAAGATTATTCTAGTCAGTAAAAATGTGTAATAGTCCTGTTTGTGATTTTTTTTTAATGTATATTACTTGGCTTTCTGGACATGATGTCCATTAGCTCGGTTGGCTAGGTAGCTAGAATGTGGTGCAGATTAATGTCAACAGCATGGACTTGATGCTTATATCAACTGAGGTATTTCTTGTACCTTGCTGTTCCTGTGGCTCCTTTTGTGATTTCATGGCATAATCCATGATTAACAAATCTTGGGTTTTGAGGATGCTACTGGAAATACCATATCTCTTTATTTTACTGTTTTTTTTTTTAAATTATGGACTGAATGGGGCAAGTACCATGTTTAAAACTAAGGCTTGTGGAAGGGATTGCAGCACTTTTCAGAGTCAGCTACCGATATTTATTGCTGTAAATGCTGTTTACATTGCTGTTATACAAGCAGTAGTGAGGAGGTTACTGCAGCTGAGCTGGAGCCAAGGATATGTACAAAGACAGTTTAAGCCAGCAAAATAGCTGTTTGGTCTGTGGAGTGGTGGCAAGTTATCAATGACCTTCTGCCTGCCAATAACTACGCGATTGGCTCACTGGTAGCTGAACAGCTTGTGGGTGTGAATGTTAAGGGGAGAAGCCGTTGGACCTTCGGATAGGTCTCTGCCCTTTCTCTACAGTTTAAAAAAAAAACACCCATAACTTGAAGAAAGCCAGTTTATTTTCTCTCATCAGTTGCTGTGAGGTGTTGTCTTAAGTCAGTAATTCAGAGGCCTTATAATTTGAGAACCAGTTGTACCTCCTGCAAGGAAGTGAAAAACACTTGGAGAAAGAGAGATCAATGACCGTTGTGGACAGGGACAATTGAACTACGTTTCCAGCTTTTCCCTCCACCCATAACACCAATGTTTTTATCTGTTTGTATATGCCTACATGCGTGTAAGGGGAGTTTTATACGGGGTTTGGAGTTTTAATTAGTAGACTTACATGTCGGTGGTTTCTCGTTTTTCCTGTGGCTATAGTCAATTTATTTGTAATACATAATAACCTTTAAGTGCAGAAACCACGTCCCTACTTTCTATTAACCTGGGTGTAAAAGGCAGGTTAACTGGGGAGTTTTGCATTCTTCTATATGCTGGATCTGGGAATAGCAGGGTTGATTTCCAGAGCACCACTCCAGTGAGCTGTGACAGTACATCAAGAGAGAGTAATGGAAAAAAGGCTCAGTACCATCATTTTATTTTTGCTGTTAAAACCTGCATAAAAGCTCTTAGCATGGTCATTGCTGAGCTGTGGTGCCACATTTTATGTCTGTATGCTTTAATAAAACATTAACTTAAAAAAAATACATTTGAGATGTAATATTTACCAGACTAAGTTCCATGTATAGCACTGGAGTCGCAGGTTTCATCCTTTCAAAGAATCCTACTGAAATCTTAGGTATGAGATTGCCTGGGGAGAAAAGAGCTATTCTAATTGCGTAAGTAAAGTTATTGTGCCATCATTTAAGATCATGAGTTATTACCTTTAATTGTCCTTGTTTTGTGATTTAATCAATTTAATTTTGAAACTTGAACAGATTTTGAGATTGAAAGTTGGAATTCACAGGTGGGACCAATCACACCATTATGGTCCCCTCTGTTAGGCTGCCAAAAGCAGGATTTTCCCAGTGGAAGGGCCCCACTTTGTGCCAAAGTTAGGCAGACCCATAGCAGGATGGCACTGGAGCAGGCCTGCCTTGATGGTCTTTATTCTTCAACAATTCCAGTGCTCCCATGTAAGTGCCAACAGCAAGCAGGAGCCTCAGTTGCTGACACTTAAAAATGCAAAGGTGAGCAGAGGGCCTGTCAAAACCAAACCCTCGCCAAAATTTATCCCCCTTCCTTGAAATCAACCTCTGCCCCCACTGCCTCTCTTATTGACTTCATACAATATAAATGTGCTTCTTATGCCATACACATGTCTCTAAAAATCCTCTAAAATACCTTCTAGTATGTTTCCTGGCTTTCTGAACTGCCCATCCCAGTGAAAACCCTAGAGGGTCTGATCTTGGAGTTTTCAATAGGAATGGACAGGCTTCCTGCTCTGCTGCTTACAAAATGATAGCTGGCAAAAAGTGACAAGATCTTGCCTCCATTTGATTCCATTTTGGGACCACAAAATCCATTCTTTTCATTGTCTCGGTGTCAACTACGACAGATATGCTAGGAATGTTTCGACTATTATGAACTAAAGACAGTGTGTGCAAGAAGAGTAGTGTCTTAAGGAAAATAACTTGCTTGACTTTACCACACAGTTACTTATTTCATGAGGGAGCAGTTTTGTCATCTTGAAGACATTTGCTGTTAAACTCTCCTTTATTTGAATATACTGAGGAATATTTATTACAATAGCATGCTTATTGTAAACTAAAGTTTAAGTGGATCATTAATCACTAGTATAACTAAGAAGCTTTATTTTCTATAACAACTTTCCCATAATTAGGACATTTAAGTGGACTTGAGTTTCTTAGGGTACTCAATTTGAACTCTGAGTGTGGAGTGTTCTTGAGTGTTCAAGTGGCTGCTAGGAAGTTGGAGAGCAATGCAGTTGCAACATCCAAAGGCTGAAAGTGAAGACCAAGTATTCAGGCATGAATACAACTGATCTCTGGTGTGCACATGACTGTGTTACACTGATGCAGGCTGCATTTGACAAGATTGAAGAAACCTGTTGGGTGGTAAGATTGTGTCTAAATACTAAAAGAAAAAGATCTTCCTGCAATCAAAACTGGGACTTGTGCCATATCCTCCCAGGATCAGGCTGCTCAGCAACCAGACTTCAGGATCCTGCACAAGGTTCAGTACCCAATTTCCTCCTTTGTGAAAATGCTCTTAGGCGTCCTTGCTAACCACTGCATGCAGACAGACGCAGAGGTTGCCGGCTAGAAGAGAATTATCCTTCTCCAGTTCCTGTGACTGCAAAGCCTAAGTGACATTTTGCTGATACCCGAGAAAGCTTGAGACTTAGCTCAAGAAATCCAGTGTATCACCCGAGTGGGCCACTGCATAAACATGAACATTCCTCCAAGGATGTAGGTGTCCTGAACATAGAGGTAACTGTTCCTAGACAGCAGCTGCACAGGTCTGCATCAAAATGCCAAATACTTGCCTTTTAACGTGTGCTGTCTACTCCCACCCAGCTCCTGGGAGATCAAATATTTTGTAGGTACCCCAAAATCCTACTTGAAGATTGGCTTTGGCTTTGACCCCAGTAGTTAGTAAAACCCAGTAGACGACACATGATGGGAAGATCTGCCTCATCAAGGTGTGGCTTTCTTTGAAGTGAATGATGAGCACACAAGATGTGACAACAAGAAGAAAGTTCAAGAAAACACACAACCCCTTGTCTACCATTGATTGACCAACAAGCTTGACTGATGATTGACTGCCTGTGTGAAATATGGATTTGGATTATTTTAATGCTGTTTGTCCCTTAGACTTTTACTTCCATTTTCCAACACCACCACATTTCACTGACTTCACTCCCATCTCTCATAGCCTGTCTTTCTTTCTCTTCCATCTTTTTTCTCTCTTTTCCCCTCCCTCCTGTCTCTGAAGAACCACCAAGAGAGTTTCTTAGGATATAAATTAATATGTTCATAAGAAACCATTCCTTTTTTTGTTTTCCCTAGTATTCCTTGTGAATTTTGGATGAAGTTATTAGGTAGCTCTCAAAGTGCATATTATTGCTGTAAACATTCCTTGTCTTCAGTCACATTCTAAACTATAAAATGGGTGCTTTTAAACTGGGCTGAATTATTAAGAATGCAAGCTAAATGATTAAATGTTCTGGCGGATTTTCTCATGAACTCCAGTGCCTTTCATCAAGTGTCATATCATGTGGTACACACATGCAATAAGAAAAATCTTTGGAATTTTGTTTTCCTTCTCAAAGTGCTCCAGGGTCTTTAGCAGTCACCTGAACGTCTACAGTGAGCAGACCTTCTTGCCAAACAATGCCAGCATACTAAACTTCTTTGATTGCAGTAGCAGCATAGTTTATGCATTGAAGCTCCAATGTGGAGTTTGAACAATCATCTGAGAGGTCACATTGCTATCAACTGAGATGGTTGAAATGGCTGTTGTTGAATCCTGCTTTGAAAAGGAATAAAGATTAATATTTAACCAGTTATTGTTCCAGTAACAATATGTTGTAGATTGCTATCTGTGTAATGAATGAATTATTGATTTTTTTAAATTGCATTTAATGGTTTGTTGATGATTGTGAGCTCCAGAAATATGGATTTCATGCAGTCAGGGCAATTCCGACTTTTTGGATTGCTCCAACCAAATATTGAGATGACTGAAATCATTGTCTTCAGTATCTGTTGCAAATCTTGTTACCAGCTACCAACTCCATCTTTTTTCGTAGATAGATAATTGACAATCTTGGCTTCTTACTTAACCCACAGCTGAGCTTACAACCTCATACCATCTTGACCACTAAAGCCATCTACATTCAACTCCTTAACATTGCCCATCTTTGCCCCGCTTCAGCTCATCTTCTGCTGAAACCCTCATCTGTGCCAATGTTATCTTTAGACAAAAGTATTTTAATATTCTCCTGATTAGCCTTAAACTCATCAGCTGGGCTAGCATTTTGTCCTCTTTACTCATCCCTCTGTAGTCATTAAACTGCATTAGCTCTTTGTCTGGCAACAACTTGATTTTAAAATATTTGTTCATGTTTTAAAATCTCTACGCAGTCTGCCTTCTCCCTATCTCTCTAACCTCCTATAATCTCTACAACTTCTGTGAACTCTGTGCTCCTCTAAGTTTGGACCTCCTGCATACTGTGATTTAATGCTGCACACAATTTACAGCTGTTCCATAACCTGATTCTGTTCTGAGCTCTAGAATTTCCTCCCTAAAACTGCTCCATCTCTCTACCACATTCTTCTCTTTAAAGACTCTCCTTAAATATCTATCTCTTTGCCTATCTGAATTATTTCTAAGAAGAAACATGTTAATTGTTTTGACAGGTTAATAATTCCCCTGTTAATTAATCTAGAATAGCGTTGGGAATAAAAGGGGAAGATGTTGGGATCAGTAGAAAGCAATATGCTTGTTACTGACCTTTTAACAAAGCAGTCCACAAAATTTGTAGTTTCTGAACTATGGGTTAGTTGTTAGAAATACCTCTTTGAAAGTTGCACCAAGTCAAAGGGTCTACAGGTGTCCAGCAGCAGTCATGTCATCAAGCTGAAAGTAAGCATGCATATGCAGTAGGCGTTGAAGACCACATATGGTATGTTGGCCTTCATAGCAAGAGAATTCGGGTACAGGAGCAGGGATGTCTTGCTGAAGTTGTACAGGGCATTGGTAAGACCATACCTGGAATGTTGCTTGCAGCTTTAGTCTCCTTATCTGAGGGAGTGCAAAGAAGATTTACCGGACTGATTCCTGGGATAGCAAGATTGATGTATGGGGAGAGACAGAATCACTTAGGACTATGTTCACTAGAATTTGGAAGAGTGAGGTGGGGTAAGCTCATAGAAAGCTGTAATAAAATTTGACATGTTAGATGCAGAAAGGATGTTCTCAATCACTGCAGAGTCTTGAACCCAGATCATAGCCTTAAGGAGAAGGGATAGGCCTTTTAGGACAGAGATGAAGAGAAATTTCTTTATCCAGAGAGTGGTGAGCTGTTGGAATTCTCCGCTACAGAAAGCGGTGAGGATGAAACATTTAATGTTGTCAAGAAGGATATAGATTATATTTCTTGGGGCTAACGGAATCAAAGGAAGTGAGGAGAAAGTGGAAACTGGGTGCTGAGTTGGATGATCAGCTATGATGATATTGAATGACAGAGCAGGCTCAAAGGGCTAAATGCCTACTCCTGTTCCTATATTCTACCGTTCTAAGTATTGTAAGTTGCCAGTATATGTTAAAGTATTTTCACAGGAGCAAATCTGGAAGTTAAAAACTGTGAATCCTTCAGTTTTAATTTTAAAAGAATATAGATAATGAGAGCGATATACATATGGATTAAATAGAAGCTCAAATAATCATAGATCAAGAAAGAAACATCTTGTATTCCTCCAACTGTGAATTTGAAAATAGGGCCATATAAAATGAAGCTGCTTTCCACCAACCACCCACTTTCTCCAGAACTGTAAAATTTTGCAGGTGCAGAGGAAGGGTTGGGTGTCCCACTTAACTTTGGGGCCAGTTGATGGACACCTAAGTGGCTCATCCTGCCCCTTAATTTTTTGTTATGTTTAAGTGGCCATCAGTAGACACAAGGGTGGGTAAACTGCCCAACTCTTACCTTGCATTTGCACAATCTTAAAATGATTTCAGCCTCCCCGATACTTAATTGGAGGAAATTTCTTTTTGTGCAGTGCTGTATGTTGGCTAAGTAGTGCAATAGCAGCAGTAGAGAAGTCAGAGGTTCTGATTTAAGAGTCACTAGATCCAAAAGATTAACTTTGCTTTCTCTCCACAGATGCTGCTGGACCTGAGTTTCTCCAGCAATTTGTGTTTTTATTATAGAGTAGTTGAGTAAGGTGGTGGTGGTGAGGTGGAGCTGTTCATCAGAGCACATGTGAAAACGAATGCTTTGCTTTTGTATGATATCAATTAAAAACAACACGTAAGTGAGAAAAAAGAGGGGACCGAGTATAAATCCTTGGGCATGCCAGAGGTAATGGTGTAAAAGCAGGAGAAGTCATTCAAAGTGTTTTTCTCTGTATGTTTCAGTAAGAATGGAACTGGGTGAGAGCAGTCACAAGCTCAAGCTGATCGTATTGGAGGGGGATGGTCTCGTCAACTGTATCGAAGTCTGCAGACAAGTCTGAGAGGATGAGGAGGAAAAGTTAACCTTGTCACATTACAGGATGTCATTTTTGGTTTGATAGAAGTTGTTTTTGGTTTGGGTAGAAACCTTACCGCAGAGATATTTCAAAAATCATTCATGGATGTGGACATTGCTAGCTAGCTTTCAGCCAGCTTCTTTTTCCTAACCCTAATTGAGAAGATAACTGTGAGCTGCCTTGTTAAACCACTGCAGTGTATGTAGTGTAGATACACCCATAGTGCAGTTAAGGAGGAAATTTCAAGTTTTTGACCCAGCGACAGTTTAGGGAAAGTGATATACAGAAGTTTCATGTCTGGATGATGTTTGGCTTGGAGGGGAACTTGCAGGTGATAATATTTTCATGTGTCTACTGCCCTTGACCTGCCAGGTGGTAGAGGTCATAGGTTTGGGAGGTATCTAAAGGTATCTTGGTGAGTTGTTGCAGTATATTTTGCAGACATTACATACTGTAGCTACTGTCCTGGTGGAAGAAGTGAATGTTCAAGCTGTTAGATAGGGTGCACATAAAGTGGGCTGCTTTGTCCTGGATAGTGTCAAGTTTCTTGAGTGTTGTTGGATGTGCTCTTATCCAGCAAGTGGGGAGTATTCCATTGCACTTGAGATTTGTACCTTTTCAAAGGTGAACAAGCTTAGGGGAGTTAGGAGGTAAATTATTCAGCAAAGAATTCCCAGCCTCTGACCTTCCTTTGTCACCGTTTATATGTTTTGTCCAGTTCAGTTTCTGGTCAGTGGTAACCCCAAGGGGTTCATAGTGGAGCATTCAGCAATAATATTGCCATTGTATATCAAGAGGCAGTGGTTGAATTCTCTCTTGTTGGAGAAGGTCATTGTATGGTACTTGGTTGGTGCAAATATTATTTAACATTAATCAACCCAAATCTGAATATTATCTAGATCTTGCTGAATTTGAACGTGAATTGCTTTGATCTCTGAAGATTCAGCAATGGTGCTGAACATAGTCCAAGCATCAGTGAACACAAAACCGGGTCAAATATCACGGGCCCCAATTCTGTTCTTGGCTGCGTCCCCACGCAACCACTGAGGCCTCAGCTACGATCTGAGCTCAGCAGGCCCACCCCCAGATATGTGGCCTTAATGTACTCCACTATCCCAGGCCTTGAGTGAATATATTTGCCGTGATAGAAGGCAGGTGAAGCAGCTGAAAATCATTGGGCCTATGATGATAGCCTGACATCAGGATTTTATCTGTCAATAAAATCACCTCTTACTGTCCAGTGGATACAAGTCCAGCCTGTCCAATCTTTCCTCAGAAGAAAATTCCCCATTCCAGTTATTATCTTGTAAAGTTTGGCTGAACTGCCTCCAACACATTTATATCCTTAGGTAAAGTGACCAGTACTGTATACAGTACTCCTGAGGTATTCTTGTTAGTGTCCTGTATAACTGAAGTGTGACAGCTCTATTTCTGTATTTCATTCCCTTTGCAATAAATGATAACGTTCAATTAGCTTTCCTAATTACATACTGGAGCTGTGTACTAACCTTCTTGTGATTCATACATGAGGTGTCCCAGGTTCCCACCGCATCTCAAACGTCTACACTCTCTCACAATTTAGTTAATGTTTTGTAATTCTTCTTGCCAAAATGGACAGTTTCATATTTTTCCATGTTATATTGCATTTGCCATGTTTTTGTCTACTCAGTTATTTATTTCTTTTGTAACTTCCTTATATCCTGTTCACAATTTACTTTTTGGTCTGTTTTTCACTGTCAGCAAGTATGGCAACCATCCTCTAGTCATTCATATAAATTGTAAGCATTTTGAGGTCTCATCTAAAATCCCTGTGGCACACCACTAATCACATCGCCAACCTGAAAAAGACTCATTTATGCCTACTCTCATTTCCTCTAAGCCTGCCAATCTTCTATCCACGCCAGCGTGCTCTCCCTATAGCTTTTATTTTTCTCAATAACCTTCCATGTGATGCATTATCAGATGCCTACCTCAAATCTGAGTTTTGTACATCCACTGATTATATTTTATTCAGAGCACGTTACTACCTTGGAGAATTCCAAGAGATTGGTTAAACATGATTTCCCTTCCACAAAACTATGTTGAGTCTGCCTAATTGCTTAAACTTATCCAACTGTCTCACTATAACTTCTTTAATAATAGTTTCTAATGTATTTTCTATGACTGACATTAAGCTAACTAGCCTGTAGTTTCCTACTTTATCTCCCTCTGTGTTTGAATAAAGGTGTTACATACGGTATTGTCTTAATCTAATGGTATCTTTTCTGAATCAAGGAAGTTTTGGAAAATTAAACGAGCTAAAACTGCATCAACTATCTCACTAGGCACTTCTTTTAAGATCCTTGGACGAAGTCCATCAGCCTGCATCTCCAACCGTTCACCTTCTTTTCACTTCCCGATTTGTCCATGCTCCTGGAATTTTACTTGTATCCTCTATACTGAAGATTCATATGAAATACGGTTCAATTAATCTGCCATTTCTGTGTATCTGCCATAATGCCATCTTCGTTATTTTACATTACTAATTCTCCAGTGTCACTTTCTAAAGGAGCAACACCTACTTTACTTACTCTTCTTTATGTATTAACAAAGACTCTTGCTATCTGTTTTTATATTTATGACTAGCTTTTTTTCTCATTTCCGTCCCATTAATTTTTTAATCATTCTTTGCTGTTTTTCATATTCTGTCCAATCTTCTAGCCTGTCACCTACCTTTGCAACAAATATATATCATTTTTTTTAGTTTGATCCTATCTTTAGTATTTCTAGTTGACGACAGTGGTGGGGTCTGGACCTTAGATATTTTCTTATTCCTTGGAATGTATCTATTCAATATATTCTGATATATTTCCTTAAATGTCTGACACTGCATCCCTGTTGACTTATTTTTGGACCTAATTTACCAATTCACTTTGGTCAGCTTGGCTTTCAACCCCCAATAATTCCACTTATTTAAATTTCTAAAAATAGTCTTGGACCCATTCCTCTCTCCTTCAACTAAATGTAAAATTCAATCATGTTATGATTGTTACTACTTAGGAGCACTTTCAGTGTAAAATCATTAATTCTATTTCATTTTGCAATGTCAGATCTAGAATAGTTTGCTCTCTGGTCAGCTCAAGAACATGCTGTTGTAAGAAATTATCTTGAAAACTTTTATGAACTCCTCATCGACGGTATGTTTAGACATCTGACTTTTCTAGATTGGGTGGATTAAAATCTAACATGATAATCAGTTTATCTTACTGATAAGTTGTGATATTTCTTCCTTTATGCTGCACACTTGATTGTTTCGTTACTGCTAGGGGGCCTGTATACCACTTCCATAAGTGACTTCTTGCCTTTATCATCTCTCATTTCTGTTTCCACATCCCTGAATTTATGTTATCCACTGTTTTTATGCTAATGCCGTAATTAAATAGCAGAACCACGCCTCCACCTTTTCCTAGTGCCAGACCCCCCCAACTGGAACCCGTTTCGCACTGTGAGCCATACATTCATCTCTTTAATCTGCTATGCCCTGTGGCAATTTGCATGTGGTTTAAGCATAATACAGAGATTTGAGATTAACCTTTGAGGTTCTGCTTCTTAATGTGAGATCTTGCTCATCCTACTGCGTATGCAGAATTTCCTTCTTTGTCATGCCTATGTTGTTAGTACCTACAAGGACAATAGCAGTGGGATCCTCTCCTTCATAGTTGCTGAGCAGAGGTCCCAAACCTTACCAGTGAGCAGGCAATGCAGAGAACAGTGTTAATCATCCTATTATCACCCCATATTACCACTACTTTCCTCCTTACAGCCCCCTCTTGGTTTGGATCTTGTACCAGGGTCAACTATCGCATTCACCCTCACATTCATCTGACAGCTCTGAGATTCTTTCAACTTGTTTGGATAATTGCAAAGTCTGAGGCTCCTGTGCTCCTGCCCTCTGGGCCATCTTACCTGCCTCACTCACACTCACCACTCTTATTCCTGAACACTGACCAAATCAGACAACCTGACCATCTAAGAGGTGTGACTGCTGAGTCCCATTGTCTGCAGTTCAGTCTCTCGCTGATAAACTCTGAGCCAAAGCTGCTCAAACTTCAAACACTTAGCACAGGTTTGTTTGATCTGAACTAAACTGACATCCAGCAACTCCCACATTGTTGGAACTGAGATACGTTACTAGACCTGCCATTCTTGATGTGTTCTAAGGAACTACTTATTTTATTCAATTTTAAAGTTAGGTATGTTTTTATATGCTTGGTTAACCTTACCACCAGTTGCTGTACTATGTTGAACCACTAACCTTAGGCATGTCATCTTTGCTGTACCTAATGACTTAACTGTCACATGGTGTAAGTTGGGTAGGTGAAGACTGGCATCTGGGATGCAAGGGATCTCCAGGATTGATAATCACTAGGCGCTTTAGTTGAAACAGTGTTGTAGATGGAATGCTGGATAAAGATAGGAACAGATATGCGAGACAGCAAAATGGTTCATGGATTTTAGACAAGAGAATGCGTTTGGAAATCTTGGTTTGACTTGATATTTTTGTCAGTTGACTGATTTTTCATTGGTTACGTTTTTTGGGAAACCTAAACGGCACATCCTCTGAAGAAGTTTAGAATTACTGAAGGCCACATCTGGATTTTTGTCTTTAACTGCATGCGTGGATTCCGGAAATTATTGTCAATAGAGTAATGATAGAGAACGCTGACAGTTTTGCTGTCATTACAACTGCAAACTTTCAGTTGATATTTACTTCGTATGTCAGCATCACAGTTCTTTCGTGTAATGTTTCACATTTATGTGCGTGTTTCTTCTCTGTTTCTTTGACTACCAGCCCAAACCAACAAAAGGACGAATGCGAATTCATTGTCTTGAAAATGTTGACAAAGCCCTTCAGTTTCTTAAAGAGCAAAGAGTACATTTAGAAAATATGGGATCTCATGATATTGTGGATGGAAACCACCGGCTGACTCTTGGTCTAATTTGGACCATCATCCTCCGATTCCAGGTAAATTCAACAATGCAGTGAGTGTTACTAAGATCTTAATGCTTGCTTTAATTATTATTCTAATTCTTTGACCACTTATTTCCAAGAATGATACTTGTATGTCAGAGGATAATGTTATGAGGAGAAATTCTACAATTTAGGCATGTTTTCTCTAGAATTTAGAAGGTTAAGGGACGAAGTCTTTAAAATTCTAACAAGAAAAAAAAATAGGGTGGATAAAGATAAACTATTTCTACTGATTGGAGATTATAGAAATAAGGGTGTAGTCTGAGAATTAGGGCCAAACCATTCGGGAAAGATGTTAAGAAGGACTTCTACACACTGGTGGAGGTTTGGAACTTTCCTTCACAAATGGATGCTAAATCAATTGTTAATTTTAAATCTGAATTTTTTTGTTAAACAGAGGTATTAGGTTTGGGACCAAAGGCAGGTATAGTGAATGGTGGAACAGGCTTGAAGGACCGAATGGCCTATTCTTATTCCTACATTGAGCAAATATTCCCCTTTTTAAGAAACCAATGTATTTGGAATTGCCTAAATATACTTCCTTTCAATAGCTCCTTTAGCTTCTAGGAAATTATTAAATCATGCAACTGAAAGAACCCATTTGACAGGTGTTCATTTTTATTCTCCAGATCCAAGATATCAGTGTTGAATCAGAAGACAACAAGGAAAAGAAATCTGCAAAAGATGCTTTGCTGTTATGGTGCCAGATGAAAACAGCAGGGTGAGTGCTACCAGTGGAATTTTTGTTGTAATAATGTTTCAGCATGACAGTCGGTTGGATTTTATCAGGCACATGCTCCTTACCTCACCAGCCAAAAAAGGGAAGGCAGTGACATATTGATAATGTCACTGGACTAGTATTCCAGAGGCCCACACTAATGTTCTGAGGATATCGGTTTGATATCTGACCATTTACAGTTCACAGGAGCTTGTGATCTTCAGAATAATCACGAAGTGACCTATTTGATTCCTAGTGATCACACTGGATCGCCTTCCTGATTAGAGGATGGTAGACACTTTTCTTGGTGCTTCCCCATTCCTTATTCCTCAGGAAGTCAGGCCTTTCTGAAGATTGAACGTTGAAGCTACTGCAGTCTTAATATTGAAAATACCGTTAGGAAGGGATGGGTTGGGGATACTAAATTAAAATTAATTGTGGCAGATGGTGAGATTTGAATTCAATAAAAATGTGGAATTAAAAGCCCATCTAATGGCGACCATGTAACCATTGTGGATTGTCATAAATACTCATCTGATTCACTATGGTGCTTTAGGAAATGAAATCTGCTATCCTTACCCAGTCTAACTTGTGCGTGTCACCAGATACATTAGTACTGTGATTGACTCTTAATTGCCCACAGAAATGGACTTGCAAGCCACTTAATTCAAAAGTATTTAGGAATGAGCAATAAATGCTGGTCTAGTCTGGATTTCAGGTAAATCTGAGGTATCATGGGCTTTTAAAGGCTGATGTGTAGGGTTAAAGGGTTGGGGTAGTAGGGGAGGAGTAAGAACAAGGAAGTGGGTGTGAGTGGCAGGTGCAGTGGTACCACAAGGTAGCCTTCAAAGGAAATCCTCCCCCTTCCTACTCCACCCCAGATCATGCAGTGAAAGCTGCTGGGCTACTTAAAATAGTGATCTGAGGTACTTAAATGGTGACTAATGGACCTTAGTAAGTCCAAGATCAAGTGGGCCATTTGACACATCAAGTGCCTTCCCAGTAAAATGGGAGTGAAGTTGGGAAGGTGATGGGCAGGCTACCCACTGAATTTTTGTGCAACACACATACCATGTGCACACACCACCCACCCCACTTCAAGCACACCAGCAGAGAAGCATACAATGCAGCTGAGTGATTTTTCTTAGTTGAACCTTAATAACAACATTAAAAAAAATGTTTTGATGGAATGCCGTATCCAAGTCTTACTTGGGTTTTCAAAACAAAACCATAATACTTTGTGTTTTCTAATTATGAAGGAAAGTACATTTAATAGGTGTATCATGTAATAGTCTCCTCATTTGGAGATTTTTTTTTAAAACCATTTGTGAAACCCTCTTTTTGCAGTGATTGCATTGGTACTTGGAAATAGTGTGAAATTGAATATTTAACTTACTTTGGTTGAATATCTCAGTAAAGTATTCCTTTAGAGTATCCATGTGGTAGATTCATGTATTTATCATGTTATACTTTTAAAGGAATATTATTTGAAAATCAGTTGAGGTTTTACTGACAAAGTAAGGGTGAAAAAAATACATTCCCAATTCTTAAGTCTTACACACATCTCGCATGTATCCATCTAGCCATGTAGGTGTAAGTATGCGACCTTTACTTTAAATTGCTCTTTTTGGTATTAGGTAAATTAATTCTGGCATTGGTTTCCATAAAGTTTTGGTATTTTCTAAAGTATTAGCAAAAGTATGAATAAATTAACACTGTATTTGCATTTTTTTAAACTGCCTTAATTTTACAAGCACCTATATTTTGACCTTATTTGACATCCTATGTTTAATCCTGGTCTTATCCAATAAAAAGTTAGTTGCTTTAAATAAGAGGGGCTCCACATTTGCTAACTGAATTTTACTATCGGGAGAGGCAGTTATTTTCTGGTTACTATATGCCAGTGTTACAGACCAGATCAGACCCCCTCAAAATATTTTAAAAAGGTACTCTAGACCCTAACTTTTTCAAGCAAAAGCACAATTTATTTAAACGCTATAGTTAAAATACAAACAAAAGAAAGAAGTACTTAGAATAGCAACTCCAATGGAAAACTTAACCGAATAATAGATATGGTAACTGTTACTATTAACTGTTACAGTATAGTAACGTTCCATGAACACTCCCTTGGCAAAAAAGGTAAATTCAGAAAAGATTTGTCTGACAGGCAACCTAGCATGTGCACCAGAGATGAGGATTTGCGTAAGTGATCACAATTCAGTCACAATATTGCAAATCATAAGGAGATTCCCTCTGTAACCAAGTTATAATTCTGTCTTTGAAGCATGATTTAAAGTGTTATCAAAATGACAACCATGAATTGATCTAGCGTGTTAATTTTAGCTTGTTGCAGTTAATTCTTCAATTTGGTTCTCGATTAGAAATAAAATCTTACACTTCCTTTTCCTCTCCATAGCTACCCCAATGTCAATATTCACAACTTTACCACCAGCTGGAGGGATGGCATGGCATTCAATGCTGTTATACACAAGCACAGGTATGTTGGCATTGTTAGCTGTAAATGAATATTTAAATCACACCATTTGCATTCATCTTGCAGTATGTACACGGCCATATCTTCTCACTGTTTTATCATTTGGTCAGGCCGGACTTGATCGATTTTGACAAGCTTAAGAAGTCTAATGCTCACTACAATCTCCAGAATGCTTTCAACCTTGCAGAGCAGCACCTTGGACTTACCAAACTGCTGGATCCTGAAGGTTAGTTTTTAATGGTTCATTTTTAAATCTTAGCATGAAACTTTGTTGGAAGTGTTCATTTAATGGTTTTGTATAATTTGCTGCTTGAGAGTATTTAAAGAATGTTATTTGGATTGTGTATTGTTAATTCCCCACTCATAAACAATCCTTTTATTTCATGAACTCTCCTCCACCTCCATTCCTGGCACCATTCTTCCAAATTAATGTTCATAGTAGATTTAAGTTGATTTTGGATTCATAGATAGCACTGAAATATTACCAATATTATTTGGGTCCTCTCCCTTGTCACCTTTGAAATGCGCATTACCATCAATGACCTTCATGGTCACTGTCATATAATGATCCTTAAAACTGGCAATTCCCCCTTATTTACAGTTTATGCAAGCTGTTTTGGAACACTGCTATGCAGCTAGGTAATACTCAACATTTGTTTGCCAGATGTCAGTGTTGATCACCCTGATGAAAAGTCAATTATTACCTATGTGGTGACATACTACCACTACTTCTCCAAGATGAAGGCCCTGGCTGTGGAAGGAAAGCGCATTGGAAAGGTATTTCAAAAATTCTTGTAAACTATTCTGTATTCATTTGAGGAGGACGTCCAGTAAGATCAAGAACAGTATGATGTTCTGCAGTGGTGAACTATATAGCGGTTTTTGTAACATGTGAAATTGAAATGTATTGAAGTATAATTGTTCCATCTTAAGTATTTAAATTCCATTATCAATGGTCAGATCTTTTCTCTGTTTTTATCTCTGCTAATGTATTGAGTGGACACATACAGTTACTTGCCTTATTTTTAGAAAGATATTTTTCTTATTTATGGTAAATGCCTCATCATTCTATGATAGCTTAACTAAGATCATAGACTTATTAGATGGATTTTAACACCCAATAACAATCTCCATAAACCATAAAATACAGGAGCAGAATTAAAGTATTCGACCCATCAAGTCTGCTCCACCATTTGATCATGGCTGTTGTTTCTCAAACCAATTCTCCTCCCTTCTCCAGGTAACCCCTGATCCCCTTACTATCTCTGACTTAAATACACTCTGACTTTGCCTCAGTAGCCTTCTAAGGCAGTGAGTTCCACAGATTCACCTCTCTGGCTGAAGAAATTCCTCCTCCTCCCATTTCTAAAGGACCATGCCTTCACTCTTAGCCTGTGCCCTTAGGTTCTCATCTTTCCTAATGGTGAAAACATCATCTTCACATACAGTCTATCCAGGCGTCTCAATGTTCAAAGTTTCAATGCTATCTCCCACCCCACATCTTTCCAAACTCCATCACGTGTAGACCTAGAGTCCTCAACCGTTCCTCATATGACAAGCCCTACATCCCTGGAATCATCCTTGTGAACCTTCTCTGGACCCCTTCAAGGCCAGCAGATTCTTGCTTAAATACAAGGCCCAAAACTGCTCTCAGTATTCCAAATACAGTCTGACCAGAGCCTTATACAGCTTTAGCAGCACATCTCTGCTCTTGTATTCTAGCCGTCTTGAAATGAATGCCAATATTGCATTTGCCTTCCTAACTGCCAACTGAACCTGCACGTTAACCTTAGCCTGCACGTTAACCTTAAGCCTGAACTAGGATTCCCTAAGTCCCTCTGCTTCAGATTTCTGAAACCTTTTCCCATTTAGAAAATCGAGTATGCCTTTATTCTTCTTACCAAAGTGCCTAACCTCCGACTTTCCCATGCTGTATTCCATCTGTCACTTCTTTTGCCCGCTTTCCTAGCCTGTCCAAGTCATTCTGCAGCCTCTCTGCTTCCTGTCCACTACCTCTCCGTCTGCCTATCAATGCCATCAGTTCTCCTTAAAAGGTGACAAAGTATTTATTTAGTCAGTTAGGTTGCTGGGCTTAAAATGTTTGAGCTACCTGACCTCCTTGATCATGTTACCATCACTTAACTCATTCCAAGGAATCCATTTGAATATGATTAACACATTAAACAATCCCAGAACTTTATATACTGTGCTCGCTTCGGCAGCACATATACTAAAATAGTAATGATGTAGAGATTAGCATGGCCCCTGCACAAGGATGATGCACAAATTCGTGAAGCGTTCTGGGTGGCACGGTGGCTCAGTGGTTAGCACTGCTGCCTCACAGCACCAGGAAACCCGGGTTCGATTCCACCCTCGGGCGACTGTCTGTGTGGAGTTTACACATTCTCCCCGTGTCTGTGTGGGTTTCCTCCGCGTGCCCCGGTTTCCTCCTCTGGTCCAAAGATGTGCAGGCTAGGTGGATTGGCGATGCTAAATTGCCTGTAGTATTCAGGGATGTGTAGATTAGGTGGGTTACAGGGAGATGGGTCTGGGTGGGATTCTCTGAGAGTCATTGTGGACTTGTTGGGCTAAAGGGCCTGTTTCCACACTGTAATGATTCTTTAATCTATGATGAACTTATTTCCTGATATTATTGTGGAATATCCTTTTTGCAAATTTGACATTTCTTGAGTTTTGTTGCTTTAAAGTTGTTCTGTTTTCACCTGTGACAGGTACTTGATTGTGCAATTGAAACGGAAAAAATGATAGAAAAATATGAATCACTGGCATCTGACCTGCTGGAGTGGATCGAACAGACTATCATTATCCTGAACAATCGGAAATTTGCCAATTCACTGGTTGGCGTACAGCAGCAGCTACAAGCTTTTAACACATATCGCACTGTAGAAAAACCATCAAAGTAAGATTATTAAAAGTTACTAAATTGCTTCTTAAATTAGCGTCATAAGTCACTTGGGAAAACATAAATACAAGCTGATTATTGAACATTTCTCATAGCTATCTGACTCCGTATACTTAACAGTACACTCATAATGCACAAATAAGGTAAACTGTTTAGAATTTTAACAGAAGAAACCTGGGTAGATGATGATAGTTAGCTAGCTTTTCAGAGTAGTTTAACTTTTTTTTTAAGTTTATGGAGATGGATGACACTGAGACTTGATAGACAATTTCAGAATTTTACCAAGCCGCAGTAAAGGAATGGAATTTTAAGTCTAAATCAGGTTAGTATTTTGTTGGGAAATGATGTTGTTTCGGTTTTGCTGTTGTGCTTTTCACTACCACAAGGGGCTGAGAGGTACTGTAGAATTGGGTTTGCATTCCTACTGATAACGTGTACTGTTAGTTATAGTTTGCTGGTGATGGAAGGAAATGAATATTAAGACAGCAGAAGGACTGGCATTCAAGCAGACAGCCCTGTTACTGAATATTGTCAAGCTTTTTGAAAACTCTTGTCACTGAGTGTGCTGTTTTGAAGTATCAGGACATTGCCTCTTGTAACAAAAATGTAAATTGCTGGAGAGATTCAGCAGGTCTGGCAACATGTGTGGAGAGAAAGCAGAATTAACGTTTTGGGTCCAGTGACCCTTCTTCTTCAGAACAAATGTTACCTGCTCCTAGTCTATCAAAGTTGAAAATTATTTGATTGAGAGTGAGCTTTTCACAGTACAAATGGGCAGTTCTGATTTGCCAAAGCTCTCATCTCTTGCCATCATCAGGAGCAATGTAAGCTCATTTCATGTATGCCAGGTGCAATTTTCTGGAATTTACAATTAATTCTATCACTATTAAACTTGGACGTCGCCTGTTGAGTTTTGCAACAGAAACGCTAAAAGAATAAAATTTCCATTATTATTAAGTAATATCTAAAATGATTTGGCTCTTGTCTGATGCTTTGTTTCTTTCTGACATAGGTTTACAGAGAAAGGAAATCTTGAAGTATTGCTTTTCACCATTCAAAGCAAAATGAGAGCAAACAATCAGAAAGTGTATATGCCAAGAGAAGGCAAACTCATCTCCGATATCAACAAGGTAATTATGAAAAAGTGTTCATTTTGTTTTGCTTCCTTCTTGACGGAAATATATTTAATCTTGTCAGAAGCCTGTTGTAGTTTGTGCAGGCAACTACATCCTTTGAGTAGGGCTAGCATTTATTGCACCGCTGGTTTCTGGGTTTTGCCGAAGATGAGAATTCAGTTGAGTGCATTAGCTTCAAATAGTACAGTAGAATTGCACAGAGATAAGTAATTTAGCCATCAAGCCTGCATGGCTTTTCCAGAGAGCGATCTAGTTAGTCCCACCTTCCAGATTTGGAGACAGTGAGGGCAGCTGATGCTGGAAGCTAGAGTCAATAAATGTGGAGCTGGAAAGGCACAGCTGGTCAGACAGTATCCAAGGAGCAGGGAAGTCAACGTTGTGGGCGAAAACCCTTCGTCAGGACTGGTGGAGAAAAAACGTTTGTTGAGGGTGTGGATCCTCTTGAGGACAAAGGGCAGTAGTGGTCCCCTGCAGGTCTGGAACAGGGCTGACTGCAGGGAGAGAAGGTGTTGATGCATGGCTGCGAGTGTGGAGCTGAGACTCCACAGGAAAAACCATTTCTGGATGCCCAGGAGGTGCTGTAGATAGAAGTTGTCACGATTGGGTCCAAATTGCAATGGTCTTCATGTTATTTGGAGTCTTTGGGGGATAAGCCGGCTGCGTGGAAGGGCACATGGCTGTCATAGCAGGATTGCTTCAGAATGTGGTCGAAGAGCTTCAGGGCAGAGGAGATAACCAAGAGGAGGAATGCAGTGGGAGAGAGACTCACTGAGCTCTCTTCAGAGGGAGGAGGAAAACTTCTTCAAGGTGGCCCAAAACGTTGACTATCCTGCTCCTCGAATGCTGTCTGGCCGGTTGTGCTTTTCCACCTCCACATTTATTGCCCGTAGTCCTACCTTCCACTCTTCTGATCCATCTCAGCAAATATCTCTCCGCATGTTTATCGTATGCTCTTTTGAAAACTGCTGTTGAATCTGAACGCGTCATGAAACACAGTGTATTCCAATCCCAATTGGTTATTGTGAAAAGAAGTTTTTCATTATGTTGATTCTGGTTCGTTTAGCAAGTAGTTCAGATCTGTGCCCTTTCAGCCTTGGAAACAGATTTCCTTCAGCCTGCATAATTTTAAACACTTCTACCAAATCTCTTCTCGACATCACTGTTCTAAGAAAAGCATATCTAGCATTTCCAGAGTACTCACGTAATTGTAATCCCTCATCCTTGGAACCATTCTAGTAAATCACTCTCCACTTTTTCCAAAACCTTCACATTCATTCTAAAGTATGGCTGTGGCGAATTGGACCCAATACTACAGCTGGGACAGAATTAGTGTTATCACAGGTTTATCATAAACATCTGTCTTTTTCACTCTTCTTTAATTTATAAAGTTCAGGATTCCCATGATCTGCTTTCTTAATCTGTCATATTAGCCTTAAAAATTTGTGGGTGAATGCCCCAGGTGCGCCTCTTCTGACACCACCTTTGAAATTGAACCAATTGGCATGTATTGGCTTATCCCATTTCCAAATGGTATCTTATGATGGAAAGTATCCAGCAGGGACAAAATTTAGGTGAACATAAGGAAAGGTCAGGAATAGATGGTAGATAAATGCTTGATCATGACAGGGCCGTACAGCATTGGAGAATAGCATTTCTTCTAATATTTGTGTTTTTTTAAACAATAGCTCTCTGTTGTATTGTCTTGTGTTGTTGTCTCTCATCCCAGTGCGTTTTGATTCCCTACCACTCCTTTAAGATACTGTTAAAGCCATGAGCTATCTCTATGATCAGACCCTGGTTCTCAATATCATAAGACATGGAAGCAGAAATAGACTATTTGGCTCATAGAGCTTACTGTGCCATTCAGTGAGATCATGGCTGATCTAATAATCCTCAGCTTTTCTGCTTTTTCTCCACACCCTGGATTCCCTTACTGATGATTAAAAATTTGTCTATGTCAGCCATGAATATATTTAACAGCCCAGCCTCTACAGTAACCATCTATAGTAAGGAATTCAGCACATTCACTATCCTCTGAGAGAAGAATTTCCTCCTCATCTTTATCTTAAAAGGTCGATCCCTTGCTCAGGGATTATGTCATCTGGACCAAGACTCTCCCATAGCGGGAAATAACCTTTCTGCGTCTATCCTGTCAAATCCTCTAAGAATCCATTTGTTTCAGTAAGGTCACATCACATTCTTCAAAGCTGCAGTGAGTACAGGTCCAACCTACTCAACCCACAGGAAATACAGAGGATCAGAGGGACCTTTAGGATGAATATCCACAGATCTTTGAAGGCAGCAGGACAGGTAGATTAGGTGGCTAAAAAGGCTTATGGGATATTTGCCTTTATTAGTCAAAGGGTTGAACAGAAGAGCAAGGTGGTTATGATGGAGCTGTATATAACGTTAGTTAGGCCATGGTTGGTGCACTGTGCAGTTCTGGTCGCCACGCCATAGGAAAGATGTGATTACTAGAGAAGATACAGAAGAGAAACAGGATATTGCCTGGGCTGGACAAATTCAACTATGAAGAAAGACTAGATAGGTTGTGTTTATTTTCCTTGGAGCAGGGAAGGCTGAGGGGGAATTCTGATTAAGGTGTACAAAATTCAGACAGGCCTAGGCATGGTAGATAGGGAGAAAATTTTCCCTTAGTAGAGGCGTTAATAACCTGGCGGGTGGGAGTTTAAGGTAAGGAACAGGAGGTTTAGAGGATAGAGGGAACAACAAAATTCATCCAGAGGATTGTGGGTATCTGGAACTCCCTGCCTAAATGTATGGTCAAGGCAGAAACCCTCGACATTTGAGAACTATTTAGCTGAACATTTGAAATGTCAGAGCATTCAAGGCTGGAAATGAGATTAGAACAGATGGACGTTTGCTGACTAGCACAGACACAATGGGTCAAAGGGCTTCTTTCCATGATGGAAAAACTCTGACTCCACTAGTCCCAGAGCCACTCTGTGCTGAAAAATTATTATTTCTGATGCTATCTGGTTGAACACACAGGAACAGGAGCAGGCCATTCGGGACTGGAGTCATTCTGTCATTCTATTAAATCACAGTAGATCTGTATCTCACTGCCATTTACCCGCCATATTCCTTGATAACTCTTACCTAACATACCTTTGAAAATTGAAAATTTGTTGACCCAGCATCCACAATCTTTTCTAGGGAGAGTGTTCTTTATTCCTGGGTGAAAAAGTAATCTTTAATCTCTTTCATAAAAGCCCTTCCTTACTCACTATGTCCAGCCACAGAAGATCTTCAATGATAGAAGATTTGTGCAAAACATGTTTCATTATGCATCATATTTTCCCTTTGGAGATTAATTAACTCGCCCAAGCTGCCATCATCACCACAACCCTGTCTTTATACAAAAAAGTCTGCATTCCAGCTCAACCCAATGACGCATCTGCTGATCAAATATGAATAGAGGATGACAGTCCTTTGTTTAACTATAATGTTGTGGTTTCTTATTTTTGATTGAAATAAGAGATATCAAAATAACACAGTACGTATGATAAAGGTTGACAGCAAAGTTTTCATTTGTGCATTGAATTCCTTCATTAAGTATTTTACTTGAATGTTTTCACCTCTTTTAAATTGCTTGGAGTTGATTGTTATCCCACAGAAGTCTGAAATTATGGCCCTTTTTTCCACCCACAAAGATTTCAAGATTTCTGTTTTACTGAGGCCCAGTAGTATTTGCAAATCTTTATGGAGTTTTGGTTGCAATTTAGACATGTTTCTGTCTATCGTCTTAGCATCAGTTTACAAGTTTCTGATGGCTCCTTTGTATTGCTCAGTCTGTCTCCACATGACTGAGTCACAAATAACAAAACTTCACTTGTATGTTTTTTTTATTTTCAACCGCTTTCATCTAATATAGGTAACCTTAATTTTAATGGAGAACATTAGTTATTATTCATTTTGTTTTTAATATAGTTGTGAGTAACTAATTCATTAAAGGTTGGCAAATTACTGAATACCAATCTTACAGGCCTGGGAAAGACTGGAAAAAGCTGAACATGAACGAGAACTGGCATTAAGGACTGAGTTGATCAGACAAGAAAAGCTGGAACAACTTGCACGTCGATTTGATCGTAAAGCTGCTATGAGGGAAACCTGGCTAAGTGAAAACCAGCGCCTTGTTTCTCAGGTGATGTTTTACCCGAATTTCAATGCACTGCACAAATAATATAGTTTTAAATCAATTCGTTTTGTACATGAAACCATCAAGGTTTTAGAATGCTTTTATAATGCTGAGAATTAAACGAGAGTGAAGATGAAGGCTGATACTACCATTCTTAATTTAATCATTACATAAACTGCTGCTTGTACATAAGATGATCTTTGTAAATACGAAGAGCTCATTTTTATTATATAAAAATAAAATTCCTTACCTATGTTTAATAAAACTCAAATGCAACTGGTAATATATTATCATTGATAATATTCAATTAGGAACAAATACCACAGTCAAATATCACAAAAAAAACAATTTCAGGTGCTTCTTGCAGCTCCAGAGCTCTTTTTGCTGCCCAAGTTCAGAGCATAACACAACACAACTCTTGCAGTCTATCTCTAAATAAGCATCACTAATATGGTGGTACACAAAAATAAGGAGACCTGTGATCATGGATTTATTCTTCAGTGCCTGATTCCAGAACTTCTGCACTAATGTTAAAGTCATTGATAATCATTCCCTACTATTATTGTCCACGTAGAAAATTCTCTGTCACTGATCATGGGTTCTTTGGGTTCTTGTGTGGTTGATGAGCTTGATCTTAGAACTACAACTCTGACCACACACTTGCCAGGTGTTTCTGGGAAATGGAATTGGACTCTGGCCTTGAGTATTAGCATTCCTTTCTCAGGTTCCTTCTCTGTACTTTCTGTTGCCAAAGAGCGTTCTCAAAGACACAAAAACAGTAGTTGCTGATAAAGCTCAACAGGTCTGGCAGCATCTGTGAAGAAAAAAAGTCAGAGTTAACGTTTCTGGTCTGGTGACCCTCAACCTCTGATGAAGGGTCTCTGGACCTGAAATGTTAACTCTGATTTTTTTCTTCACAGATGCTGCCAAACCTGTTGAGCTTTTCCAGCAAGTACTCTTTTTGTTCCTGATTTACAGCACCCACAGTTCTCTCAGCTTTTATTTAGAGTTCTCAAAGAATTGTATACCTTCGAACAGGAGATTCCTCTGAGTTTCTTCTGACAAGGGTCTCCCATGTGTTGATATCAATGTTACATTTCTTGAGGTAAACTTTCAGAGAGCCTATGAAGTGGTTCCCTGGCCCTCCTTTTATTTGAGTGCCTTACTTGAGCTGGGCAAAGAAGATTTGCTTAGGCAGTCAGAACGTGGGCATATTAAGCATGTGGCTGACCCAATGGAAGTTGGTTTTTGATGGTCATGATCTCATTGCTGGTGCTGTTGGCTCCTTCAAGGGCACTGATGTGAAAAATCTGTCTCAAACAGCTTTGATGGTACTTGTCCAGGGCCTTGAGGTGCCAAATTTCAGAGCCATGTAAAAGAGTCAGAAGGGCAGCTGCCTTAAAAACAGGGACCTTGGTATCTGTACAAATGTTTTGGTTATCGTGGAATCCCTCCAGTGTGGAAACAGGCCATTTGGCCCAACAAGTCGACATTGACCCTGGGAAGAGCATCCCACTCAGACCCACCCCCACCCTATTCCCGTAACCCTGCATTTCCTGTGGCTAATGCACCTAACCTACACATCCCTGAACACTATGGGAAACTGAGCATGGATAATCCACCTAACTTGCACATTTTTGGACTGTGGGAGGAAACCGGAGCTCCTGGAGGAAACCCACGCAGAACATGCAAACACCACACAGTCACCAGAGGTTGGAATCGAATCCGGTCCCTGACGCTGTGAGGCAGCAGTGCTAACCATTGAGCCACCGTGCTGCCCACAGTTATCGAAGAGTCTCATCCTTAGACATTCCAAGGTGATGCTTGTGGATTGGATGCTGCAGTGTTGGATCTCCACATCAATGTCAGTTTTAAATGAGAGGTGGCTCCCCAGGTAGGGGAAATGTTCCACGTTTGGAGGATTTTTCTGTTGATCTAAATGGCAGGATTCACCAGAACCTGCCCTGGGACCATTTGATAAAGGACTTGAGTCTTTTTGAGATTGAGGCTGAGACCAATTCTTTGGTATACTTCTGCGCAAGCAATAGCGAGGCTTGATGATTCTCTTCCACAAAAGCAGAGATGATGTTATCATTCCAATAATGAATTCCCCAAGCAAGTTCAATGTTTCTTTTTCTCTTGAATTTCAACCGATTGAGGTAGAAAACTTCTCCATCTCTCCAGTAGACAGTGTCCACACCACTGGAAAGCTTGTTCTTGACAAGTTGAAGGATGATGGCAATGAAGATGGAAAAAAGGGTGGGGAGATAAAACATGCCCGCTTGACCTCAAAGTATTCAATCATAGTATTGCTGGAGAGGCCTGTCACCAATGTCTGGAGGAGATGGAGAATGCTGATGAATTTCCCTGGACAGCCAACCTTTGATAGGATCTACCATAGCACTTCCCGACTGACTGATGCAAAAAGCTTGGCCAGGTCAGTGAAGGCCCACAGTTTTTGTGGAAGCTGCACTGACCTTCCAGACAGATTTCTTCAGAGACTGGAAGCGAGGATTCGGGGAATGATCTTCCCAGCAATGGAGAGTAGGCAGATTCCTCAGTAATTCCCAGAGTCGCTTTGTCTCCTTTCTTGAAGACAGTGGTGATAGTGACATTCTTCCTGAGATCAAGGATTTCTTCTTTGTCCCAGATTTTCATGAACAATTGAAGGAGATGACAGGTAAACTCTGCTCCCCCAAATTTGAAAATCTCCACTGGAATCCAATACATTTGTGCAGCTTTTCTATTCTTCATGTATTTATGGCAGCTTCAACCTCTGCCACGCCAGCTGGTTGTCTAAGATAATGTTTGCTGGGCAGTTCGGGGATTTCCTCAAACACGTCCTCTTCTACAATTGTTCTGCAATTTAGGAGTTCTTTGATATGTTTTCTTCTTCGAAGGCTAATGTTCTCTCTCTCCCTCCAAAAGGCTTTTTCCTTGCTTACGCATCAGTTTAAGGCCAAGGGTGTTGGGTCCATATATTGCCTTGATGGCAGTGGAGAAGCCCCAGGTGTCATGCTTGTTGGTAAGAAATTGCAGCTCCTCAGTTTTCTAAGACCATCATTGGTTCTTGATTTTCCCAGTTATTCTTTGTAAATCTGCCTTTGCTGTTTGATGAGTTCTTCTCTCTGCTTTGCTGTCATTTTGCCATTCATGGAGAGTTTCCTCTTGATGTCAATGAGGTCTTGGATGATGAAGTCATTCTCTTCAAACTTGTCTTTGTGTTTCCTGGTCTTATAAACAATGTTTGTTTTTTTTTACCAGCATGAGATGATGGCTGTCTTCAGCTCTTTGCAGATTTCCTCCACTCCACTGCCTTAAAATGAGCACTTTGGAGATTTTGGTGAAGACAATGCTGGAATTATTGTTACAGTCCCACAAGCAGTAATAAGTTCCTGATCCTGAAACTTAGTTGCCCTCACCATGTTGCAAACTTTCTGGTTAAATCATAGATCATAGCGATGAATGAAGTTGTCATATTAGTTAATTACATATTGTCATTGACAGAGGAAGGTAACTGTTTATTATCTTGACTACCGTTTGATGGGTTCAGGCAAGAAAATTCATAATTTTGAGGCAAGTGAGTAAAATTGAGAAAATCTTGTGTTCAGCCACATACCTTTCTATAAAGACAACTTGAAATCAGTTGTGCTACAGTGTGATGCAACTATTTAAAGGTTAGGATTTTTAAAATACTTTTTAATCTTTTTTGGTAGGCTTCTGAAAATAATGTATACTTTATTAATCTGTACCCATCCATTTTGCTCTACGCACAGATATTAGTCTTTCTGAATATTTTAAAATGCCATCATCTAATATGACTTCTAACTCTTGTGCCACAGGACAATTTTGGTTTTGATCTCCCAGCTGTGGAAGCTGCTACTAAGAAGCATGAAGCTATTGAGACAGACATTGCCGCTTATGAAGAGCGAGTGCAGGCTGTAGTGGCTGTGGCCAAGGAGCTCGAAGCAGAGAATTACCATGACATCAAACGCATCACTGCAAGGAAAGAGAATGTGTACAGACTGTGGGAATACCTACTGGAATTACTCCGAGCTCGTCGTCATCGTTTGGAGATGAATCTCAACTTGCAAAAGATTTTTCAGGAAATGCTGTATATCATGGACTGGATGGATGAAATGAAGGTAGAGAAATCAACTTTTCCAATGTTGTAGAGGTGTACTGTGGAATTTATTTACATAAATATAACTAGCAAATGAATGTACCCAAGATTTTTTTTCAATAGAACATATACAAAATAGGTAACTTCAAATTCCATTTTAAAGAAGTTATTCGATGCTTTATGAATCCTTTTTGTTGATTCCAGTATATTTGTCATAATACTGAATGGAAGTTGTTGAAATTATTGCAGGTTCTTTTGCTGTCACAAGACTATGGGAAACATTTACTTGGTGTTGAGGATCTCCTCCAGAAACATGCACTAGTCGAAGCTGATATTGCTATCCAGGCTGACAGAGTGAAAGTTGTCAATGCTTCTGCTCAGAAATTTGCTTCTGAAGGTGAAGGTATGTTTTAAGCTTTATGTCTTTCTGTCTTGGCTTTTAAAGTATTATTTTGGGTGCCAAAGTTATGGCTCAGTGGGTAATATGCTTTTTTGATAGAGGACTGAACCTTAACAGAAATCGACTAAGTGTCATGTTTGGAGAGATTCATAGAGGGTTACACACCATGAGCCCCAGTGAGTTTTCCCATACTGTCCTCCCAAGCGTGCCTTATTAACTATGCACTAGACCCTATGGTGCTCCATTCATCATAATCTCCTAATTTTCACGTCAGAAATTGTTGACATCTAGTTTCTATCCGGTAGATGGGAGAATGGGATTGGCACAAATAGCAATGAAGTGAGATGGTGTAGTAATGAGGATTCTATATAGGACTGTTGCTATTCATTAGCGAGAATCTCGTTCAATACTTGGGTGGAAAATGGGACTTCTTGCTCCCAGTGGAAGGAAGCTACCCATTGCTCACCTCATGCGGTTCTCCCAACTTTCTCATCAATGCCCACATCAGTCAGTGCCTTTTGAAGATTCTGCACTGAACAATCAGTGCAGACCAGAAATGCATTTGGTTTCCCTGAAGGAGGCAGAGGAGATGAGAAATCATGTTTCAGTTTCTTAATTGTGCATCAGTTGTTCCTGCTGAGAAAGACACATGGTGTACCATTGAGCGATACTAGAGGTAGAGTTAAACTCTGATTTGTCTTAAAAAGCTCGCAGCCATGATGGCAATAAGGAAAAAATTGTAACATGCTACAAAATTACACATTGTTAAATTTAGAATCTTGTAAATCATATTCACATAAATAGGAAACTGGAGGAAAGGTTTTATTTCACAGCTATTTTAATGTGTCGTTTTGTGGCCACTTTAAAATGACATGGCTTGTAACCCTGTGCATTAGTCATTATCATCTTCAATCTGACTTCCATACATAACTATTGGGGGGGATAAAAGGAGCCGAAACTTAATGAAATAATTGTTTAAGAAGTGGTGGGAGTCCCAGCTAGCATACAGGATTCTATACTGTTGCTGTACAATTAAACTCAACTGAAGTGGGTTTTGTTGGTAAGTTTATGAACATGTTGAAAGAGGGTTTTCTTGTCCTTCCCCCTACAGGTTACAAACCATGCGACCCACAAGTTATTCGTGATCGTGTGACCCACCTGGAATTCTGTTACCAAGAACTTTGTCAGCTGGCAGCCGAGCGAAGGGCTCGTTTGGAAGAGTCCCGACGCCTCTGGAAGTTCTTCTGGGAGATGGCAGAGGAAGAAGGCTGGATCCGGGAGAAAGAGCAGATACTTTCATCAGCTGACTATGGCAAGGATCTGACGAGTGTGATTCGTCTTCTCAGCAAACACAAGGCATTTGAGGATGAAATGAGTGGACGGCGTGGACCTCTTCAACAAACGATAAAAGAAGGTGAAGCAATGGTATCAGAGGAGCACTTTGGATCAGAAAAGATTAAGGAGAGAATTAAAGACATTCAGGAGCAGTGGGCCCACCTTGAACAACTGTCTGCAGTTCAGAAAAAGCGATTGGAGGAAGCTGCTAATGTTCACCAGTTTAAAGCTGATGGTGATGATATTGATGTGTGGATGTTAGATATTCTGAGGATTGTCTCCAGTAATGATGTTGGTCATGATGAATACTCCACTCAAGCCCTAGTGAAGAAACACAAAGATGTTGGTGAGGAGGTTGCAAGCTACAGACAGATCATTGATGCACTACATGAACAAGGACAAAGTTTGCCGGATGAGTATTACAAGTCACCAGAAGTAGAAGGTAGATTAACTGATATTGAGGAGCGTTATAAGGAGTTAGCAGAACTGGCCCGTCTTCGTAAACAAGCCCTCCAGGATGCACTATCTCAGTATAAGATGTTCAGTGAAGCAGATGCTTGTGAATTATGGATTGATGAAAAGGAGCAGTGGCTGAACAGCATGGAGATCCCAGAAAAACTTGAAGATCTCGAGGTTATCCAACATAGGTAAGGAATAAAGTGTTTACATTATGAAAGGTAAAAGATGGTTAATGATTCAAGGCCCATGTTATATGAGATGTGAATGAAAATTGAAATTGAAATTAAATATTCTAGACCATAGAGCGTAGAACAGTACTGGCCCTTCGGCCCACGATGTTGTGCCGACCTATTATCCTACTAAGATCAATCTACCCTGCATACTGTACATTTTACTATCCTCCATGTGCCTATCCAAGAGTCGTTTAAAAGTCTCTAAAGTATCTGACTCCACTACCACTGCCGGCAGCACATTCCACACGCCCGCCACTCTCTGTGTGAAGAACCTACCTTCCACATCTCTCCAATCACCTTAAAATTATGCCCCCTCATAATAGTCATTTCTGCCCTGGGAAAAAGTCTCTGACTATCCACTGTATTTATGCCTCTCATCATCTTGTAAACCTCTATCAAGTCACCTCTCATCCTTCTTCGCTCCAATGAAAAAAACCCTAGCTCCCTCAACCTTTCCTCATAAGACCTGCCCTCCAGTCCAGGCAGTATCCTGGTAAATCTCCTCTGCACCCTCTCTAAAGCTTCCACATCTTTCCTGTAATGAGGTGACCAGAACTGAACACAATATTCCAAGTGTGGTCTAACCAGAGTTTTATGGAGCTGCAGCATAACCTCACGGCTCTCAAACTCAATTCCCCTGCCAATGAAAGCCAACACACCAGATGCCTTCTTTACAACCCTGGCAACTTGGTCGCAACTTTTAGGGATCTCTGGGCGTGGACCCCAAGATACCTCTGTTCCTCCACACTGCCGAGAATCCTGCCATTAGCCCTATATTCTGCATTCAAATTCGACCTTCCAAAATGAATCACTTCACGCTTCTAGGTCAGAGGTCAGCAAACCTAAAAACAAGAAGAGTTTTTTTTTAATTTGCTCAAGAACTCGATATCTGAAGAGCTAGATGTTGTTTGTCAAATGCCAATAGTAATGAAAAGTATGATATAGATACATTTCCAGAGCATTTTAAAGGCTTTTATAAGAAACATGTTATTAGAATGATGCTTTCTCATAAGTACGTTGGCCTGGAAATTTCTTTACTCGCTGCATCTGTCTCAGTAGAAATTGCCCTGAATGGTCAAACTACTTATAACCACAGAGTCAGTCAAGCAGTGCTAACAGTTCTCATCAGCTGTTCAACAGGACCCTACAGAGTTAATCTTTTTATGAATCTAGACTCTCAGCCAGACGTGCTTTGTGATACCACTTTGTTTCCAGAGAATTATGAATAGGTAAATTATATTTCTAGCAGTTCACTGCAGTATGGGAGTTAGGACATTATGTTACAGTTGTATAAGTCGTTGGTGAGGCCGCACTTGGAGTACTGTGTACACTTTTGGTCATCCTGTTACAGGAATGACATAGGTAAACTGGGAAGTGTGCAAAGAGGATTTGTGAGGAAGTTGCTAGGACTAGTAGGCCTGAGTTATAGGGAGAGGTTAGCCAGGATAGGACTTTATTCCTCAGAGCGTAGGAGAATGAGGGGTGACCTTATTGAGGTGTATAAAATCATGAGGGGCACAGATAGGATGAGTGCATATAGTCTTTGTCCCAGCGATGGGGAATTGAAAACTAGAGGGTATAGGTTTAAGGTGAGAGGGATAGATTTAAGAAGGACTTGAGGGGCAACTTCTTCACGCAGAGAGTGGTGTGTGTATGGAATGGGCTGCCGGACAAAGTGGTTGAGGCAGATACAATAGCAACATTTAAAAAACGTATGGATAGGTACATGGATGAGAAGGGTTTAGAGGGATATGGACCAAATGCGGGCAATTGGAACTATCTGAGTGGGCACCATGGTCAGCATAGGCCAGTTTGGGCCAAAGGGCCTGTTTCCATGCTGTATAACTCTGACTCTATCCCAGTGTTGTTGTACGTCATGTAGATCGGGTAAATGTATATGGAAGAGCCGTGAGTTGGCAGTGAAAGTTATGGGGGGAATTGGGGATAAGCAGTAATGGCATGAGGCTGAAAGGAGCCATGGGTGGAATGCATGAGTTGGCATGAATTTGGCATGAGGAGTGGGCATGACTAACACCTTTTGAGCTTGCCTTCCAAAAGATTTTGAGTTCAGATTGTGGTTTACGGCTCTTGTAGGATCTTTGAACCGCATTTAACAGACGATGGCGTAACTCCAAAAATTCTGGGATCTAGAATTCTACCCTCATAATTGAGGCAGCTAAATTAGAGGAAAGCCCACACTGAAAATTGGGTTTACTGGGATTCAGGGCAAAAATCCTGTAATCAGGTCCTGCGATCACTTTTAAATGCCTTCCACCTGATCAATTTATTACTTCAGAATTTTTTTGATGAGGTTAATGTTTGCCATTGATTGATTTATTGTTGTCACATGTACTGAGATACAGTGAAACTGTTATTTTGTGTGCCATACAGGCAGATCATACCATACAAAGTGCATCTGGGTAGCAGAACAGAGTGCAAAATATAGTGTTACAGTCACAGAAGGTGCAGAGAGAGAATGATCAGAATTAACTTTTGAGAGGTCTGTTCAAAAGTCTGATAACAGCGGGGAAGAAGCTGTTCTTGAATCTATTCGTGTATGTATTCAAACTATTATATCTTTTGCCTGATGGAAGAGGGTGGATGAGAGTATAACTAGGGTGGGAGGAGTTTTCGATTATGTTCGTTGCTTTCCTGAGGCAGTGGGAAGTATAGATGGAGTCAGTAGTTGGAAGACTGGTTTACAATCTGGACCCCCAGTTGGTTGGCCACCACTGCATTAGAATAACCACTCTTTATTGTTCAGTGATTAAATGCACGGCTGTTGTTTTGTGTTACTGAGTTATCAAGTTATCAAATCTCTGGATCTTTGGCCTGGATTGAGTTATCTGATCACTGCTGAATTCTCGATCAATGTGTCTGCAAACCTTTGGTTTTGAGAACTGAAAATTCAGCCAATATTTCGCTCCTAATGACTATTCAGTAACGTATCCTGAAACAGTGTGCCACAGTGCATTATGTGTGAGTATAAGACTGAGCTAATCTGACCTATCTCCACAAATGGAATCTACCAGTACTATTTACCCCAGTTCATATATTGAATACCCACTGTGGAAGAGTAGCAGAAAGCTGTAAGTATCATTGACTTCCTTTTGTTGCATAAATTGCTTTATTCACTTAAGGAAAAAGAAGATAGAAAGTTGGAGACAGAATACATTATATAAATAAAGAAGTAACTAAATATTAGATTTTCTATATGTTCCCAAGCTTTTCTTAGTAATACCATGCAATATTTTAATTTTTAAAGAATTAGGGAATCAAGCCCATGTTCAAACTCTTGATTTATTTGTTTTTTTTTAATTTCTACCTCAGGTTTGAAAGTCTGGAGCCAGAAATGAACAACCAAGCTTCTCGTATAGCAGTGGTAAACCAGATTGCTCGTCAGTTGATCCACAGCGGGCATCCCAGTGAAAAGGAGATCAAAGCACAGCAAGATAAGCTAAATACAAGGTACGTTTTGCACCCAAAGGATAGATATTATGACTAATTCAAAAATAGAATTTCTCAATCAAATTCTGTGAAAAGAACTATTTTTGCGTTGAGCACCAATACTTATAGAAAATCTTTTGTCTAGTTTTATGCATGATTATGATTTTACCAATCTTGGTGCATATCCCCTGAAGTAACATTCCTGCTAGATGCTTCTAGAATGCTTATATAACATTGAATTGTTTTGCTACCATCTAATTCAAGCTACCACTAGTTATATTGGCTAAATTGGTCAATAGGTTCTACACTGATGCATCAAATGAATTATAATAGCATTATTTTCCACCTTATCACTTTGGGAGCAGTAAGTGTATTCCTCATTTTAATTTTGCTGCAGCTGTCTAATGTCCAATTCTGTATAGTATGAACCATCTGCAGTCAGTTAATTAGACTTGGGTATAATTTGCAGTCATACCCAACTAGCTTAACACTTGTGTTTGTTCACTTGTTCACTAGATTTGTGTTCAATTGTTACTTAACGCAGTGTAAGCAGTTATGTTGCATGTATGTTTTTTATTTACATGGATCAGACCTAAAACCAAGATGTCAAACAAGCATATTTTATTCCTCACTCAAAAGATATTTGTCAGTTTATCGTAGAGTGAAATATTTCATATATCGAACTTGAATGGGTTCAAGTCTAAATAGATGCCACAGAAAGGTAAAAGCACACAGACAATCGTTCTGACTTTAAATACTCCAGCTAGCAGTAACCTGTGTGGTAGAGGGCGGCAGTTTAAATATGCTTGTTGCTTACCCCTTCAAGTTTTCTTGTGGCCAAGAAAGACAAAATTCTGTTTGTCTGGAAATTTGATTCCATTTTCTATTCTGATTCTAGATGGAGTCAATTCCGTCAGCTAGTGGACCAAAAGAAAGATGCACTCAATTCTGCACTCAGCATTCAGAATTATCACCTTGAATGCAATGAAACAAAGTCTTGGATTAGGGAAAAGACCAAAGTCATTGAATCCACGCAAGATCTGGGCAATGATCTTGCTGGAGTCATGGCCCTCCAAAGGAAATTAACTGGAATGGAGCGTGATTTGACAGCTATTGAAGCTAAGCTAGATGATCTGCAGAAAGAAGCTGAAAGACTAGCTGCTGAACATCCTGATCAGGCAAATGCTATTATGAGCCGTCTTTCAGAAATTAATGATGTCTGGGAAGAAATGAAATGTACTTTGAAGAACCGAGAAGAATCACTCGGTGAGGCAAACAAGCTTCAGCAATTCCTGCGCGATTTGGATGACTTCCAATCCTGGCTTTCAAGAACCCAAACTGCTATTGCTTCTGAAGATATGCCCAACACCCTGGCAGAAGGGGAGAAGCTGCTCACCCAGCATGAAAACATCAAAAATGAAATTAATAATTATGAAGAAGACTATCAGAAAATGCGTGATATGGGTGAAATGGTAACACAGGGACAGACAGATGCACAATATATGTTCTTACGCCAGCGCCTGCAGGCTTTGGATACTGGATGGAATGAGCTGCACAAAATGTGGGAGAACAGACAGAATCACTTGTCTCAATCTCATTCATACCAACTGTTCTTAAGAGATACAAAACAGGCAGAGGGGTTCCTCAACAATCAGGTAAGCTAAGTATGGTCTTACATTTAATATTGACTTTCAGTTCCACCATACGTCCTGGAACATTTGATATGTTTCTAGCATCGACCTAGCATATTCCTTAGTGCATTATAACTTTTCCTTCACTTTTTAAAATTTTACTTAAATCTGATGCAAACTAAAACTCCAATGGCCCGCTGTTTGAAAGCTGTTGTTTTTTGGTGAAGATCGGCAGAAAATTCTCAGCTGAGCAGATACAAACAATAAAATAGATAAACTTTTGTTTTTGATTAGTAGTCACTAGGTTTTTTTCAAACTAGCATTACTCAAAATATGCTTCTTATTCTTTCATATAATGTGAATATTGCTAGCATTTGGTGCCTGTCACTAAGTGTCCTTAAGGTGACGGTGAGCTGCCTACTTGAACTGCTGCATTACATCTGGTGTGGATACATTCTCAGTACTTTTAGGAAGAAAGTTGCACCTCGGGATGCAAATCAAAATTTAAGAGGTAAAATGTAACAATATAAAGGGAATTATAAGAATTTGGAAACCACTGGACTGTAATCCAACCTGTCCCTAGAAAAATCTTGCACAGAGCATGAATAATATTAAAGGTGGAGCTAGTCATTTTATGTGCAATCGATGTATTTCTTCTCAGCTTACAAGTAGCAGTACAAAGCTGACTGGCAATTCCTTCCTTTGTTGAAATAAAGGAGTATGTGTTGGCGCACACTGAAATGCCCACCACACTAGAGGCTGCTGAAGCTGCCATTAAGAAGCAGGAGGACTTCATGACTACCATGGATGCGAATGAAGATAAGATAAATGGAGTGGTGGAGACAGGCAGGAGACTAGTCAGCGATGGCAATATTTATTCTGACAAAATCCAGGAAAAAGTTGACTCAATTGATGAAAGGTACAAAAACACTAATCAAGAGAGGTTCATTTCTTCTTGTAAACCCATGAGTTTAATATTCTATATTCATGAAGTATTTGCTCTGAAAATTCTGTTATTGTAAGTGTTTTTTTTTTAAATAATAGTGGAATTTTGTTGGAGAACATACCATATAAAAGGAATTTCCATTGAATGTCTATTACAGTACCAAAATTTGGTAATTAATCAGGAAAGCAACTAGAATTTTTAATATGATATAGTAACAGTTTTTAGCTATAAATTCTCCTGACCCCTCTAGTAATGAGTCTTTATTTAACCTGGCTAGTCTCTTTCCTATGATATATCGATGGAAGCTTTTATAGTCTCTATCATCTCACCTCTATTTTCCAAAGGCTCCTTTACAACGGTATTAGTGCTGACTTGATAACCCAGTCTGTATACAAATCCGTCGCCCATTATTACTTTATTACACACATCACATGCATCTCTAAAATCCTAATTTGTAGCATGCCTGACACTAGTACTATAGCTTGGTTTTCTATAAAAAGCTCCCACCAATGTTTGTTTCCCCTTGCTGTTCTTCTTCAGCCTATGTCCCACTGGGGTGCATTTAAATCTTACAGGAAGTGCCTCAGGACTCAATTATTTTAGATTTGTCCTTACTTTCAACCAAATCTGAACCATAGGCTTGTGTTACATTTATGTGTTGTGATGTCATTTTCAAGATATAATATTGTGTTTAATGTATAGAATGGATAAACAAATTCCTTTCTCTTTGGCCCATTCAAAAGCCCTGTTTCATCAGGGTGCAGTAACAGGGAAGAAAAGTTACGAATTTAAAAATGAGTGCTTTGTAATCTTAAGGAGAGTTACTTTTTTTAAAAAAAAAGTAAAATTATTTTTTAATTTACAAAAATTAGTGTAAATAACTTCTTAAAAAATGTTACTATTAAATTTAACTTTTAGACATAAGAAGAACCGTGAGGCTGCCAGTGAACTACTTATGCGCCTTAAGGACAACAGAGATCTTCAGAAGTTCCTTCAAGACTGTCAGGAAGTAAGCTTGCTTTACAACTCATTCTTACCAAATTAACATATTTTACTGTATTGTATCTCACTGTAGATAATTAAAGTTGTATTCCTCAAATGATAATGTTTTGATGGCTAGCACGAGGGGACATAGCTTTAAATTGGGGGGTGAAAGATATAGGACAGATGTCAGAGGTAGGCTCTTTACTCAGAGTAGCAAGGGCACGGAATGCCCTGCCTGCAAAAGTAGTAGACTTGCCAACTTTAAGGACATTTAAATGGTCATTGGATAAACATATGGATGATGATGAAATAGTTTAGGTTAGATGGGCTTCAGATTGGTTTCACAGGTCGGCGCAACATCGAGGGCCGAAGGGCCTGTACTGCGCTGTAATGTTCTATGTTCTGTGTTCTTTTACAGCTATCTCTTTGGATCAGTGAAAAGATGCTAACTGCTCAGGACATGTCCTATGATGAAGCGAGAAATTTGCACAGCAAATGGCAGAAACATCAGGCTTTTATGGCAGAGCTTGCATCAAACAAAGAATGGCTGGATAAAATTGATAAGGTTTGATAGAATTTTGAATGCTCCAAGCACTTTTCTGTGATAAATATATTGCAGGTTAGATTTTGTCTTTAGTTCACAGATTCAGAGAACTAACTCACTCACTTCTCTTTTCATTTTTGTGATGGTGATAAAATAGTTAATACTAATTATTAGACATGTACAATGTTAAACCTTACAGTGTTAAAGTAATGGTGCTTGCTTCTCATGTATTCTCACTCGTGCGTACACTTTCTCACTCGTGCTCCCTCCGCACCCCCCCCCCCCGCCCCAGCACTCTCTCTCCCCCTGCACGCCCGCATTCCCTCGCTCAAGTCAGTTAGTTTGTACCATCTTAGTATTCCAGCTTGGATAAAGCTAGTGCTTACTACTTGTGTTATTAACTTGAGTGGTTGCCATATGTACACAAATTGTGCCTTCATACGAATTGCGTAAAAAGGTTAGTGCCATCTGAGAGATTTTGGAAAGTTTTAAAAAAGCAACCTGGATTACCTTGTTCTCATAATTATGGTTGAATACCTTGTAACCAGTTAGTGAATCCCTCCATGCACCATCTTGAATTTGAGATCTCAGCTCCTCTGGAATTCTTCTGCATTATACACCACACACAAGTATACTGCCATACTCGCTGTCCAGTTTCTCATTATTGTTTAGTGCGTTAAGATTTCATTGCAAAATTTATTTAATATTGTGCACATTTTCTTAAATCATACAGCACAACAGGATATTCAGATACTCAAGTACTTCTATTTTAGAGTCAAATACAAAAAAAAACACTTTAAGCTACATACCGTAGTTTTCTTAAATTTCCACCATTACTAGGACAACTGCAAAAACTGGTAATACTGAAAATAATTTTAATTTCTCCTCTAGGAAGGAATGCAGCTAATTGCAGAGAAACCAGAGACTGAGGTGGTTGTAAAGGAAAAGCTGACAGCCCTACACCACTTGTGGGAAGAACTGGAATCTACTACACAGGCCAAAGCTCAGCGTCTGTTTGATGCCAACAAAGCAGAGCTTTTCACCCAGAGCTGTGCCGATTTAGACAAATGGCTACATAACCTGGAAGGACAGCTCCAGTCTGATGATTATGGCAAGGACCTTACCAGTGTCTCCATTCTACTCAAGAAACAACAGGTATTTACCCAACATGTTCATTTAGACAAGGGAGCAAGGGCCAACTGAACCTTCAAGAGTGCCGGAACAAATTACTGTAGATGCTGGAATCTGTACTGAAAGCAACAAATGCTGGAGATCACAGAGGTCAGACAGCATTCATGGAGAGAGGGCAAGCTAACATTTTGAGCTGAAGCTCTGATGAAGAGTCATCTAGACTCAACACGTTAGCTTACTCTGTCTCCATGGATGCTGTCTAACTTGCTGTGATCTCCAGCACTTGCTGTTTTCACTTCAAATGTGCCTTTTGTTTTAATACTCCTCTGGTCATCCATTTCAAAATGAATGGTCCAGCACAATTTTGTTGGGCATCTTGGTGATTAAGTGTATGTTGGAGCTTAGAGATTATTCTCATTGCTTTAGTAGCATACAGCATTATGTCAAATTATGTTTTCATGTCATAATAGCAGTATATAGATATGAAACCTTGATGCAGAGAGAAAATTATAATGACATCTTTCAAAAATTCATTGCAGTATAATAGAGTACCCAGCTACACCTTATCCTTTTCAAGATGGTATGATATAGTAGGAAGTTTACTACATCAGGAATTTTTAAAAAAATCCATATCTTTGATTAAGTCTTTTTGTCTAAACAGACTTTCAGTGAAATTGTCATCAGGAAACTTCGAATACACACTATGTTTCCAGGATCATCTTTAGGGTTGTTCAAATGGGGGTGACTGCCTCAGGCCCTATCCTGGGATCCGGAAGCAAGGTTTGGGAGGTGGGGCAGGACTTGACCTTTGTTTGCCAATTGGGAGGAGCAGCTGGAGGCACATGGTGGGGGCACACTGTGTGATTTGTTCTGGGGGACTACAGAGTGCGAGTTGCCCTAGGTGATGTATCCCCTAGGGATGACTGTATGTTTCTGTAGCTCATTTACTTTTCAGTAGACTAAGCTGTAAGGATAATGAGGAATAACATGTTTTCACTAGAAATTATAAGATTCAGACTGGG
This sequence comes from Rhincodon typus, assembly GCF_021869965.1. Classification (NCBI taxonomy): domain Eukaryota; kingdom Metazoa; phylum Chordata; class Chondrichthyes; order Orectolobiformes; family Rhincodontidae; genus Rhincodon; species Rhincodon typus. Next base: position 44,011,276 of record NC_063340.1, on the reverse strand, counting down.
TAGTTGGGTGGCTTCTTTGGGGTACTTTGCTAATTTAGTATTAGCTTTTTGCTATGAATCCACAACAATAACTTAAATTTAAGGTGTTAAATTAAGTTAATTAAATCTTTCCAAGGTGCTTCACAGGAGTGTTCTCAAACAAATGTGATGTTGTGCCACTTAATGAAATATTAGGAGAGGAGATAAAAGTAGTTTTTAAGGAGCATCTTAAAAGAGAAAAGAGAGGTGACAGGGATTAGGGAGATAACTTGTGAATTTAGGACCTTGGCAGATAAAGTATGGTTGCTATTGCGGAGCAGTTAGGATTGAGGATAAAAGACAGAAGTAACGTAGCACAAAGTCTTGGAAGAGTCTAAGGCTGGAAGAGGATACAGAGACATGGAAAAAATTGACCAGGCAGGAATTTGAAAACAAGAGTGTGAAATTTAAAAATGAAATAACTTTCGTATGCTGAATTAATTTTTACTGTTCAGTTAACAGTTTTGCGATTTTGCATTAGGTCGGTTTTTGTTCTCTCAATAATTGCAGATCACACAGGGAGGAATTCTATTTCAGCTGATTTGTCATTTGGTGTAAGTTAGAAACTTCTTTTTCATACCCCCTCTCATTAGATGTTAGAAAATCAGATTGAAGTACGAAAGAAAGAAGTGGAGGAACTGAAGAGTCAGGCCCAGGTTTTGAGCCAAGAGGGTAAAGATATTGATGAGGTGGATAGCAAACGCACAATAGTGGAAAAGAGATTTTTGCAGCTACTGGAACCACTAAATGAAAGGAAACACTACTTGTTGGCATCTAAAGAAATACATCAATTCAACAGAGATCTGGAGGATGAAATTGTAAGTAGAAGTCTCAGTGTATGTCATTTAAACAGAGAATGTCAACTTGAAATTTTGTTGTGGTTTGAATTAGACACAATTTCTATGTTGCTGTTTTACGGTCAATCTTTTTGTAAATTAAAACCTGTTAGATCAGAGATTACATTGCTTGGCTACAAAATAACTGATGCTGCTGCAATACTTTAATGTGTTTCAAAAGTGCGTACAGTCTTGTAAATAAACTTCATTGTACTTTTTAATAATGTTTGAAAGGCCATTTAATTGCTAGTAGAGATAAAATTGCCTACACCTATACCTAATGACTTATGTGAAATGCCTTTATTTAATTTGTTCCCAACTGGAACAGGTAGAGAAATGGTAAAATTACAAATTTATACTGCAATCAGTTAATACTTTGAACAAAAAAACTCTTATTGTTCTATAAAACTGAAGGACGGTTGTATAACAAGCTTGTAAACTTTCAGGTATTCTGTGTCCTAGGTTCTCCTTGTTCAAAGATACACTTTTAAAATGTACAACACACAGAAAGTTTATGGCAATGTGAAGCCAACTACAAAAAAATTTATTGCATAAGATAAAATATATTTCATAAAAAGAAGTAATACAAGTACTGATATTGGGCATTATAAAAGAGAATAACAAGCAATGAGATTCATTTTTATCTTTTTAGTTGTGGGCTGAAGAACGCATGCCTCTTGCAACATCCACTGACCATGGCCATAACCTCCAGACTGTACAGATGCTGATCAAGAAAAATCAGGTGAAAAATGAAAAATATAATGCAAATGTTTTGAAAATAAAGCATGATTGTTTCACTGATAGTGACCTAATAGCCCAAAATATCCATTGACTTAGACTATTGCTTCTGAGTTAGAGGCTTGTGGCTTCCAGTCTGTATGCAGGATTTGCAAAAGTAATTCACACTAATATTTCGCAGCATTGTCGGAAGTGCCGTCTTCGGAATGAGATGTTAAACCAAACTATCCTTCTTTTTATGGTTGAGTCCTATGGCACTTTTTGAAGTGGATTGACTGCTTATTCATATTATTGATGCTTGTGATGATTTGCTATTTATGAATTCACTGCCACATTTGCTAAAAAAGCTATAACAGTTGTGTTTCAAGAATAATTTTTTGAATATACCTTGGATAGTCTTGATTATGGGAAAGGTGCCCTTCAATGCAAGTTACTTTTTCTGTGATGTAAAAGAATGGAAAATGTGATGTAATGATCATAATTTAGTTGGAAAATGATAATAATATCAGGTAAACTAAACTGTGATTTTAACAATATTGACGTACAGTGCCCACCACTTAAAATGGCCACATTTAACATGTTGCAGTCAGTTATAACAGCCAAAAAGATAATGTGACTTTGTTAATTTGTTGACTTAAATGCTACACTTGTGTTGTGCAGAAACTACTTTTTAAATACAGTGGTACATATGTTGCAGATTGAAGAAATACACGTATGTAGTACCTTGGTACAGTGCACTGAATGTACTAAAGAGGCATATTAATAGAACCTAGAACAGTACAGCACAGTACAGGCCCTTTGGCCCACGATGTTGTGCCGAACTTTTTTACCCTAAACCTAAGGTCTTTCTAACCTCCACCCCTACCTTATACTATCATCCATATGCCTATCTAATAGCCGCTTAAATGCCCCTAATGAGGTCGACTCCACTACCCTCTCTGGCAATGCATTCCACGCCCCTACCACTCTGAGTAAAGAACCTACCTCTGACGTCTCCCCTATATCTACCTCCACTCACTTTAAAACCATACCCCCTCGTAATAGCTACCTCCACCCTAGGAAAAAGTCTCTGGCTGTCTACTCTATCTATACCTCTGATCATATTGAGACAGATTTCACTTTCCTTGGACTGTATGCTTGGTTTTTTGAGTGAGAAGCATCAGCCCAAATTTTGTGACAGTAGTAATGGTGAGACAAGTATCTCTGAGCCAAGAAACCTAAGTTCAGGCTCCACCTGTTCCAAATATCTGTAATAACATCTCTAAATAGGTTGGTTAGAAATATCTACTTACAGGCAGGAGCCTTTTGTCATCCTCCATGTCTCCTCAGAAAATTGTTCCAGAGACAAGATGGTGCCAGCAACCTACCTGATGGCATGACTTTATGGAAGCAAAAATTCTTCTCTTGGTGTTGTGTTAAAAATAGTTGGTAACATTATAGCTATGGCATATTAAAGAGAAAGTGAGTTTGTAACAGTGTAATACATGATGATTACAGCTGAACAGTACCTCTGTGCAGCAAGAAAATTTTATAAGTTGTGAGTTTTACTCCTTCAACTGATTTTTAAAAAAATTACAATGAAAATATTATTTGAAATTATTTTGTTTTTCTCGCTCGCTCTTTCTTAATCATATCTGTTTGTCCCAAACTTTTATTTCTTGCTCCCCCCCCCCCCCCACCCCCAGGACTCCTTTTGAGATTTTCTAGAGTGCTACTTTTTGATTTTTGGGGGCTACATTTTTATTCTCATAACTTACTTGTGATGTGATGCAGTCAGGCAGTAACACTTTCCTCTGTATTTGTGTTAACATAGTGGGTATTTGAATGCAGAAACCAAATTAGAAGAATTCATCAATATTTGTCAACTATCTATTAAATTTAAAGCCACAACTCACAAGGAAAACATTGATTTCCTAGACATCACAGTATTTAAGTTGGTATAAGATGACAATCATAGGTTAGCAACAGGGTTTTTATTTTCAAGAAAATTGACTCTCAAAAAGTCATCATCCTAAATACAGTTTTTAGATTGAGGTCACAGCTAATGCGTTCACACCATATATTCAAAAGCTGGAATAATTTATTTGAGTCGGGTATTTGGAACATGAAGTGCAATGTTTTAATTGTAATTTATATTTCCTGTTTTTTATTTGCTTGTTTGTAATCTGTGAAGATTTTTTTAGTCTGGTTGGAACCTCCTTGCTGTTTTCCCTGATCATGGATGAAACATATACTCTAGAGAACACTACGATGGGTCATGTACAGATGCTATATGCTGACAAGTCCGTGAAAAGTCTCTGGCCAACCATAAACAAGATGATCAGTGAAAGACATTCATTAACCAGTTTACATTTTTCTGGCAGTAGTCCTTTAATAATCTCACATATAACCTATAACAAAGCTAAAATTACCAAACAGCACACAGCAAGGCTGTCTCAGCAATAGTGCAGCAGTTGTGTATTTGAAACCTTTCCTTCCAAGCACCCAACTAAACGCAAAGTTTATGATTAAAAATAACAATATTTATATAGTCTTAAAATTAGGTCATGAGTATGGCAGATTGCAAACACTTTTAAAAGGAACAACTGCATTTGATATAGTAGCTCATCAGGCCAAATGGTCAAGGTGCTTCACATTCTATAACTTTACAGTAGTTAATAGCAATTACCTGTGGTAGGTAAATCATGTTCATTGGATGCATTCACTATAACCAATGGAGATTGTAATTGTTTTCTGTTATAGTAATAAGGCTACATGTATTTTTGTCCTGTCTAGACTCTTCAAAAGGAAATTCAAGGCCATAAACCACGTATTGACGATATATTCGAGAGAAGCCAAAGTACTGTAGCTGCAGATTCCCCAAGTGCTAAAGCTATTCAGCAGAGATTATCAGATCTACGAGAACTTTGGAAATTATTGTCTGAAGAAACAGAGAAGCGGCACAATCGGCTGGTGGAGTCTCACAAAGCCCAACAGTACTATTTTGATGCTGCAGAGGCAGAAGCCTGGATGAGTGAACAAGAATTGTACATGATGTCAGAAGAGAAAGCGAAGGTTGAGTATTGTGTATTTTACTACTCTGATAGATGTGCTGAACAAAAAAAAGGAAGAAAGGAACTGTATAAGTTGTATAAGGTCTTGGGAAAAAGAAACAGAACAATTCTTAAAGTAATGTTCATTTACAAAAGTGAGTGACAGCTCTATGAAGTTTGTGGACAAATTGTTTAATGTCCATTGAAACTTCTTTCGAGAACTTCCAGTGAATGATATTCCATTAAGTTATTCTTCTTTATTTTTATAGTATTTCAAAAGAAAGTTATCTATAATACCCAACCCAGCCAAAACTATTAACAAATTGGGCGACATACTCAGAGCAAAATATGATTGCTATTAGTTCCCATTTCTTTTACAGTCTGTGATCTTAAACATCTTTTAAGAAGCCTGTAACAGTGTTACTTAAATGATCAGTTACAGCATTTGTGGTGATCTCTTTCATTCAGCAGTTTTAAATAAAAATTTAAAAGCAACTTTTCAAGATGTGTCACTTTGCAGGATGAGCCG
>NC_063340.1:43985384-44005623 GCF_021869965.1 Rhincodon typus | reverse complement strand
CTCACGGGAATACTATGAGATATAGGTGGGGTGTTATTTATCTTGCATATTTATGTGAATGTTTTCCCAGGGGCTAAGAAACAGAACACATACTATGAAGAACTAACACAGGAAAAAGGAAACTGCATGAACATTTGCATTGATAATAAGTAGTCACTGAGTGTTATCTTCAAGCAACACTCAAAAGGAAGTTTCCTTTCCACGGAAATAGCACACAGTTTAGAGTTACCACATTAAGGATTTCAGTTACTGCATCAATATCACTAGCAGAAATTGCGGTTGTTATTTGGTTAACCTAATTCATTCATAGACATAATTTTTAAAGCCATTTTCTCCCTCTCCAAAGATCTGTAGGAATAAAATAAAATGACAAAGGGAAAACGTAACCTCACAGTATATTTTATTGCTCCCTTCACCAACCCGGAACAAACTTCAGAAAACTGTGTATTGTCGAAGCTGCCAGCAAACAGACTTATTTTAAAAAGATAACTTGTGCTAAAAATTAATTATTCCACTTCATTCAATGGAATATTATATTTTGGGATTCCCAACACTAGGGTCACCATATCAATACCAGACCAAAAAATGACACTGAAGTAGAAACGCAAAAAAAGTTTGACATAGTGCTTTCACATACAAATAATGAATTTCAAAAATCTTGCATATAATCCTGTCAAATTGTGCTTGAACAGAGTATGAAACTTGGATCACAAATTTTAGTCAAAGTTAGTTTTTGAGAAGCTTTATAACTGCAGTTACTTTTAAAACCTGGGCTTTACTTGTAGCTATTAGTGCCTCATTTCCTTTATTTATAGAAGTGAGCTGACACAAATAGCCTCGATTAGGTTAATGCAGTCTGACAAAGCACTATTATACATAGTTAGTTTCTCTTCTATATTAATAAAAACTTTATCACAGTACAACATTATATTTGGGCATCCTAAGCAAGTCTTCAGCAGGTAGGCATATGTATGTAAGCATGTGTGTGTGCATGCTGGTGTAGGTAAGGAGCTAGGCACACGGGCATGTGCAAGAGACGAAGTAAAGAGCAAGAGTGGTAACTAAGCAGTTAGTATATTAAGTATAAATCAGCAGTTTGCAATATACAATTTAGTGCATCAACAGCAGGACACCCAGTACACAAACAAATGCAAATACAATACAAAAGCAAATGCTGCAAATTCTGCAAATCTGAAATGATAACTGAAAATACTGACAATACACACCTGTGTAGGGAGATACATAGAGTTAATCTTTTAGATTAATGACTTTTAAAAATCAAAAGCTGGAGAAATTTAAAGACTTAACAGGTTCAGGCTAAAACTGAGATTTGAGGAAGGAGAAATGGTAAGGTCTGTGATGAACAGGGGAGATTGAAAAAAAAAATGCAAGAAATTTGAGCTGGAGAAAACCATAAAGTCCATTAGGCCTGTTCTGCCATTCTATATAATCACAAGTAATCTTCAGTTTCAATTCCATCTTCCTGTTCTCACCTCATATCTCTCAACTTCCTGAGACACCAAACATCTGTCCAGTTCGACTACGCCTGTCTTCCAGATTCCCCATCCAGGGAAAACTAATTTGCAGTCAGTCAATTTGTTAAAGCTCTTCAGTGGAAGTACTCAGCAGGCCTGGCAGTATCTATGGGGAATTGGTGTGTTTTCTTGACCGTCGCATCAAAGTGTGGTCCAGGACAGATTGTTGGTGATCATCACTCCTAGGAACTTGGCGCTCTTGACCATCTCCACCTCAGCTCCACTGATGTAGACAGGGATGTGCCCTCCTCCTTGCTTCCTGAAGTTCATGATCAGCTCTTATACTTTGCTGACACTGAAGAAGAGATTGTTATTTCTGCACCATGTCACCAAGCATTCTATCACTTTAATGTAAAAGGGGATTCTGTTAGAACGGGTGTTCTGGCAATGTGAATTGGCTATAACGTGACTGACAAACAGGGGAACACTATACCTAAAACGCAAACTTTTATTGGCTATAACGCGATTCCATCGGTGACCTTATTGATGTTTTAGAAGATGTTGTTAGAAAGTATTGCAGGGAAAAAAAAAAATTGGATTTCAAGATTCTCCTCATCCCAGATAATGTGCCAAGCCTTCCTCCCACCATTAGTGAGCTTTCTGAAAACATCAAAGTGCTATTTCTACCCCCAAACACATCCTCTCTCCTTCCGTTAATGGACCAGGATGCAATAGCAGCTTTTAAAGCTTATTATTTAAGGCACACATTTAAGAGGCTGATTGCCACTGAGGGGGATAAGGACAGTTTTCTTCAATTTTGGAAGAGCTTTAACATCAAGAATACAATTGACATTATTATGGAGGCGTGGGGTGATGTCAGTAAGGACTGCTTGCATTCAGTTTGGCCGAAGCTTCACCCAGATTTTTTTCAAGATTTTAAGGGCTTTGTTCTGTCAGAGGAACTCTCAAGAATCAAAGAACATTGTGTTGATCTTGCAAAGCAAGTTGGATTTGAAGAAGTGGAGAGTGAGGATGTTGAAGAGCTGTTTGAGTCTCACTGTGAAGATCTCACCATAGCTGATCTACAACAACTTGTCGCTGAGGGGTAAGTGGCAGATGAAGATGAAGACGATAAAGTCCAGGATGCAACACCACAAGAACTTTCCACTTCTGTTTTGTCTTCAATTAAAATACAGAATGCAGCAGGGTAGTAGTTCGTGGAATAAGATCTTATTTGGCACCCTGTGAACAGCTTCTTTGTGAAAGAAGAAAAAGGGCAAAGCAGCAAAAACTGGATGTCTTGTTTAAGCTTATCCCCAAGAAACAACCAGAAAGCAATGAACCACAGCCATCCACTTTTGGATTAACTATTTTTCACCCTAACCCTGCAACCGCAACTGCACCTGAAGGTGATAATGATGATGACAACCTTCAGCCCCTGCATTAACAACAGAGCTACCTCAAAACCTCCTCCATCAAGTCATCTTGACATTTTTTCCCAAGATAAGGTGTTAAATTTACATTTATTTCAATAATAGATTTGAATTAAACATTTATTCAAACTGTGCTGTCCTTTGTGTTAGGCTTTTGAGTGATTTTTGCGCAATTTTGAATGATATTTTTTGGCGGTCTGCCCCTAATGCCACTTTTCCCATAAGCCCGTTATTTCTATAGCATGATTTTCTATAATGCAATGTTGTGCAGGAACGCAACTATCACGTTATATAGCAGAACTCCGTATATTCTGTCTCTTGTTGTTCTGTTCTTTTTTTGACAAGAGAGAGGAGGGGAATGTGTTCCTGAACTTCTGATGGATCACCAGACCTGAAACATTAACTCTAATTTCTCTCCACAGATGCTACCAGACCTGCTGAAATTTTCCAGCAATTTCTGTGATGGCGTTTCTGAACTTGTCTGCGCACAGCATATTCATCATCAGGAAATGCAAGAGGGTTAGCCAGGCATTTCTGTCACAGAGGATGGTTTCGTAACAATGAATATGTAATAAAGAAACAATTACATTCCAATTTTTATTAAATAAATTCTACGTAGAATATTCAGGAACAGTGCAATGAAATCAGATCGCTCCATGACTGACCAAAGCACCTCCTTGATCATCTAAACATCTGAAATTGACAGTTCCAATTTATCCAGCATATTAACAAAAGCAGTCTAGGTATTGACTGGCCCATAGCTTCTGTTGCAGGCTTTACTGAATTTATACCAGTCACTAAATAACTACAATGTTAGTAAGCTAGCATTCATTTTTTTTAAAAAACAAAAACTATGCCAAAAATGGGTACTAACATTAAATGCACTTCTAGGTACTCAAAAACCATTTTTTCCTGGTTAAGTTCAGAACAGAGGAACTAATGTCCTTGGACAACACAGCCAGTCAAGGGAATTCAGGAAATATAGCCCTTCCTGCAGAATTAGTTTAATGTAATGCACATAACAACAGCAACTTGAATAAGTAAATCAGTGATTATTCATGCATATTCAGACATTGCCATTTCAAAGTCTACTTAATTTGGCAAACAAAGCAAGAGGTTCGTGTGGAAGCGAAGATGAAAAATGGAAGGCAATGTATTTGAATGTTTACAAATAGAGAGTCAGCAACAAATTGTGCGTGCAACTTAATTCACGAGTGCAGACCTCTAACATACACAAAGCTCCATAATCAACTTTGCAGCTGGAGATTGAGCAACCCAACCTACCATAAATATCTGAATTGTGAGGTCGTTCTCATGCCATTTTTCACTAAACAGGATTCCTTTCTGCATGGTTCAAGCAGGATCAATAGTAAATTTCAAAAGGGACTTGGATAGATGCTCGTAGGGAAAACACAAATAGGGCTATGGAGAAAGAGGTGGGAAGGAGACTCACTGGATTGCACGGTTAAAGAACCAACCAGACAATGGGCTCAATAGTCCCTTTCTATGCGCAATACTCTATGATTCTCCAAATTAAAGGTGAAACTAGGAAGCTTTTGTTTATTTTGCCATAGGCTGCACATATTTTGTGAGCCCTGTAAACAGAAACCAGATTCAAAGTAGGTCCCATGAACACCACCTGATGAGATAGCTGGGACTTCAGAAATGGTGATTATTGTTTCGTTTTCCCATGCATGAGACCATGATGCAGTATCAATGGGACAATACCTCTAAGTTTGCAAAATCAGACATCAAATGCCACTCTGATTTTATAAGCAGATTAATACTTGTCAACTTATAACAAGCCTTGATGAAACTGAACTTATTACTACTTCCATATTGTGCATAACCAGGATATGCTTTTGGATAAATTCAAAGCAACTTCGACAACGTATTCACCTACATGATGTCTTGAAATTTTGCCTCAAGTTTCCAAAGCATGAGAATTTCAGAAGTTCTGAGATGTGTTTAAAAATGTCAATAACACCAGACACTAAATTTTTCAGACTATAGATCGTGCAGTCATTGCTATTGTTGTAAAAAATCCATTCCCAGAACTTAAGCAGTTCCAAGGCATAAACACAGTAATTATAAGACTGTTCAATGGATACATGAATGTACTGAAAACAAAAAATGCTGGCGATCACAGCGGGTCAGAGCTGATGAATAGTCATCTAAACTCGAAACATTAACTTGATTTCTCTCCATAGACGCTGCCTGACCAAGTGTGATAGCCAGAACTTTTTGGTTTCAGTACAGATTCCAGATTCTGGAATAATTTGCTCCTAATACATGAATGTATCATGTTGTAAATGTCTTTCCGCTTTGGGGATATATTCACAGAATACATTTGGACATTTTGACAATGTAATAAGCCGACGAGTGTGATGCTTTTTATTTAGATGCTACATCACAAAATCTCTGATAGACCTTACTAAATATCCCTTCCTAGTGCATTTTTTTTATTATTAGCTGATGTAATCAGGTACACAGGATATAATCATTCTCAGGAAACAATGCACAAACTTCCACCACAGAACAATAGACAGTACCAAAGCCACATACAGAACTTCAATGCCGTCTTTTCCACTTCCCATTAAAAAAGCAAATTGTGAACTTTTAACATCTACATATTGGGGAAAAAACAACTGTGGAGCATGTCCTGCAATAAATCATCCATTTCCACTTACTCTAAATACATGTTAAATAATAACTCTGTTGACAGAACTATACTTGAGTTCGAAACTATTATCAAATCCATTGTTTTTGCTTTAAGAACTACATACGCAACTTTCATTTCAGTATTAAAAAGAACACACTTTGTTTGAGAGATCACCATAAGCCATGCATTTTCAAAATAATTAACTTAAACTCACCTTTCTGGTGAGGAGTTGCAGCAACATCAACTTGCTTTTTCTGACTGTTCACGCAATAACATAATTGCAATTAAACTAAACATTGCAGAGTGGAACTTACCATAAGAAAAATCTTTTCCAAAAACTGAATATGCTAGCCTACCTGTGAGTATTTTAAACCTTTAGAAACTAAACCAATTTCCCACCATTGTGTAGAAAACATCACATTATAAATGTTTCAAAGACCACTACTTACAGAATGGGTAGGAATCAATGGTGCTGGTACAGGGCATGTTGAATGGCAAATGTCATTCTGGTGGGCATTCCCATTGTATACAAACAGGGAACTGTACCAACATAGAATGGGAGCAGATTTCAACTTTGTAAAAGAGGGATAATGGATCAGTATTCCAGTGAACATCTTCTCACATGTTTTAACCCAATGACTTTGATTCAACTGACCAGGTCTTTAATTGTTTGAGCCTTTCATGACTTAGTCCCCTCGGGTTGAATCAACAGCCCAGATATTCCAATAGACTAAAGTTGTTTCTGCAGCATTGATTGAAGTTGTAGATCTCCATAAGTCAGACCATTCAGTAATCCCAACACAGCTCACTCCTCAGAGATTTGGTCAGAAATTACATGGCACCAGGTTATAGTTCAACAGGTTTATTTGAAAACACAAGCTTTTGGAGCCTCACTCCTCCTTCAGGTGTTAGTGACAGAGGTAATATCAGACACAGAATTTGTAAGTAAAAGATGAAAGGGTCACACCACGGATGAGGATGTATTAAACAAACCTAAGATGCTGTTAAATCTTTAATCCTTTAGAAGGTTTTAATTGATTAATATGTATATGTAAATCTCCAAATTCCTTTCAAGTCACTGTCCTGAGAGAACTAGAAGTTTTATCAGTGTAAAGAAGAGGTGACATTTTAGGTCAGACAATGCATATTAGGTGTGAGGCCTTGTTTAGAATCTGTTTGTGTTTTGGTTTGGAGTCAAACTGGTTTTATTTCTAAAGTATGAATTTATAAAATACCACATTGACTAACTGTCTGTAAATTGTGTGCTTTATGAACAAAATTGAATGTATCTGCAAATACAAATTCACCCCGTAGATATATGTGTGTGTGTGCGTGAGAGAGAGACAGAGAGAGTCACAGAGCGAGAGACAGCAAGAGAGAGTGTGTGAGGGCGTGCATGTGGGCGTGAGCGAGAGAGTGCATGCGCGCGAGAGTGCATGCGTGCGCGCGAGAGCACGAGAGCGACAGACAGCGTGAGAGCGAGAGACAGCGCATGAGTGTGTGAGTGAGAGGGAGAGGGAAAGAGAGAGAGAGAGAAAAAAAGAGAGAGGCACCAGGGTTACGAGACTGGGATTGTGGCAGAAACATTAGAGAACTTGGAGTTTTCTCCTTAAAACAGAAAACGAGTGATTTAACAGAGATATTCAAAATTGAGGGCTTTTGATAAGAGTAGAGATGGAGAAATTTTCCACTGACAGCATGATTGATGTCTTAAAGCTGTGTGCTGTGGTTAAGTGCCAAAATGGGAGCAATGATTTTTTTCATAATGTAACATTATTATAATCTGGAAAGCAGGCCTTCGCGGGTGGGGAAAGCAAATTCAATTGTATCCCTCAAAGCAGAATTGGATATATAGACTTGGAAAGAAAAAAATTTGCAGGGTTTATAGGAAAGAGCAAGGAAGTGAGACTAATTGGACTGCTCTTCAAAGAGTTTGAAAAGAATGATGGGTTGAATGTCTCCCTTCTGGGTTTCTTGACTTTATGAATAGCTTGTCAGTTATTTCTCTGACATTTTCAGCAGTTTCAAAAAAGTTCAGAATAGAAAGAGGCAATTAAACACATTCCTTCCATAAACTACATAGAATTGACTGCCTGTGTTACACCCAACATATTTCTTTTATCGAAGGAAAGCTCTCAAAATAGACAGAACTAAGCGACGCACAAAAGATCAGATCTAAACTCTGCAGTCCTGCCATATCCAGTTATGAATGGTGCTAGACAATTAAACAACAACTGCATGAGGAGGCTGCACAAATATCCTTACCTTTAATGATGGGGGACCCCAGGACATTAATGCAAAAGACAAGGCTGAAGTAATTGCAACCTTCTTCAGAATGCCAAGTGCATGATCCAATTCAATCTCCTTCTGAGGTCCCTTGTATCACAGATGCCAATCTTCAGCCAGTTTGAGTATCTCCACATATCAAGAAACAGTTGAAAGCAGAGGATACCATAAAGGCCATGGGCCTGGACAACATTAAGACTCATGCTCCAGAATTAGCTGCTCCAGTTTATCTACACTTCAAACATCTATCCAACAATGTGGAAAATTACCAAAGATGTACAGATTAGGTGGACTGCCCATGCTAAATTTTCCTGTAGTGTCCAGGGATGTGTAGATTAGGTGGATTAGCCACGGTAAATAAGTGATATGGACATAGGGTGGCATGCTGTACAGATTGTTGGTGCGGATGTTCGATGGGCCGAATTGCCTTTATCTGCACTGCAGGGATTCTATGATTGCCCAAATATGCCATGTCCAAAAAAAAAAACAGACAAACCCAACCTGGTCAATTACTACCCAATCAAACTACTCTCAATCATCAGCAAATGGAGGTATCATTGATAGTGCTACCTAGTGAAGCGACGCTTACCCAGCAATAACCTGTTCACTGAGGCTCATCCAACTCCTGTCCTTACAGCCTTTGTTCAAACATGGACTCATACCAGAGTTAAGATGAATGTGACTGCCCTAAACAGAAATGCAACCTTTGACGGAATGTGGTATCAAGGATCCTGAGTAAAGCAATGTGAATGAGGGGGAAAACTCTCCACTGGTCGTAACCACACTTAGCACAGAACAAGACTGTTATGTTGTTGGTGATCAATTATTTTAGTCCCAGGGTATCACTACTGGAGTTCCTCTGGATAGATATTTTCTAATCAACCTGTTAAAGATGCTATTTTGCACCTCTGGAACAGGTGGGGCAGGAACCAAGGCCTCCTGGCTCAGAGGTACAGACACCAACATTGTGCCTCTCGAGCTTTAGTTCCCCACAGTAGTTCCTGTGGGTGCATCTACTCCACACATAAGGCAATGGGTCAAGGTAGCAGTTCAACAGCACCTTCTAACAGATATGCACAAGCGCTGGCCTAGCTAGAGATTCCCTAGCTAGAGATTTTTAAAAATCTTATTGCATTCTGATAAGTATAGCAGGCAAGAATCTAGAACATCAATCTAATCCTACATTTGACATCCAGTGCCATTGCATTTCTTATTAGAATGTCCACTTTTTTCTTTAAAATGTAAATTAATTGACATAATTAATTGTTTAGTCTGGGATAGAATTCTTTGCTACCAACATCATGTGGAATGATGGTCTGGCAGAGGAGAAATTTCAGATTTTGCTTGAGATCTGTCAACTTTCCGCTTATGCTCTCAAAGCTAAGCAGCTAAAGAGAGAAGAAATAAACATCCAAATCACTAAAAAAGACAAATTTTAAAAAAGTGTCGAGAGAGTAAAAGTTCACATCTAAAGATTGAAGACTGAATTTAAAGGAAGTTTAGGTGGGGCCTGGTATAAAGAAGTAGTATACTGCTAGGTTTTGTTCACCATACACCTAGACAAGAACCTTCCATTACAATCTTAAACTTAATCCCCAAACTAATCTAGCCTGTGTGAATTACCTCATTTATTAATTCATGAATGGATTAATATCCTGATTAGGGAGGAATTTAATAATGTTTCCACTTATGGGAGTATCTAAAACTAGAGGTCACAGTTTCAAAATAAGGGTTCGCTCATTTAAGACAGAGATAAGGAATATTATTTTATCAAAGGGTTAGGAGTCTTTGGAACTCACTTCTTCAAAAAGTGGTGGAACTCTCTTCAAGAAAGTGGCAGAAGCACAAACTTTGAATATTTTGAAAGCATAGGCAAACAGATTCTTGATAAGCAAAGTGATGAAAGTACTTGGGGATTGGTGAAAATGTGGAGAAACCAAATCAGTCATGCTCTTATTGAATGGTGGAGCAGACATGAGAAGCTGAATAGCCTACCTTCCAAAATTCCTGTTGTCAAGCTATGTTATAGGGTTCAGTGGACAAGTCAAAATCTCAGCCATTTTTAACAGTTGCTATTACTCTGTACACTTACTAATAATTCAGTCCCTCTGCCTGATCATTTTCTTAGACAAAATTAAACATTTTGCCATCTCAGCAAGCTATTTAACCCCAAGCTAAGCTTCCAACACCACATCCTATGAATCACAGAGACCACATGGACTCTATCACAGGCCACCTGCTTCCAAAATCTCCATTGATATCTTTGTTGTTGTGTATGGGTTCTTTCAAAACATGCAGTGATATAGTGTAGATTAGGATAGTCAGTTTTCTGGTCTAACTAGAAAAGTCTTGATGAACGAACTATATGAAGCTTATTGCCTCACAAGATCAGGCATATGAGGTTAGGGGGCAAAAGTGTAGCACACACGACGGGGGTTAAAATATTGGCATGGGATTGCCAACTGGTTGACAAGACAGGAAACAGTGGGAATAAATGGATCTTTGTCCATGCAGCTGGCAACGTACCGCAAGGTAAATGACCTGGAAGATGGAACCAAATCCAACATATCCAAGTTTACTGATGAAATAAAACTGGGTGGGTTTGTGAGGACGATGCAAGCAGGCTTCAGGGTGGTTTAGACCAGTTGAGTAAACAAAGTACAACGTGGCTAAACATGAAGTTTTACATTGTTTTCCTTGAATGGTGATATATTGGGAAATGTGGATGTGCAAAGAGATCTGGGAATCCTTATACACCAAATCAATGAAAGTAGACACGCAGGATCAGCAAGCAATTAGGAAGGCAAATGGTATAAAGATCTTCATTGCAAGAGAATCTGACTGCAGAAATAGGGAGGTCTTTTGGCAATTATACACAGGACCTTGGTGAGGTAACACCTGCAGTGGTGTGTGCAAGCTCATTCTCCCTAAGAAAGGATATACTTGTCATAGAAGGAGTTCACTGGAGATCCACTAGGCCGATAGCAGGGATTGATGCGATTGTCAAAAGACCCTTTAATTATAAACCATTTGTTAGGATTTCTTGTTTTGAAGGTGGGATGGTCAGAAATTTTTCTCAACTTTGTTCTTTCCTGATCACCTCAGTTCCTAATAGCAGCCTTGAATCTGGGGTAGATACTTGCTTGCTGTGCTATCTAACCATCTCACTCAAATTGGTCGCAGATGCTTCCATTATCTGTCTGTCTGTCATTATACAGCTTCTGAGTGGTTACAGACATTTCAGTGCTGAACTTAAAGTCCAGGAACATTTTCTATTAGCATCTTCTTGTATTTTTGTGATTTAATCTACATTTTGAAAGAGATTGAGGACAATACATGGCCTTCTACTCAGGAAAGATAATTCTTATTCTTAGGAAAACTGTGTTTATTGTCAATTAGTGACTGTTCCAGCTCATTTAAGCCGTTGTGTCCGTTGTGTCACTCATTCTTTTGTCTTTTGTTTTCCTGTGCTACATCTTCCTTCTGCACATTTTCTGAAAGAGGCCCACTTGTTTGCAATGAAAGCATTCATTTTAGAAGCTTCTGATGCCACTAGAAGTTTCTTTTGTTCCACAGCTTTAGCAATGACTTTTATTTCTGGTGTCTGCCCTCCTTGGATATATTGGTTTGTTTTTATGTCTTTTGTCATCTAAAAAATGTATAAACTTTGTACAGCTCCTGTACCAAGTATTATCTTCTTATGTTAGGATTGATCTGTTTTGCTTCCAGAGCTCATTTCATTCATGATCTGAATGACTTTCTTCAGAGTTAGTTCTTCTTTAGACTGTATTAAATCTAGCAAAGACTCCTCAGTAGAATCAGAATTACAGAATCCCTTCAATGCGGAAAAAGGCTATGCGGCCCATCAAATCTGCTCTGGCCCTCCAAAGAGCATCCCACCAAGACCCAGACCCCAAACTATCCTCGTAAGCCCGCATTTACCATGGCTATTCCACCGAGCTTGCACATCCCTGGACACTACGGACAATTTAGCAGGTCCAATCTACCTAACCATCACATCTTTGGATTAAGGTCTGAGAAACCAGAGATCCCACTGGAAACCCACTCAGACACAGGGGGAATTTGCAAACTCCACAGTCACCCAAGGGTGAAATAGAATCTAACCACTGAGCCACCATGCCACCCATGTAAAGCCAACAACAATCTGATCTCTTATGAATTTTGACATTAAGTTACCATAGTCACATGTGTCCATAAGCTTATATGGATTATTAATGAAATCAACCATACATTTACAAGGATGTTCCATACTTCTGTTGAATCTTGTCTTTTCAAGAATATTATTAGAGGTTGAAACAATTGTCAAAGTCTGCCAATAGATCTCTGAATTTGTCTTATGTTTCATTTATCTACCTTGACAAACAATAACATCACCTGCTACACTCCTAATTGTGTACAAACGTATATTGACTTGTTCAGCTTTTGTCTTACTAATCTGTTTAGAAGCTATTCTACATTCAGGAATTTTCTTCTTCAGAAAGTCCAATTTCGTGTTCTATTTTGTCCATCTCACAAATTAAATATTTCTGGTAATACTATTTGATTCCATGGCTTCCTAATCAATTTGATACTTAATGTCCTTTCAAAATTTTAAGTCTACAGTAATAGTGGTTCTCCTGTGCTTTGCTGCTGTAAAAGAGGGTTTTACCATACTTAGAATCCCTTCTGCAGATAGAGGCCATTTGGTCCATTGAGTCAGTACTGGCATACTGTACAGCATCCCACCCTATCCCCAGAGTACCCCACTTACCATGGCTAATCCACCAAATCTGCACATCCCTGGACACTATGTGGCAATTTAGCATGGCCAATCCACCTGACCTGCACATCTTTGGCAATTTTCCACAATGTTAGATAGATGTTCACATTGTAGACGCACTGCGCATCTCTGGACTGTGGGAGAAAACCCATGCAAACACAAGAGAACATTCAAAATCCACACAGTCACCCAAGGCTGGAATCAAACCTAGGTCCCTGGTGCTGGGAGGTAGCAGTGCTAACTATTGTGCCACCATGGCACTTTGTGGCTGTACTGCATGTTTTTCTCACCTGTGCAGCTGTAAAGGAGTTTTTCTCACTTTTCTTAATACACTTGCTGCATTCTTGTTTTTGAAAGAATTTTGGTGTCAGTCTATAACTACTTTTTTAAGTGCCCAAAACTTATCTGTGTTAAATGGCTTGGTTAGCCATTTTTTCAGGCTCTCCACTCTTGCCATGTACAATTTTATTCTCATGACGCTCAAGTTTCATTTCTCCAGTCCTGGCTCAGTGTCTGCACGCCATGGCAGTGAAGCCTGATCACAGCAGCAACTTTTTACCTTAAAATTACCGTCCTGTCTAAGTGTTCCCTTTTTGTACCAGGAATGTTTTGGTTTTGACTTATGCAATAATCGATGCCTGGTCAGCTCACAACTCAACTTGGACTCAGGACCTCTTCCACGGACAACTGCCTTGCAGAGTATTCTGTACCTCTGCCTCATAGCTGCAGGTTTCTTTGGTTCACGTGTGTCTTCTGTCAGATCTGAAACTCTGTGTTCTTTGCTAATGTACGTTAGTGTGTTGAGTACACTATCCTCAGGTCAGCTTGTCCCCTCAAAGGTCCTTCTTTAGTCTAACCAGGTCCACATGACATCACCATAGAGATAAGTGTTTATAATCAAATCTGTAAACGCTTTCAGTCACATACAACATGTCACCTACAAAGTCAAACACTTCATCACTCCCTTAGCTGGTCCCCGTCCACCACACTCCATACACTCTTGCTCATACCAAACTCTGCTTTCACATCCCATTCCACATTAAGTCCTTCTAGTCTTTACCTTTGTCCCCACTGACCTACATAAGTTTCCAGTGACTCTGCTCAAATTTCAAGTCCAGATGTTTGTGTTTAATTCCTTTCATGGCCATATTCCTCCCTACTTTCTAATCTCCCTTCATCCAGTTTGGAATAACTTCAGCCTTAAACATCTCTCCTTCCTATTGCCCATCATTATTTTCAGTTATCTGCAATAATGACTCCACCTTTCCATCTCTTTCACTAGTAATATCTTTTAAAATTGACCTTTTTAACCAATTATTTGGTCACCTTTCTTAATTGTGCAACATTTTCCTATGTTGAAAGCACCTTAGAAATGCAAGGTGTTGTAATTATATTGTGAAACTTTTTTTAATCCATGATACAGAAACTCTTAAAAAACTAAATAATGTCTCAGAAATTTTGACATTAAAATATGGATTCATGTTACCTCGAAGTTGTACACAAAATAATGTGGTTATGGAAAAATTTAATTTCACTTCAATTATCTTAGGCTATTTCATATTACAGTTTTGGATAAAGTTTAGGATAAAAGTATGTGAAAGGCTGTAACAAGATGCTAAACCTTGGATCAATGCACATTAAATTAGTTCAGGCCTTGTGTCCAATCATAGATTCACTAAGTCGAACTTAGTCCCCAAACACGCAGCATTGCATCTAATGATAAGTAAACAGATCCTGCCCCACTGAAGATGTAGTAGATGTTTTACCATAAGTATCAAAATTCAAGTTTCATATACTTTGTGTAAAGGCAAAGAAAAATGTGGGAAATGTATGTATAAAACCACTTACAAGCAGTCAAGATTATAGACCAAATTTCAGAATTTATATTAAGATGTCTTTCTTTTAAGTCTTTGGAGAGCAAGGTTACTGAATAATTCTCCTTCATAAATCTTTGTAAGTCCTCCAGCTGTCATGGGCAGCCCATCGCTCAGTAAATAGGCTGGGTGGGATGCTTTGGCCTGTGAACATGCATTGAGTATAATGATTTCATAACAATTGCAACACAACAACTACAAGAATGAACAAATGTATGCAACAATACTTCCAATGTCCATGTTTACTGTTCACAGGAAGACCAGGCTCAGGCAGTCAGGAAGGCTAATAAAAAAGTGTGCCCCTTTCTTAACAAACCCAGGTATTTACTTTGATGTGGTTGCTGTTCGTGTAAAATCTATTCTGTCAGAACTACCAGACAAAGAACAACGCTTACTACAACTTTATGTCAGCAAAAAGCCATACTGAAAAACAAAATACAATTGCCAGCAGTACCTGACACCAATTTTTAAATCCCACAAAACTAAGCACTCTCATAGGAGCAGAAAGGCTGAGGTTTCGGGCCTAGACCCTTCATCAGAATTTTCTGATGAAGGGTCTAGGCCCAGAACGTCAGCCTTTCTGCTCCAATGATGCTGCTTGGCCTGCTGTGTTCATCCAGCCCTGCACCTTGTTGTCTCGGATTCTCCAGCATCTGCAGTTCCTACTATCTCTGATTCAAAACTAAGCACTCTGTTCACTTTTACTTGACCAATAAGAACTTTTTCTTATTCTGTAAACATTTATTGAAAACTGTTCAGTTGATAAGCAACACTGTTTTATTTGAACTGAAAATAATGATGAGAAGTGAGCTGTGCTACTGCTGGATATTTGACCATGTTTTCCAACAGTGACCTTTATTTCAGTTATGGAAAAGGCGTCCAATAATACAATAATTTCAAAAAATTCACATGACCTTAAAGCCCTAAAATATTGATTCATGACCACACTGTAATCACTGTACTGCTGCTTAAATCATCTGTTCCTTTGAATTGAAAGGCTCCACACAGTTTCACATTTTTTTCAAGTGGGACACAGCGAAGCATTCAATGCTGCTGCTAAGGCTAGCTAATGTCGGTTTCCCTACAGTAGTTCCCTCACAAAGAGCATACTTTCCTCCAACTGTTAGTATTCCAACAAGGCCATATGAGCTTCTTTGTGTAGCAAAGACTCTCCCACCATCGTGACCTTAGTGAGAAAAGTAGAAGTCACATGCATGAGTGGATATTATTCATTTTGTACATTTAAAAGTGAGGATTAAAGGAGGTCAAATGTAATTGCAGACACTACTGTATTGCATTCATGGATGCATAACAAAAACCCAACCAAAAAGATAATGATCAACACACCTTACACACCTAGTACAAATTTCCCAACCTCACTCAAGCGGAATAAAAAGCAACAGCAAAAAAAAAATCTATTAAAATAGCAACATAGGAAAGGTTGCATTGATACATATCTAACATTCACACTGTTTAACTTTTGTTTGCTAATTTTGAGTGCAAAGATTTGTGAAAACAGCCTTAATCTCCATGGATACAATTCTGCATCAATTTCAGTTGTTTGCCACCAAATATGAGGTCACTAGGTTCCAATAAAGTATAATGCAGCTTTCATACAATACTGACTCCAAGTGTACTCAGCAACTGAGTAACATATTTTGGCCCTCAAAGCTTGAATTTGTCTGGAGAAGGATGCTTAATCAACATAGTAACCTCCCTCATATTGTATCAATGTGTCTTGTGAACAAGTTTTCAAGTTCATGTCTTTCAATGGTTTTTTTGTCTGCATAAAGTATGAGATGACAAAGGTTTAAAATATAATTCTACTCTCCCTTCCTTTACATGGAACACATACTTAAGTGGCTAATAACACAACACAATAAAAAAAGGTAGCAAACACTGTGCCTCAGAAGTACAGAGATCAGAGACATGCAAAAAGAAAGGCCATTTCAAACAGGACACTAACAACTTGTATTTACATTACACATCTAATAAAAAATGTCTTTGATATATAAAGCACCTTTCACAACCTCAGTACATCCCAAAGTGCTCTACAGCTAATGAATTAATTTTGAACTATAAACACTGTTGTGATTTGGAGTAAAAGGTCCCAAGACATTTCACAAGGATGCTATCAAACAAATTCTGACATCACATTACAAAAGTGAATAATAGGACAGGTGATCAAAAGTTTGAAGAGGTAGGTTTTAAGAAGAAGCTTTAAGAAAGATGGTGATAGAGAAGTAGTGCAGTCTGGGATGAAATTCCAAAGTGCAAAGCCAAAGTCTTTATCCTAGGGTGGGACTTCAAAACTAGAGGGCATAGGTTTAAGGTGAGGGGGGAAAGATTTAAAAAGGACCTTAGAGGTAACTTTTATACACAGAGTTTGGTTTACAAGGCATCTGGATGGGTATACAAGAATTTAGAGAGATATGTGCCAAATGTTGACAAATGGGACGAGGTCAGGTTGGGATGTCTGGTCTGTGCAGACAAGTTGCACCAAAGGGTTGGTTTTTGTGCTGTATGACTATGACTCTATGTGCTGCCTTTCAGATAAGACATTAAAATAAGTTTGTTCTCTCATATTTCTAATCCATTTATGGCTAGGGTGCTGTCCTCAAATTCTAACCAACATATATCCCGATATCATTATTAAAACCAGGTTTTCTAATTATTTACATCAATGTTATTTGTAGGACATTGCTGTGTGCAAATTGGTCATTTCCATTCTCTCGATTTCATTAACTGTAAATGTGCAAATAAAAGTTGTGAAGTACACTAAATAAATTTCAATCTTCATCAGTCAGACAGAATATCTGTTGACAAGACTAAACTTTTGCACTCAAAGGAAAATTAAATGCATCTGTCTGTGGATTAGATCTGCACAATCCTGAATTTGAAGTACAGCTCATTTATCCAAGCTCAAAACAAACCCACATTTATACTTGCATTAAGTGTGACAAAATGTCGGCTCAAAATTATAAAACTGCAATTAGCTACAGCTTACCCCCACCCCCCCGAGAAAAGCATACCGAGGACCTCCACCTAAATTAACACAGTTTTAACATTGTTAGTTAACACAGTATACAAAGCAAATCAGATGAAAATCAAATTTTACAGTTAAAGCCAATTTTAAAAAATTACTTTTGATAGAATTCAATTGAGAAGAATGAGACGGGCAGACTTACAATCACTAAAGTGACATATTTACCTTCATAGTTGACCAGAACATTACTGAGTCAATTTATTTTTAGTTGGTTGAGTTGAAATATATAGAGGCTCCTAATTTTTCTCTTCAGTAACATTCACTTAAGCTGCTAGGCAAACAGAAAGAATCTCTGTTTAAATACAACAATTGGCACCAGTGACAAGGTAGTACTCCCTCAGTCTGGTACTGGAGCACCTAGCACCTATGCTTACTAATATTTCCATTCATGGACAAATTGGGCTGAAGGGTTTGTTTCCATGCTGTACAACTCTTATGACTCTATGAACTTAATGGAATGTGTAAAGAGCGTGCATGCGCATGCAGCTGCAACAATACAAATTGCTTTGAGTAAAAGAGTACTATATATGTTGAAAAGTACCACATTTAACAACTGGAGCCTCTTAGAAGATTATCAGAGGAGCTGACTAAAGGCATAATGGTATATTTTAGGAAAATTTTGAAGTTGAGGCTTAAATGCGAGTTCCAGACTATGAAGGCAAGAACAGAGTGGCGCATGGCTGGCTACACTACATACCAATTTTAGAGGAATCAAGGTGCAATCATGTAGGTAGGGAGAAGGGAGGCCATAGATTATATGTAAACTGAGATTTTACATTGTTAGTTAACACAGTATACAAAGCAAATCAGATGACATTGAGGCATAGGGAGTCAATAGAATTTGGCAGGGACACAGGTGACAGGAAACCTATCCAAGGCTTTTGCTCTTTAAACTATTGATTACAATGGCACACAAGGGATTATTATAGTAGGAGCTACTGAAGCATGACTGACAGATTTCCATCATTAGTAATCCCATCTGCATTTTTAAAGAAAAAAATGGCACAACATAAGCTTGATTAGCAATGTTACGTCATATCACCTAAGCATTTACCCTAATAGGAAGCAATGGTGTGAAACATGGCATTATGCAGTAAATTGTCATATTTTGCATCAATTTAGCAGGGTTTAGTTGACATAGTTATTTAAGAAATTATTATTTTTCAAATAATCCATAATTTAAGAACGTTGGGGTTAATTCTTGCTGTAAGCAAAGTCAACTGAACATTTCCAGAGTCAAATTAACAATTATGCCCAAGTATGCAGGAAGCTCTCCCTTCTTTTGGCTAATCAGTGTTCAGTAACTGGATATAATTAAACTAGGTGTGAAAACTTCTATAGTTTTGGTTAGTTGGCAAGCACTGCTATTATTAATTGCGTCTAATCCAAGCTACAGACCCAGAAAGAAAAATGTATAATTTGACTAGATTACAACATCAATAAACTGCCTCTTTTGGTCAGTAGAATCACACAACTAATTTAATCACCAATTTGTTGGTTTACTTGGAACAGAAGATGAATCCCATAAATGAAGTTGGCTATTCAACTGTCGACAGTGATCTGTAATACTGCAAACCTGTCTAGTTAAGGTATTGGATTGCACAGTATGCTACAGTAATCAGCTCAGTTTCACTCTCCCATTACCTATTTCCAACAGGATTTCCATCCTAGTTAATATTTAAAGGAATTAACAGTTTTCAGGGAAAAATTCCTTTTCAACGCTTTGAAATGGCAGTGAGGTGACAAATTTCAATTACGAATTTCCTATATTGAGGTCAATTCTTGAAAAACAACTAAAATTAATTCATAATGTTAAAGAAAACAGGACTAAAGACAGAAATCAACAATGAAGATAGATGAGAGTACATCTTGGAGTACAACTAGTTGGTAAAAACTTACAATGAACTAATCCCTGCCTCTGGGCCAGGAGGCTGGGTTCAAATGCCAATTGTTCCAGAGATACATCATAATACCTCTGAAAATGTTGATTAGAAAGTTTCTGCAATGAATCAATGGGAACACTGTAGTGATATTTCAATGGTCATTTATAAATACTTTTAATTATTTAAATGAACGAAGTCAATTGCCTATTTTCACATATTCAATAAAAGGTGCTGTTTCTGTTATCTTATCAGGCTCTTGTGGTACAATGGTCTGTCCCTAGCTCTGAGCCAGGAGGTCTGGGTTCAAGTTCCACCTGCTTCAGAGGTGTGTCATAACATCTCTGAACGGTGAGTATAAAATATCTGTGATATATTCTCAAAGTTATTACTGCAAATTATAACTTAAATCAACACACATTCACATAAACACATTTAGCTTCTTGCAGCACAATTGGGGAATCAAAAAATGATTTTTTTTTTAAAAAGTGAGCAGTTATGAACAGCACATCATGTTCTCTGCTTACTAGAATAAATTTCATCAGTTACACTTACAAAGAAAAATTATGAACGCTTGGAACGCATGGTGGTATGCAGTACATTCAATTCACTCAAACAGTTTGAGTTCAGTCCCTAATTGGAATGAGTTAATACAAAATCCACTCAATTTGGTACTAACTGGAATTTGCATTATGGAGCAAACAGAAAAATTCATATACAGACAACAAGGTGCAGAGCTGGATGAACACAGCAGGTCAAGCAGCATCATAGGAGCCGGAAGGCTGACGTTTCGGGCCTAGACC
>NC_063340.1:43980623-43984984 GCF_021869965.1 Rhincodon typus | reverse complement strand
TTGTCTCGGATTCTCCAGCATCTGCAGTTCCTACTATCACAGAAAAATTCATATTCTTGGATTTTAGATTCTCACACAAAATTATAATTTTGAGGGCAGGTATATAGAGAATTTTATTCTGATACAACCTTTGTCCTAAATTTGAATGCTGCCAGTGATTTGCAAAGTGTGAAGTGTCACACTACGTGGCACATTCAGCCATTAAGCATCTTAGGAATAAATTTAATCTCTCATTTGTGGGTACATTATTTTCTTAGTAGAGGTATATGGGCCAAACGCAGGCAAATGGGACAAGTTCAATTTGAGATACCTGGTCGGCATGGACAAGATGGACAGAAGGGTCTGTTTCCATGCAGTATGACTCTGACTATAACAGTGACAGTTAGCAATGGTAGTTGGGTAACTGATTTGCAGGAATTGCTGGGCTTTGTTGTGCAAGGAAGTTAAATTACATTCAAAAAATGAATAGTATTTGTGCAATAGCGTAATGTTAGTAACTGTACATTTATTTCACTCCCTGACCACAAATTCAAACAAATTTTCCCAAAAAGCATGGGCGCTGATTTGGAAAAATATTTACATTATTTAAATATATATATAACTTCTTTAATTAGTAAAAGGTAAAGACAAATATTTACATTAAGCCCAAAGAGACAGTAGGATGGGTAACTGAAATATTGGTTAAACAGTTAGAGGGAAATGCCTTCAAAGAGACAGGGAAGGAAGTTAAGAATATTAGAGAGTTTAGGATCAAAACAGCTTAAGAATACCACCCACGATGGAATGAAGCAAGCTGGGAACACACAAGAGGGCTGAGTGAAAACATACTCAGGGTAGTACAGTTGCAGAATATTATAGAAGTGGGGAGGGGAAAACCGTGGAGTGATTTGAACACTATTTTAAGTATTTTAAAGCCAAGGTACTAGTGGACTGGGAGTCAAACTAAGTCAGCAAGAACAGATATGACAGACAGATGGGAACTGGTATGAGTTAGGGTGGCTTTATGGGTAGCATTTTAGTTGATGTCAAGTTTATGAAGGGTGCAAGATGAGAAGGCCAACTAGGAAAGCACTGGAAGAATCAAGCTGAATTGTATGAATCAGAGCTTCAGCACACCATAGGCAGACACACATGATGGTAAGGAGGTAACATTTGTGGGCTTTCATGATGGATAGAGTATCGGGTGGCACGATCAGCTCAAGGTCAAACAGGACTACAAAGTTGCGAACTGCCTAATTTAGCAGATTTTGTGCCAAATCAAAACATGTTGTATTTTATTAAAAATAATTACACTCCTGCATTGTTATATTTTGGCATGATAACTCACTGCTTTCTTCCTAAATCATTCTCAGATGCAGTAACTCAAGGTATTGTCAGAATTTCTGGTCTAAGTCCCAATATATAACTCAAAGACACAATGTTATGGCTTAAGAATCAAGAGTGGTAACAATTAGGCAGAATGGATTTTAGTTTGAAAATCTGGGAGCTAAAATCAAATCATTTCAGTCTACAGATACTGCTGGACTTGAGTATTTCCAGCAACTTTCTTTTATTTCACATGTCCGGGAGCTTGCACAATATTTTGCTGTGACGAATTCTCTATTTTATACTGATCCATTTCTTTCAAGATGCATTCCCACAATACATTTAGCGTCAGAACAATTGGTGCGGTTATAGCATAAAGTACAGGAAAATGAAATCTCCAGAAGGATAGTGTTCACTTCACTTTGGCAAAGTCAGTTAAGCTTCATATCTAATTCACATTCCAAATTTAACATTAGTGCAGAACCAAAGCAGCTCAACAACTAAACACGGTAACTTAAAAATTGCTCCCAAAAACAATCACAGAGGAAAGTGCTAAAAGGCCTTGGTAAATAAGGCCTACTACTAAGAATCCTTCCTCTTCTTTCCATCCTTCTAGAAGTAACTGGTTTACTTCTTTGGTGCCTCTGCTCTATCTTCTTCTTATGCAACTACCTTCAAGGAGAATTGCAATTGAGTACTAGTGACTTGGAGTGAATAATCTGACAAGAACACTCACAGTCAAAGTCAAGGCACTGTCCACATAATAGACCATTCTTGACTTTGCTAACTTTAACCAACTCTTTTATAAATTCAAAAAGAGAGACAGCAGAAGTCAATTAGAAACTAACCTGTGGGTTTACAACCTCTTTAATACTGAGCCCTTTCAACTGTTGAACATGTGGCTGTCTTTGATGCTTGAGACAGGGTATTAGCTGGAGTGATCAAGTCAAAAGTGGTAAAGCTGGCATCAAAGGAACACTGCACATGTATGTCAAAACCTGCCTACTCTGCATTTTTGACACAAACTCCTAACATCTGGGCTAACACCCTGACTAAGATGGTATCCGCTGCATGTACAAGCATTCATACATAGCACAGGAGTCATTTTGGTTCCCAAACCATACTTGCAGCATCAAAACTACAGATGCTATAGAGTGAAATTTTATGGTCCGTCTGTCAAGAGTCTGCTCTACATCACATTTTCAAAGCAATGGTCTCACATGGCTTTCACACAAAGATTAAATATGAAAAATCAGAACGCCTTAAACTAACTCAATCTTTGGGCTAATTTTCTCTCTCAACCAACTTGAAATACATGAAAGACTGGTGAAATTTACAGAGCAATAGCTTGTCGGATACAGTCACATACAAAACAGCCATTTCATTTTTCTACATATCACTCACTGCACTTCAAATGTATTTATGTGAAACACTGATTTTTGTTTAAAATGTCCACATATTCTTCTTCAAGAATTCCTATTTTGATTCCTTCCTTGAGGGAACAACAAAACCTATGCTGCAAACATAATCAATGGTATTTCAAAATTATTATAATATGAGTAAATTACATATGTTCCATTTAACTATCAGGCCAAAGTACGTCAAAAAATACAATATGAAAGCCTGAATTTGAACATGCGTGACGATGCCATTGCAACTAGTTCCTTCAGAGAAAGTTATCAAGTTTCTCTATTCAAAGCTGGCATGTATCTCAATGAAATACACTCACTGCTTGTCTCTTAAACAAACTGACCGTATCAAAAGTAAATTTTCACTGTAATTGTAACTGCAATATAAAACAATATTTTGCATTGACACAATAGTTTAAGTTCCACATTTGATTGACTTGACAATGGCAAACTAGCAGAATGAGGCTGCTGGAGGAGGCAGTGCTCACCCTGCTCAACTTCAGATAAACTGTACTTTCACACCCAAGTTAATTATGTTTAATAAACAAAGAACTGTGGATGTTGAAGATCTGAAACAAGAAATTGCTGGAGAGAAATCAGAGTTAATGAATCCAGTAACTCTTCTTCAGAACAAGGTTTTAACTTTACACTGGTGCTAAACTTGCAAAATTAAATCACTGCAAAAGTCCCAATATTATGTAACATGTAAATCTCTACAAGCCCAAACATGATCTTTTTGGTGTTATATTGTTGACTGGGGTCTGGATTTAGAAACTAACCTGATTCTCAATATGGTAGCACATCATTCCCAGGAAACAGGTTCAGTTTCCTTCCTATTTTACTGACGTAATTTCCTGACTGGACATATTTCAACTGTATCAATACTATCTGGGTGGGACTCTCCATATTTTCCTCAATGAGAATTGCATCTTATGTATTTTTAAAAATATATTTGATAGGTCAGAGGAGAAGAAAACTTAAATATAACCAACTAGATATTTTGCAATGGCCAAAGGCTATACCTTAACAACTTTTGTCCATAATACCCAAGACCCTTGTGTATACACTGAACTAATTTAAAAAAAAGTACATTTCTTTGTCGGGCATCTTTCGCCTGCCACTTGTAAAAATATGATATTGACAGGCTTTTCAATGACATGTTGTTGATAAGGAATATGCTCTAACTCATTCAAGCTTGGCTCTCAAGTTCTGCACAGAAATACGCTATTTCAGCTTATTACTATCACACAGATATGCTATTAACAGAGTTAATTAGACTGTAACAAAGGTATCATCTAAAGGTAATTTTTTCAACTTACCTTTTCCAACCTCAAACAGCACAACAGTTTATTTCAAACACCAGATGTACACTGTTTTAAGCAAATGCAGACTGACTATTCAAAGGGAAAAGATTATAAAATTTAAAAACAAACTGACATTCCAACTACACGACTGAAAACAATCAATGCTGAAAACAAGTAAAAAGCTTATTTATCAGAGTTACAAAAAGAAAGAAACATGCATTTAAATTCCACTCTGCATGACCGCCAGACATCTCAAAGCATTTATAGTTAACAGAATACATTTCTCTAATGTAGAAAAAACAGCAAACTCCCGGAAACAGCAATGTGAAAAGGACCGGATAAT
>NC_063340.1:43951062-43980123 GCF_021869965.1 Rhincodon typus | reverse complement strand
CAGCTGAACAAACATTGTAAATAAATTAACTGTTAGTAAAGGTTAATAAAACATCACAATTGGTACATGGGCTATTGTTCCTGACCTATTTTCAATCTCTTAAAAGGAATTTATGTATGAATTTTGATTCAACTGGTGTTGTCAGGAACAAAGCTTCCAGTTTTTATACATTGAAAATATGAGGATCACCTTTAAACTGAAGTGAGCATCATTCTAACAATTACAAAACGCTGCTGGTGCTGCTATGGTGATAATCATGAGTAATTCTTTCCAACTGCTGCAAAAACTCCTCATACTAAGTATGAAGTAAGCTGATATACAAAACAATAAATGGCATTCCAGGCAAGGATAATAGGTTTACAAATATTTGCACAGCTAAGATTATGCTGATACATTAAAGTTGTGAATTGATATAATAATACAATTATTGCAACTTTCTTTGCTATTAATGTTTCCTAACCACTTAACAACTTCTTTAAAACTCAAACTCAAAAGAGTAGTCACAATGGTAGAATGAGAATTATGTGGTGCACTACAATAACATGGAGTTTCTAAATGTTTTAAAGTAATTGTTAGAGGTTAACTTTGTACATCATGACAGTCCCAGAGAAATTTCAAATAGAGGCTGCACAATAAGAAAAACAGCATGCTATGTTAGCAGTAGAACGTTCACTTGAGAACGAAGTGGAAGACAAATTTCAAGAAATGGCATGCTAAACATTTGGGGTTATTGCTTAGAAAATTACAGTTGATGATAGAAAAATATCTGTAAAATGGAGAACATGATATTTACACATTATTTCCATATATCCTCTTATAACGCATTTTTCAATTTTAACGATGTCTTTTAAGTTCAAAAACTCAACAAAATCAGCAATTTATTTTACACATCACTTTATCAAGGGAATTGCCAGTGATAACTGCAGCATTGTAGTGAAAGTACAGCAATGTAAAAAAGATAAGCTAGGCTTTCACAGGGCTATTAAAATACATGAATGCAAAAAAGGAAACAGATGGCAGTGTTCAAAAGTCATAAAAATTATTTCAAGTGAGATGCATTGGAATATATGATAAAGATCGTTTATTGTTCCACTTAGCACAAAAGGAATAAAACCAAGACCAGTATTCATCACGATACATGACTCTTAACGTACTGCACCGTACCTCATCGTTGTAATTGAACACGTTTCAAATTAAGCAGCGGAATTATCGCCGGGACAAATATAGTAAAATAGATTCGGCCAGTTATTGCTGTCAAATACGGTACCTCTCTCCGAAATAATTTGGCTTAGCTTTTGTCTCTATGGAGAATGCGTAGTAAAACGATTTCGTTCGCCTCCGCGTCAGTATTAATTGTTTACTTAAGAGATTATTCTCATCTCTCTTTTCAATACCAATGGAAACATTAAAACAGACAATGGTTTTACTCAAGTTACGTAAACCAGCAGCCGAGTTAGGACGGTACCAAAAATTATCAAATCAATGTAAAACGGAAACACACTTGGAAACATGCATCTGAATTTCACTTGAAATAATTTAAATATTACTCAAATATGAAATCCGAACTTAAACATATGTGTTTATAAAAGACATGTACATTGCAAATTATTAGGTAATAAAAATAATGGATCACATTTAATACTCTACTGTTTTTATCCATAAAGATGGCAATCAAATATTATGAAACTTGATGATTAAAATTAATTACATCTGCAATAATCTTAAAAAGTAAACATCAGACATCAAGAATGATACTCTATGTATGTTGTACAAAATAACTGCAATTTAATGTTGAAAGCATAAATCACATTTTTAAAACAATTGGTGTAGCGTGGTCTATTATTTTGTAAAATATCGCTTTTCATTCCGCATGGTATACACTACCTGATAATATCATCGTTATGGCCAAGGAAAAATTTCTGTGTATGTTCTCTGGTGTTGTACACAATTCCCACTCCGGCAACGAAGTAGACCACCTCCTTAGCAACCGTGTAGTATAGATTATTCCGGCACTGGTGACCTCGGTAACCATAAACCCACTCTAACCGCAGCTGGCATTTCGGTGCAGTTCTATCAGCCATTTCCTTCTCTTCCTATTTCTTATCCGCTGTCCTTCTCTACGGCTTCGAAGACTGCTCCAAAAAAAAACGCTTTCAAGGACAACAAATGTTTAGCAAAATTTCAGAAGCAAAATCTCCCGTTCACAAAGTACCTCTTCGCAATTGCAATATCAACTCGCAATGATGTCAGCTAAATGCAGCAGCAAGCAGCTAACACTGAGGGGACGGGGCTCAGTTCGGTTAAAAGCGGTGTGCGCGCTCGTTACCAGGTGGGCAGAAACGCTTAGTAACAGCGCAGGGCGGCCGTTGACGTCTGAGGGGTATGGGGCGGGCGACGTAAACTGCGCGCAAAGTGCGTGGCTCGAGCGTCAGCCCGCGCGCACCTTGGAGACGGTTTGCACAAACCGTCCCTGAAATCTATTTCTGTTATTCCGAGGGAATTGCGGAAATTTCGCTTTCTAATCTCAACGCTGGGCATCAGTATATGGGCGCGTAATAAGGAGTGGGTTAATGATTTGAGTTCTGATATTTGCTGGTGGTAGAAATGAACAGATGGTGTTTGAAAACATTATATGAAACAGTTTGCTCACGAACAGAAAACAACTCACCCAGACTCCAAACCAGTGACCTCTGCCACCTAGAAGGGTAAAAGCAGAAGATGTTCTGAAGGTACAGTCCAGAATTATAAACAATCAATTTGGTTCGCAAATGTTGCTTAACTAGTTGCATCCTCCTATCATTTTTATTTCATTCAAACCTCCCACACTTTGTCACAGTTTTTTTATCCTCATAACGTATCATACCTTGTCCAAATTCTGGTCAAACTAGACCACCTGCAAATTCCTCTGGAAGTCACACACCAAGCTGCCTTGAAACTGAAACTCCCTGTTACAGTACCGTGAATGTAGCAATTCCTAGTGATTGTATCACATCAAATTGGCAGTTCAGCACTACTTTATGATGGGATCAATAGGATTTTTGCCAGCTATGCTCTCATTCCACGGATAAAAATATGATAGATAAAGAAAAACTTGTTTTTATTTTCAAAGAGGGTCTTTGAAATCCGGTTTGCATCTAAAAGACTTCTTGCCAGCCCAATCACAAACTGATGACTGATGAAGAGTCGTCTAGATTCAGAATATTAGTTGCCCTCTCTCCATGGATGCTGCCTGAACTGCTGTGATTTTCAGTACTTTTTGTTTTCAATCACAAACTAGATGGTCCAGAATTTGGATTGGGTAGGATACATTATGAGAATAAACAAATGTAACAAAGTGTGGGAGGTTTGAATGAAATAAAGATAATAGGAGAATGTAGCTGAAAATCAGAAACAAAAACAGAAATTGCTGGGAAAACTCAGTAGGTCTGGCAGCATCTGTGGAGACTTGCCGTTTCAGGTCCAGTGACCCTTCTTCAGAATGCTGGAAGTAGCAGGTCAAACAGCATCTGTGAAGAAAGAAAGAATCAACATTTCAGGTTGATAATTTTTCATCAGAACTGATTGACTTTCAATGTAAACTTTATTTCTTTCCAAACATATGCTGCCAGACCTGTTGAGTATTCCCTTTCTTTATATTTATTAAAGACCTCTGTCTGTGTTATTTTGCTTATGTTCTGGGAATTTTGCTTTGTTATGAACTTTTCCTTTGTTTTGTTTGATGCAACATATTGTGTGAAAGGAAGTCGTGGGACAATATACTGTACTTACGTGGAAAAATATAAAGAAATTAGGATAAGTTAGAAGGTCCACAACTTTATTTTACATGATCATACACTAAAAAGTCACAGAATCAAGCAGAGATAATAAATATGATACTTGTAATAGCAATTGTGAACTAAAGGCTTAGAGAACAAATTGTAAACTGTAGAGAAAACTGATAATCAAATCTAAGTACTTGAGCAACCTGGAAAAACCTAAGAATGTAGCAGCAAGCAAAAATCATTTATGATGTTCAATTATTATCTCGATCCAATGTGTTTCATAACTTTCATTCACCACCTTCAGTTTTCTCATAATCTTTGCATGAATCAATACATTTTTTCTTTCAAATGCTTCAAGTGAGTCAATATCTCTTTATTATGCTATTCTAATGACCTTGACGACCTGACATGTTTCTCTTTCTTTTTCCATAGATGCTGCCAGACCTGCTACATATTTCCAGATTGGATGTATGTTTTTGAACATCCAATGATGTTTTTCATGTTGAATTTCAAGATCCATGAATGATGCACACTTCTGCAAGTTCATAATTGTCAAAGAGAACAAACTGACCAAGAAAGTAGTGGATCTGTTACTGAACTAAGAAAATTGAAGTCCCATCATGGCATCTAGAGAATTTGAGTCAATGTTAAACATTTTGAAATGTTAAAAACTGGTATCAGTAAAATTGACTTTGAAGGTTTAGGATTGTCATAAAAATCCAAATGATTCAGTAATGACCTTTAGAGAATTAACTATGTCTGCTGGTCTTTATGTGATTCTAGTTTCTCACACCCAATATGGTTGATTCTTAACAGGATCTGAAGTAGTCCAGTAAGCCACTCATTTGCAATAAAATGCCAACATCTCACAAATAAATAGAGGCAAAATATTTTTAAAATTTTGTTTCTGATTAACTCCAGGAATTCTTCTGTCCTGTTAGCGTATTTTTGTACAAAACCATGAGTCCATCCTCATAAACACCTTGCTCTTGACGTTCAAGCCACATATCTTATACAGGATGTGCCACATGACTTCAGTAGAAATGGATGAGAAAGTTAGTGTCAATATCAGCACTAAAGATCTCTTCCTAATGTGTGTAAATTATAAATGTCAAAACTAATGATGTGGAGGTGCCAGTGTTGGACTGGGGTGGACAAGATTTGAAGTCAGATGACACCAGGTTATAGTCCAACAGGTTTATTTGAAATCACAAGTTTTCGGAGCGTTGCCCCTTCATCAGGTGAAGTGAGAGAGAAGCACACAGGCGCAACATTTATAGGCAGAGAGATGAAAAGATCATACAAGTGATGTGAGTAGAGTGTTGACAGGCCGAACAATAGGTCTCTGCAGGTGATCAAGACTGTCAGAGAGTGTGAGTAAAGTGTCAACAGTTGAGTAACAAGTGAAGGGATGACCTATAGTTTGATTAAATGAGGCTGGGAGATAATTGTAAAAAAATTTAAAATAAGGTGGTGTTGGAGACAAACCAAATGACTGGAATAACATAATAGGGAGAAGAGTCGCATGCCGAGGGTCTACCCAAAGTAATAAGTAATCCAAAACTGTACAAACTAATTAAGGTAGAGAGATCATAACAATTTATCAAGGTGATGGTGTCAAAACAGGACAGTCAGTAAGATTTTACAGATGCAGAACAGTGTGGTGGGGTCACATGTGGTGCAACGAGAACTCAAGATCACAGCTGAGGCCGTCTTCATGTATGGAACTTGGCTATCAGTTTCTGCTCAGTGATTCTGCATTATATTTCAACGGCTGCCTTGGAGGACGGTCACCCGAAGATCCTTCAAAGCAAACTACCCGGTCTTCAGGACGACATTGACCACAACACCACACGACACTGCCTCGGCAACCTCTGCAAGACACGTCAGATCATCAACATGGAACACCACCCACCGCGTACACAGCAGATACTCATATGACTCAGCCAATTTTGTCTATCTCATAGGCTGCAGGCAAAGATGCCCCAAGGCATCGTATATTGGCAACACCATGCAGACACTATGACAATGGATGAATGGACGCTGTGCAACAATCGCCCAACAGGAATGTTCCCTCCCACTCAAGGAACACTTTAATGGTCAAGGACATTCATTGTCCAATCTTCGGTTAAGCATTCTCTAAGGCAGCCTTTGAAATACACAACAACGCAGAATCACTGAACAGAAACTGATAACCAAGTTCAATACCCATGAGGACGGCCTTAACCGTGATCCTGGGTTCATGTTGCACAACAAGTTACCCCACCACACGTCTGTATCTGTAAAATTTTCCTTACTGTCCTGTTTTGGCACCATCACCTTGATAAATTGTTATGATCTCTCTACCTTAATTAGTTGTACAGTTTTAGATTACTTATTATTTTGGTTAGACCCTCAGCATGCGACTCTTATACCTATTGTGTTATTCCAGTCATTTAGTTTGTTTCCAACACCACCTTATTTTAAATTTTTTGCAATTATCTCCCAGCCTCACTTAATCGAACTATAGGTCATCCCTTAGCTCGTTACTGAGCTGTTGACACATTACTCACACCATCTGACAGTCTTGATCACCTGCAGAGACCTATTGTTTGGCCTGTTGACACTCCAGTCACACCATTTGTATGATCTTCTGATCTCTCTACCCAATGGTCTCACTGCCTATAAATTCCGTACCTATGTGCTTCTCTCTCACTTCACCTGACAAAGGGGCAACGCTTCAAAAGCTTGTGATTTCAAATACACCTGTTAGACTATAACCTGGTGTCATCTGACTTCTGACCTTGTCAAAAACTAAAATAATGCAACTAAAATCAAATACTTCTATAAATATTGTCTTTAATATTTTGTTTTGTATTCATGTTGGAAGAAACAACAAATAACAATACATCATTGTGAGACTAAGATGCACAATCATAATACGGAAAGTAACACAAATTTCATCAAAATCAAATATGGTACAGTACACTACAGTACAAAATTTAATGATTTCAATACCTGATTGAATACTGTCAATAGCCGATTGAATCACACGCATTGCACAGAATTTCAGCTGACCCACAGGTATGTGGTGTGAGGTGGAGATCCATAGAATTGGGAGAGAACTTGGAAGGTGGAGTGCCGATCACTTTTTTGATGCTTTGCAATTCGCTAAGGGGTCAGGAAATTTGAATACAACCTTACCAGACAGAGGCTGATTCTGGCCCCCTAGGTGATGGCCTTTCCAAATAGCAGGATGAAGGACCTCCCAATCAGAAATCCTCAAGCAAGTGTCAATAATTGGGAACACCCCACTCTCTTCAGGCCCAGCCTGGCAAGCTCCAGTGAACCCAATTTCACCTATCTGATTCCTGCTTTGCGTCAGTTACACTGTCCCTCGTCAGGTGCATTGGTCATTTCTCCCACTGGGACTAAGCTGCTGGCCCTCTGTTGAGAAACCTAGGGTCTAATTTTTAAGGATTGGAGCCTTGACTCCTAGGAGTTAACTGCTAGTTAGCCATAGAATTAGGTTGGTTCCAAAAATCCAAAGACAGCGTTGCCTCTGACTTTACAGCCCAGAGTTGGGGCTACCATTGCCCACATTAAAATCAGTCCTTTGTTTTCATTTCTGACACGGTTCAAAGTGTTCCTGAGTTAGAACAGTTAGAAAAACTCAGATGGTAAGAATTCTTACCCAAGACATTTTCCTCCAAGAACAAATCAGCTTTGTTTTCTGTTTGCTTCTCTTCCTGAATGGTTTGTCAGACTGTGAGGGAAGGTGTTGCAATATGGTATAAGGGGAATTATTAAAAACATGAAAAAATCTTTTATAAGTAAACAAAAATCCACTAAATCCTACCTTGAAGATGAAGTGAATCTGCATTGATGTGGCTATTTTCTAATCAAGCTGTTCAGGCAGGTTATGACGCACCCTGAAGCAGGTGGAAAGTGAATCCAGGCCTCCTGGCTTAGAAATAGGGGCAAGACCACTGCACCACAAGAGCCCTCATGCAGCAATGTTGATATTTTCTAATCGACTTGTTCAGAGATTTTTACTGTATATTGCCAGAGCAGTTGGGACTTGAGTCCAGGTCTCCTGGCCCAGAGACAGGGACATCACCACTGCACTAGAAGTACCCTGCAGCTACATTGATTCATTGCAAAATCTATTTAATCAATCTTTGCTTAATAAACAGCAAACATCAACCCTGTGGTTGTATTTTCATTAAATTAGCAAAGAAGCATTGCATTGTGTTCGTAATTATTCTCTGTGTACAGCACATGGGAACCAGTCAACAGAATTAGCTCAACAAGATCAGAACATGTAAAATGATCAGCAGCAGAATGAGGACATTTAAGGAAGGAATTCCTAATAAAGGAGTTCTCTGTTATGTTATTGGATAGTTAAGATAGGGGACTCTGTATACTTTGTTGACATTTTTTAATTCCTGTGACGCCTCCTGGAATTGCAGTCTTTGGTTTCCAGCACGCTACCCCACTGAAGTGTAATGCTACCTAAATGGTTCCATTATCTGTGTCGCATATTTTATCCAAAGCATATGGCCTTGACTTTTTATCCCAATGTTCTCTGTTCTAAAAAGAGGTGTGGACTTCTCCAAGACCTTCAGAATAGGATTCTACGGTAATAGTCCAATTATATTTGCACAGGTATTTCCCAGATAGCACTCAGGCCTCACCACATCTACCTGTACTGGATCCTTAATTTTACAAATATTGGTGATAAGCTGATAGATAGCTGACACATGATCCCAAAGAGCAACATCCTTCATCTGTTGTTTCATCATTATTCTTGACCACACTTGTATTTTTCTAGACCATGAGAAGGATGACCTGCATTTTTTTTCATTTGCATCCCTTTTGATTTTAGTTTTCGGTGTCCTCAACCCTAAAAGTACTCATGAAAAATATGGAATTGATATTTCCATGATGTTCCATTATCTACTGTAACTTAAATATGATGGCAAAAATACACTTGATTTGAATTGATAATCCTTGGTTTGACACTTCCCACCAGCAGATCACTTTACTCAATATCATTAAAATAGCAGACCACACCAAAGATATAAAATATTGGGGAGTCGTGCCGGTATGGCAGTAATGTTGCACAACTAGTTTCCAGAACCCCAGGCTATTTATTCTGAATACGTGGGTTTTATTCCCACCCTGGCAGAAGTGGTGAGACTTGAGTGCTATCTGGGAAATACCTGTGCAAATATAATTGGACTATTATTGTCCAATCCTATTCTGAAGGTTTTCCAGAAGTCCAAACCTCTTTTTAGAACAGAGAACATTGGGATAAAAAGTCAAGGACATACGCTTTGGTAAAGTAGCATATAAAATACGTGACACAGATAAATGGAACCATTTAGGTAGTATTACGCTTCAGCGGGGTAGCGTGCTGGAAACCAAATCCTGATATTCCAGGAGTTGTCACAGAAATTAAAAAATGTCAACAAAGTACACAGAGTCCCCTATCTTAACTGTCCGATAACATCACAGAGAACTCCTTTATTTGGAATACCTTACTAAATGTCCTCATTCTGCTGCTGATCATTTTACATGTACTGATCTTATTGAGCTAATTCTGTTGATTGATTTGATGGTTCCCATGTGCTGTATACAGAGAATGTTTTCGAAATTTGAATTCAATGAAATGTATCTGGAATTTTCAAAGAAAAATCACCTGATGACTACCACATAACCATTATTGGTTATTGTATGAAAACCCATCTAATTCCCTAATGTACTTTGGGGAAAGAAAATGATTGTCCTTACCTGGTCTGGCCTACAAATGATTCCAGACCTGTAAGAATGTGATTGACTCTTAGCTGCCTTCTGCAATGGCTTAACAAGTCATCCAGTTGTGTTAAAAACTGATACAAAGCCAAAAGAGAGGAATGAAACTGGGCAGACCACTCATTAGCAATAACTTAGACATCAGAAAAGACAATGGGAACCCCAGCCCCCCATCAACCCCACAGAGTCCTCATTACCAACATGTAGATGCTTGTTCTAAAACTGGGGCAGCAGCCAGAAACAATCATATTTACAGAATCGAACTTTATAGATAATGTTCCAGACGTCACCATTATCATCTTGGGTATTCCCTATCCCACCAGCAAGACAGACCATATCAGAGGGAATGACATTTGCCACCCTCCAATTATCTGGTACTACTCCAGTGGACAGTGAGGATGCAAAGATCATCGCCAAAGGGACAGCAATCTCTTCCCTCGCTTCCTGTATTAACCTTGGGTATATCCCGTCTGGCCCAGGGGACTTATCTATCCCCATGTTTTTCAAAATTTCTAGCACATCCTCCTTCCTAACATCAACTTGATTGAGCATATCTGCCTGTTTCATGCTGTCCTCACAAATGTCAAGGTTCCTCTCACTGGTGAAACAATGTATTCATTAAGGACCTCCCCTACCCATTCTGATTCCCTGCACAAGTTCCCTCCACTATCCTTAATTGGCCCTACCCTCACTCTGGCCATCCTCTTTTTCTCACATAAGCATAGAATGCCTTGGGGTTTTCCTTGATCCTACCCGCCAAGGCTTTTTCATACCCCCTTCTAGCTCTCCTAAGTCCATTCTTCAGTTCCTTCCAGGCTACCTTGTAACCCTCTAGAGCCCTATCCAATCTTTGCTTCCTCAACCTTAAGTAAGCTTCCTTCTTTCTCCTGACTAAATATTCCACATGTCTTGTCATCCAAGGTTCCTTTACCTTACCATCCCTTCCTTGCCTCAGTGGAACAAATCTATCCAGTACTCATAACAACTGCTCCCTAAACAACCTCCATATTTCTGTCATGCATTTCCCTGACAACATCTGTTCCCAATTTATGCTCTGCAGCTCTTACTACTAGCATTGTAATTTCCCCTCCCCCAATTAAATACTTTCCCATACTGTCTGCTCCTATCCCTCTCCATGACTATAGTAAAGGTCAGGCAGTTGTGATCACTATCACCGAAATCCTCTCCCACCGAGAGATCTGACACCTGGCCTAGTTCGTTGCCAAGCACCAAATTAAATATGGCCTCCCCTGTAGTCGGCCTATCTACATAACTACTTGTATGACAAACAACAGAAGCAGCAAACAATAGCCAGGGCTAAGTAAGCCTACAGCCAACAAATCAAATCTAAGCTCTACAATCCTGCCACATCTAGTCTTGAATGGTGATGGACAATTGAACAATTAACAGGAGGACCAGCGTCCACAAATGTTTCCATCTTCAATGATGTGTAGCAACAGTGCAAAAAGTAAGGCTTCAATCTTCAGCTAAAATTTTCAAGTGGGCTTATGCCTTAGAAAGGAAACATGTGTGTTCCAGGCACCCCAAATTACCTACTAGGGCTACAGATTCGACAAGACCTGGTTACACCCATTGGAGGATAATGTGAGGATGATCAAAGGTGCCCCAGCTCCCACATCTGTACCGGATCCTAGCTCTTTCATTCAATTGGTGAATTATCATGGAAAGTTCATATGTGACCTGGCCTCTATCCTGGCACCCTTACATCTGCTATTGGAACAGGATCAGATTTGGAAATGCTCTTGTAGCCAAGATGTAACCTTTAGGGAAGTGAAGAAGCAGCTACCATCATCTAAGGTATTGGCACACTGTGATCCCAAGCGAGATCTGGTGCTGACATGTGGCACCTCTCCAAACAGTATCAGGGTAGTGGTGGCTCACAGATGGCCCAATGGAGAAGAATGCCTGTTAGCATATGCTTCCTAAACGTTGGCTGATGCAGAGCACAAATACACCCAGATAGAGAAGAAAGGTTTGATGGTGTGAGAAAGTTCCACCAATAAATTTGTAATAGTAACAGACCACAAACCCTGCTCGGGCTACTCAAAGAGAACAAGGCCATAGCTTCAAGTCAAATTCAGCAGTGGGCTCGCATTCTAAGTGTGTATAATTACAAGATGGAACACCATCTGGGAGGCCAAGTAGCAAATGCAGATGTCTCAAGCTACCTCCCACTGGCAGATATGCCAGCAACACTGCTGCCACTGGAAAAATCCATTCTGGTTTTAAACTTCCCAGTCACACTTCTGGTCACTGCTGACATAGCCACGTTGGTGGGGCAGGGGCCAGAGTGCCAACATGGATAAAAATTACCGCCAGTAGATCCTCCACATTTGTGGGAATGGCCAGCTAAATCCTGGATTGGTTACATACCAACTTTGCTGGACTTTGATTTGTTGACAAGTTGACTCTGATTGGTCAGGAATCATTATTGAGAATTCACTAGAGAATATTATCCTGCATGCTTTTTGTTAATTCAAAAAGTGAACAATGCCTGGACATATTCTTTCTGTTTTCTGAGGCCAGGTACCTTCATGTAAATACATGTAGCTTCTAGCAAGCATAGTTAAGTATTATTGTGGGCCCAAATGATCTTGAATTTACCTTTGAAATGACGCAGACCAATGAATCCCCTTCCCTCAAATAATAAGAGGAAAGATCCAAGATGCAGGCCCTGCCTGTTTAAATTCAACATTAAATGCCCCATTCCCAACCAAGTAGGAATTTGTTTGTAGGCTCTGTCAATGCTATGTTGTACCATGCATGTATTATTCTTGGGAAAAGTTAAATACAACTAATCTGATTTTTATTTCCTCCCATTGTGGAAGATGCTCACTTTCCATCTTCTGGCCACCCTATGTCCCCAGCTGAAAAATATTGTATGATGCATTGTTGCAGGGGCTTAGAAGGAAAAAGTTAATTGGAAATATGAAACTGAAGATTTCTCATGTATCATATTAGCTTTCAGTTGATGAAATCCCTCTTTAATACTTGGCAATAGACCAAACATAATTATTAATTTTTCATGCTCACTTTAGAGAGTTGAGTCAGATGCATAATTCATTGCATGTCATAAAATTTAAAATAACTTAAGATTATCTTAGAAATTTCAAGTATTTTGAATAAGTAAAGATGTGCAGTTAGGGAAACTATAAACAATTTGCATATCTGATTAATTTGCTAGCGATAAATAGAGATGCATATCAGCCAAATCAGATTTAGAAAATTTTTGAGTTTCACTGACACAGGTTGCAATTCTCGTGCTATTGTATTTCCTGATTAGAAATTCATTGCCAAAGTGGGAATAATATTAGGCTTGAAATTAAAGTTGAAGAACCATCTGGCAGCACAAACAATGGCTGAAAAGAAATCATAGCATAGTAAATTTCAGCAGGCCTGAATAAAACATATCTTGTGTGTAGGAGGATCATGTAGTCTGAATGCTTTGGCTTTGAAATATGTTAATTTATCTAGTGATTTGTCACATATCTAATATCTGTTTCTTTTTTTAGTTGAGTGATTTAATATTTTCTCCATTCCCTTTAAATATTTCCCAGTGACTTAGCAGGAAGCATGTGGAGGGAAATAAATGGATCTTTGTTGGGTTGACAAGATATAACTGGCAGAGTGCCACAGGAGCAGCGGAATGGCACAGAGGTCAGCACTGCTGCCTCACAGTGCCAAGGACCTGGGTTTGATTCTAACCCCGGATGGCTGTCTGTGTGGAGTTTGCACATTCTCCCGGTGTCTGCGTGGGTTTCCTCCGGGTGCTCCAGTTTCCTTCCGCAGTCCAAAGATGTGCAGGCTAGATGGATTAGCCATGCTAAATTGCCCATATTGTTTAGAAATGTGTAGGTTAGGTGTATTAGCCATGGGACATGGAAGGTAACAAGAAAGGGGTGGGGGGATGGGAATGGGTCCGGGTGGGATGTTCTTTGGAGGGGTCAGGGTGGACTTGTTGGGCCAAATGGCCTGTTTCCACACTGTAGGGATTCTATGATAAATCAGTCCTGGGACTTCATCTCATGGTTGATATGGGATTCAAATGTATGGTAGCCAAATTTGCTGATGACACCAAGATAAGTGTGAAAGCAAGTTGTCAAGAGGAGGTAGAGATTCTGCACAAGGAATAGAAAAATAGTATGATACTTACATGAGTGATTGCAGAACTCAGAGATTCAAAGTCACCTGGTACATGAATCACAAAATGTTGGCTTACTAGTACAGCAAGTGGTTCAGTAGTTAGCACAGCAGCCTCATAGTGCCAGGGACCCAGGTTTGATTCTCATGCTTGGATGACAGTCTCGGTGGAGTTTGCATGTTCTCCCCATGTCTGCATGCATTTCTGTTGAGTGCTCCGGCTTCCTCTCACAGTCCAAAGAAGAGTAAGTTCGGTGGATGGGCCATGCCAAATTGTTCATAGTGTCCGGGGATGTGCATGATAGGTGGGTTAGCTATGGTAAATTACGGGGATATGGTGGGATGCTCTTTGGAGGATCTTGGCAGACTTGATAGACCAAATGGCCTCTTTCCACACTGCAGGGATTCTAAGTGATTCAGAAGGCAAATTGAACGTTGATGTTTCTTACAAGGAAATTATAATGAATGAGGAGGAAATTTTGCTACAATCATATAGGGCATTGGTGTGACCGTATCTGAACTTCAGTAACCAATTTAGGTCACTTAATTTGAAATTAATTACTCTTCCAGGAAGTACATCAGTTTTACTGAAATTCTGTGTGTTTGTAGGTTTGTCTGTGGGTGTATGTTCTTCCAATCTCCAATTTATCTCTGTGAATTCTCACACCTTTAAGCATCCATCATGTTGTCCAAGGGTTAATCAAATTCTATATGCTTCCCTTTATGATTACTGTTGAGATAATATATCCAACTATCTGCTTTTTTACCTGATAATGAATTAACAAAGACAGATTTGTAACTTCTAGGAGCCATCTTGTGGGCTGATATGTCCGTTTT
Organism: Rhincodon typus; assembly: GCF_021869965.1. Classification (NCBI taxonomy): domain Eukaryota; kingdom Metazoa; phylum Chordata; class Chondrichthyes; order Orectolobiformes; family Rhincodontidae; genus Rhincodon; species Rhincodon typus. Next base: position 43,965,568 of record NC_063340.1, on the reverse strand, counting down.
AAAAAGCCAGTTTAGTCTTCTTGAAAATATATGTAATATTGTATTTATGCAGTCATGGTACTGGATAAAGTGGATTATCATGAAAAAATGTTGAAAATGTTGAGCCTTTAATCATTAGAGTTTAGAAGAATGAGAAGTGATCTTATTGAAGTATATAGCAGCCTGAGTGTACTTGACAGGGTGGATTCTGAGGAGATGTTTCCCCCTTGTTCGAGAGACTAGAACTGGTGGGCACAATTTAAGAATAAATCTCACTTCTAAGATAGATATGAAGAATTCTTTTTCTCTCTTTCAGACAGCCATAAATCTCTGAAATTTTCTTTCTCAGAAAACAATAGAGGATGGGGTCTTTGACTTTATTCAAGGCTGAGTTAGATTTTTGGTAGATAAGAGTGTCAAAACTTATGGGGCAGACAGGAAAGTAGAGTTGAGAAAACAACCACAGCAGTCATGATCTTACTGAATGTTGAAGCATATTCAAAGGGCCAAACGACTGACTGTTGCCCTTAAAAAATATGTTTCTGTGTCCTGTGTTCCATTTCAGTTCATTTAAAAGACTTCCTCTCCATACATTGACAATAGCATTCTTAAGCTGGCCCTAGGAGGTTACCAAAAGTCAATAGAGTACTCACATATTCATCCATAATGGCAAAATTACTGCAATATGAGTTTTCACTCGATTGCCAATAAAGTGATGGGAAGGGTTACAGTGCTGTCAAGCAGCGGTTACAAAGGAATAATCTATTCCCTAATGTTTAGTGTGAGTTCCACCAGGGCTACTCATCTCCTGACTTTATTACAGCCTTGGCCCAGACATGGACAAAAGTAACATCAAGGCAGCATTTGGTTGAGTATGACATGGGGCCTCAGCAAAACTGGAGTTAATGAGGATTAAGGGAAATCTCTCTGCTGTTTGAAGTCATGCCTAGAAAGAAGCAATATGGTTTGGTTATTGGAGGTTAATCTCCTCAGTCCAAGAACTTCACTGCATGAGTTCCTTAGGATAGTGCCTTGGACCCAACCATCTTCAGCAATGACCTGCTTTCTATCATGAGGTCAAAAGTGAGTCTGTTCACTAATATTTGCACTATGCTCAACACTACTCACAATTCTTCCGATACAGCGAAGTCCAGGTCCATATGCAGCAAGACCTGGGTGTATCTATGCTTGCACTGAAAACTCATCTACCTGACTCTACACTGCCTTTTACCATCTAAAAGCCACCAGTCACAAGTGTGATGGAATACTCCCCACATGCCTAGATGTAGCTCCAACATACTAAAGAAGCTCAACATCATTCAGGACAAAGTATCCATTTGATTGGCAGTTCCTTTAACATTCAGTCTCTTTACTACTGACACACAGTGGCAGTAATGTGTACCATCTACATGATGAGATTTACTGCCGTAACCCAACAAATGTCCTTCAACACCTATGAAATCCTCAACTCAAGCCACAGGCCAGCCTCACTTGGAACTATACCACATTCCTTCACTGTTGTTGGTTCAAAATACTGGAACTCATTTCCTAACAGCTTTGTGGGTATTTCTACATATCAAAGACTGCAGCATTTCTAGAAGGAAGCTCACCACCACCTTCTCCAGGCCAATTAGGTATGCCAGTAAAATGCTGACCTACTCAGTGAGGTCCATATCCAATAAACAGATTTAAAAAATGCAACATTTAGCAATTGGCTTGCTGATCCTATGATGAAAAATGGGTATACTAATCAACCAGTTGTGCCCACCACAGGCAACTGACCACAATCATGCACTGACCAGTCAATTAAGGGTCAGCCATTTGGTAAATTGTTCTAAGGATGGCTCAGGAAGTGAGGCTAGGAACAAAGTGAAAGATAGTGCCATTAAGGTGTTTAAAAGGCCACTGGCAATGTCCAAACTTAGAACCTTGTGGATGTGATGAGGGACAGGATTTGGCCTCCAGTTGCAGAGCCAGTGAGAAATCTGAGATACCTCTTTTCAGGAAGATTTCTTGCATCATGCCCCTCAGATCATTAGCAGGCCAGCAGCAGGCTTTCCCATAGGATCCAGCTCTCAAGCACTTAAAAGTCCTTCCCATGGAATCAAGGACTGTGGAAGCAGAGGTCCCAGCCACTAACTGCTTCCAGCCAATCAGGGGTATTTTTTTGGCCACAGGGATTGATGACTGCTGCATTTTTTAAATTCATTTGTGGGATGTGGGTACTGCTGGTTGGCCAGCATTTATTGTCCATCCCTAGTTGCCCTTGAGAAGGTGGTGGCGAGCTGCCTTCTTCAACTGCTGCAGTCTACCTGCTGTAGGTTGACCCACAATGCCGTTAGAAAAGGAATTCCAGGATTTTGACCAAGCAAGTGAAACAATGATGATATATTTCCAAGTCAGGATGGTGGAGGGGGACTTGAAGGTGGTGGTGTCCCCATGTACCTGCTGCTCTTGATCTTCTAAATGGAAGTAGCTGTAGGTTTGGAAGGTGCTGTCTGAGGATCTTTGGTGAATTTCTGTGGTGTATCTTGTAGATAGTACACACTGCTGCTACTGAGTGTCAGTGGTGGAGGGAGTGGATGTAGTGCCAATCAAGTGGGCGGCTTTGTCCTGGATGGTGTCAAGCTTCTTGAGTGTTGTTGGAGCTGCACTCATCCAGGCAAGTGGGGAGTATTCTGTCAAACTCCAGGCTTGTGCCTTGTAGATGGTGAATAGGCTTTGGGGAGTCAGGAGGTGAGTTACTGACCTCAGTATTCCTAGCCTCTGACCTGTTCTTGTAGTCACTGTGTTTACGTGGCAAGTCCAGTTGAGTTTCTGATCAATGGTAACCCCCCTCCATCATAAGGTCAGAAATGGAGATGTTTGCTGATGACTGGACAATGTTCAACACCATTTGCAACTCCTCAGATACTGTAGCAGTCCATGTTCAAATGCAACAAGATTTGGACAATATCCAGGCCTGGGCTGACAAGTGGCATGTAACATTTGCACTACAAATGTCAGGTAATGACCATCACCAATAAGAGGCAATCTAACCACCGCCCTTTGACATTCAATGGTGTTACCATCACTGAATTCCACCGCCATCCCCCTTCCCACCCACCCCCCCAACCACCGCCGCATCTCCCCCCCCAACTACCACTATGTTCATAGTGGGAGGTAGATTTGGCAAACATCTCCACTTCTAACGTTATGATGGAGGGAAGGTCATTGATGAAACAGCTGAAAATGGATGGGCCTAAGACACTACCCTGAGGAACTCCTGTAGACACATCCTGGAACTGCAATGACAGACGTCCAACAACCACAACCATCTTCCTATATGCCAGGTATGACTCCAACCAGTGGAGAGATTGCCCCCGACACCCATTGATTCTAGTTTTGCAAGGACTCTTTGATGCCACATTCGGTCGTATATGACCTTGATGTCAAGGGCTGTAACTCTCACTTCACCTCTGGAATTCAGCTCTTTTATCCATGCTTGATCCAAGGCTGTAATGAGGTTAGGAGCTGAGTGGCCCTGGCGGAACCCAAACTGGGCGTCACTGAGCAGGTTATTGCTGAGCAGGTGCTGCTTGATAGCACAGTTGATGACACCTTCTATCACTTTACTGGCGATCGAGAGTAGACTGATGAGGCGGTAATTGGCTGGATTGGATTTGTCTTGCTTTTTACATACAGGACATTCCAGCCCCCGTTCTTATCCACACAGGGAGAAAGAATCTCAAACCTGTTAGACAAAAGCAAAGGCTGAGGCTACTTCAGCACTATCTCCTGGATCCCTCAACCTGCTTCACTCATAGTCACACCCATCTGTCCCCGACCACTGAGCGAATTTGAGGTAGTTAATATAAGGGATGTCACTGCATCCAGAACCACAGTGCCCAAGTAACTCTCCCCCTCTTTGACATGTCACTTGTTGACATGGAAGATACCAATTAGGCCACAATGGACTCTCACTCAGTACTCCATGAGATCAGGTTCAATTTGGATGGTATGAAATACTCTTGAAATAGATTAAATAATATTAAACAAGAATTGAATCAAATTAAAGGATATATTCCCCTTAAACAGTATTGTAAGAAAAATAAAATGTTCAAATTAAACTCACAAAGTTTAAACAAAAATGTCATTTTGGGGAGATAATGTATTACAGCCCATGTGTTGCCCACCAATCATGGAAGGACTCAAGCATTCCAGTGACAACTGTGGGCTCCCCTTCCAGGATTATCCAGATACAAATATAGCTGAGGAAAGGGAGCAGGCAGACAAGCTGAACAACTCCCTCAATTGCCCTGTTGCCTGGTCCTGTTTAAGACCATCTTAGCCAGGCCCAGAAGCAAATTGACAAGGAGGTCCTCAGATCTGTCCACTGGGTGACCAAAACGTAAGAATGTGAGTCTGAAGTACAAACAAAACCTGAGGAGCAGCTCCTTCAAAACTGAAAGCGGATCTTCAAATGACTTGTCATTGAAATGTTTGAAAATATTCATGCTTGTGAAGATCCCCTTGCAATGAAATGTAAATGAGAGAATCTAAGAATTTACTTCTAGAAATTTAATTACATTTAAATAAATTTGATTTTAGAAGATCTAATTACAATGACAACAGGTCATAGTATATATACAATGTTATAAATTAGGAAGCTAAAACATTTCCTGAAGTCAACCTGATAACAGATGGTCAAATTAGGTTTGATGAGGTGGTTGCTAATAATTTTTTCAACAGAATTTGTTTCAGATGGAAAAACAGACTGTTAGCCAATATTAGTTAGGATATTGACATCTCACGTTATAAATAAATGAAATGGTAATTATTTTGTTTTTTCAGTGCTTGCTGTATAAGAGCAAGTAATTCAAACAAATAAACCTTGAAAGTTAAATGGTACATGCTTTATTTAAAAAAAAGATGTAATCTTCATTGTAGGTTATTTGATCCATCAAAGATTTCCTAACTGTAGTAGGGGAGGTGGGTATTGAGACGGACATGGTGGTTGAGTGAATTGGGGGAGGTGGTGACAAAGGAGTTCATTGAGGATGTTGGAAAATTTCATGGTACAAGAGATCACCTGACAGCATAAGCATTGGCAGAATGACACTGCAGTGCCAATATGCAAACTCATTGCGGCTTCCCTTAAGTTTCATCATGGTTCAACAGGGTTTATTTAATGTTATTCATTAGATTCAAACCACATCTACTGTGGTGGAACAGATCATATATGATGAAATCAAATCAGTCAATGGCCTCTGGGGTATGAGTTTGAAGTGAGGTCAAAGTTAGGTTCCCGGTGATTGTGTCTAATACACTGAGGAGATTAACTAACCCTCAGAAAGACCAAGATCTTCCTCTTGATCTTGATTCTTGAATATGAAGATGAAGATGCTGTCAAGGTTGATCGTCCCTCTAACCTGATATTAGCAATGGAAACGTTCTAATCCAAAATTGACACTGTCGAGAGATCTTTTCATCTATTTGGACTTGTTGTCCTGATTTTTTTTTGGATGTGTTTTTTTATAGAGCATGAGTTATTCTAGTGCTGTTATGTCTTTCTTCCTCTTTTTATCCCCCTACTGGCTTATTTTTTCCTATTTTTAAATTGAACCATATCTCACCATTTTGGATATTCTAAGTGTCACAATTCTGAAGAATGATATTATGTTCGATACTTCATTATATTTGCTTTTTCTAGAGGAAGATTGAAGAAGCAAGAGAGAGGGATGAATTGACAAATCAGAGGCATTTTCCAAGTGAATCATTTGTACTGTACTTCTTACAAACCAGTGCAAGCTTCTAGAGACAGATATAAGAACACCAAGGACCTGGCTAGCTGAAGTAGGATCATCTCAATATCAGTATTGGGAAGCAAAGATCATTTAACAAACTTCCCACCTTTTTCTACCTCTAACAATAATCTTTTTCTCTATTTGTTTGTCGGTGTTTATTTAAGGGAGTTTTTAAGGGGATTAGAGTTTAATTAGTAGTGTTAAATTCCAATAATTTATATCTGTTTACTTATAGTTATTCTTGCTTAGTGCAGAAACCTGGTCAGTGCTTTCTATCCATCTTGGTCTGAATGTCAAGTAAATTCAGCTACTGTGCATAACTTAACATTTGGTAAGATTCCAGGACTTATGGTGTGCTACCATAGAGGGTTGTAACTGAAGACAGATGTCAGAGGTTAATAATAGCCACAAAATTCATGGCTATATCACTTGACACTATTAGGGAAGCTTTGAGGGCAGGAAAGCAGGTGTGCTTTCTAGGGAATGGCAAGAGAAGGCCAAACAGCCTCACAGTTTTTGGAATCCGTGTCCATGTGTAAAGACATATCTTTGAACATCAAACTAGCATTGATCTTTCCAATTGGCCTAAATGGAATGAAACCAAGTTTGCTTTGCCACACGCAATTCAAAGTACTTGCTTCCAGGAGTTATTCCTGTCCGCTGTAGCCTAACAGAGTGACTGATTTATTGATTGTCAGTTTCCCCTTTATTGAGGGGATTGAGCCCTCATGGCTACTTGCTGCACATTTGTCCTCCTTACTTTGCCACATTGCCAACATGCTGTGTTACCTGTGTTATTTGGAAAGAACCATTGCATGGGTAAAATGTCTCTTTATTGGCTTCTTCATTGTCCTTCTTGGCTGCATATTTCATCCATGAGCAATCCTCAGTTCCCTGGCAACCAGTCCCTGGAAATCCAGGGAGAGGCAAAAAGACTTGATTACTAGTCAAGCTCTGTTCCCCGATTACCCTCTCCTCTCCAAGTCAGTCCCAGCAGCAACGGCAGCAGCAGTAGAGGAAAGAAGGGTGAACCTGGGGGTAAACAGCTGAGGCTTGGAGCTGAATCTAGGTGCAGAGCTCTGGAGATGACATCATGACTCAAGAAGTGACATAGGCTTGGCTGCTCGGGAATCAGGTTTGCAGACTGAGTCAATAGTGTCTGGAGACAGATAGAGTACATACTTTTGTTAGTTGTAGTCTGCTAGGAATAGAGAGGGGAAGTGAGAGACCTGAGTTTGGTGACGAGTGGGTAAGGCTGTGTTCCTGGATTATTGTCTGTCATTGATAAGATTGATTTAGTCGATAAGGTTCACAATAGCAGGACAACTCAGTGCATGGAATGCTCATCTTGCAATATGTGGGAAATCAGGGCCTCTCTGGTGTTCGTGGTGACTAGATATGCAGGAAGCGTGTTCAGCTGCAGCTCCTGATTTGCTGCAAGGAGCACCTGGAGCTGTGGATGGACTCATTTTGGAGCATCCAAAAGGCTGTGAATGTCATTGATAGCATGTTTTGCGAGCAGGTCACATCACCAGTAAGGAATACACAGAGAAGAGTTGGGTGACCAGCAGGAAGATGAGTAAGCTTGGGCCATTCTCCTCTCAAACAGGTGTACTGTTTTGGATACTATTGGGAGTGTTGCCTGTCAAGGGAAAGCAGCGGCAGCAGCCTGGTCAATGGTGCTATAACTGACTCTGTTGCACAGCAGAGAGTGTCAAAGTGCAGGCGAGCAATAGTGATAGGGGAATCTGTGGTCAGGGGCACAGATAGGGGTTTCTGTGGCTGCAGGCAAGATTCCAGGATGGTGTGTTCCCTCCTGGTGCCAGGGTCAAGGATGTCTCTGAGCAGGCACAGGATATTCTGAAGGGAAATGGTGAGCAGCCAGAGGTTGTGGGCCATATTGATACTAATGACATAGGCAGAAAGAGAGATGAGATCCTGCAAAGGGAGCTCAGGGAATTAGGTAGGAAGCTGAAAAGCAGGAATTCTAGGGTTGTAATCCCAGGATTACTCCCTGTGCCACATGCCAGTGAGACTAGGAATGGGGAGATAGTACAGTTAAATACATGGCTAAAGACCTGGTTTAGGATGGAGGGCTTCAGGTATGTGGATCATTGGGATGTATTCTAGGGCAGGTGGGACCTGTACGTGAAGGACGTGTTGCACCTAAACTGGAGGCACACCAATATCCTGGTAAGGAGGTTTGCTACTGCCACTCAGGAGGGTTGAAACTAGTGTTAAAGGGCCTTGGTGGAGGTGGTGGGAACCAGAACAGTAGGTCAGCAAGTTAAATGACCAAGGAGGAGTCAGATGAAGGCCATTGAGACTAAGAGGATGAACAGACAGGGAGAGGCTGAAGAACACAATGGGACAGTAGTCTTAAGTGCGAAGAGTATGACAGATGAAGCTGATGAACTTAGAGCATGGATCAATACATATAACTATAATGTTTTAGGTATTACAGAGACTTGGTTGAGAGAAGGACAACACTGGCATCTTAATGTTCTGGCATTTAGATGTTTCAGGTGCGATAGTGAAGAATGTAAAAGAGGTGTTGGAGTTGTGTTACTGGTAAGGGAGAATATCACAGCTGTACTGAGGGCAGGCACCTTGGAGGGTTCATGCAGTGAGGCCATATGGGTCCAGCTCAGGAATAGGAAGGGTGCAATCACTTTGGTGGGATTGCACTACAGGCTTCTCAACAACCAACGGGTGATAGAGGAACAGATATGTAGACAGATTATGAAAAAAAATGTGAAAGCAGCAGGATTGTTTTGGTGGGTGATTTTAACTTCAATCGAACTCGCTTAGTGCCGGGGCTTGGATGGAGGAGAATTTCTTAGGTGCGTCCAAGACTGTGTTTTGAAACAATATGTAAATAGTCCAACCAGGGAAAGGGCCATATTGCTCTCCCCCTATTTATTTCAGAACCCCTTTCCCCTCCCCCATTTCTGAAGAAGGGTCTAGGCCCGAAATGTCAGCCTTCCTGCTCCTCTGATGCTGCTTGGCCTGCTGTGTTCATCCAGCTCTACACCTTGTTATCTCAAGGGGCCATATTAGACCTGGTTTTGGGGAATGAGCCCAGCCAGGTGATCGAAGTTTCCTCAGCGGAGCATTTTGGGAACAGTGACGATAATCTTCTAAGTTTTAAGTTAATTATAGATAGGGATAAGTGAAGCACCCTCTGGTGAAAGTAACAATCTGGGCAAATTTAACCACTGCAATATTAGGCAGGAAATTGAGAACGTACACTGGGGGTAGCTGTTTGATATTAAATCCACGTCTGGCATGTGAGAACCTTTTAAAGGTCAGGTGATTAGAGTTCAGGACCAGCATGTTCTTGTGAAAATGATGGATAAAATGGCAAGATTTGGGAACCTTGGATGACAAGAGAAACTGAGAGCTTAGTCTAAAAGAATAAGGAGCCATACATAAAGTTTAGAAAACTGAATATAGACAGATCACTGAAAGAATTCAAAAATAGCAGGAAAGAACTCAAACAAGGAATTAGGAGGACTAAAAGTGGTCATGAAATGTCTTTGGCAAACAGGATTTAGGAAAATCCTAAAGTTTTTTATACATATAAATGAAGGAAGAGGTAGCTTAGGGAAAGGACAAAGGATGGACTTTACGCATGGAGCCAGAGGAAGCAGGTGAGATCCTTAATGTATACTTTGCATTGGTTTTCATAATGGAGAAGCACATTGTGGATGGTGAGTCTCAGGAGGATATTCTGGGACATGTCAATATAATAAAGGAAGAGATGTTGGGTGTTTTAAAAAGCATTAACGTAGATCAGTCCCCAGGACCTGATGGGATCTATCCCAGAATGCTAGGGAGGCATGTGAGGAAATTGTTGGGGCCTTGTATGAAATCTTTATATCCTCTTTAGTCACAGGAGAGGTCCCAGAGGACTGGAAAATAGCCAATGCTGTTCCTTTGTTTAAGAAGGTCAACAGTGATAATCTGGGAAATCATTGGTCAGTGAGCCTTACGTTAATAATAGGGAAATTATTGGAGAAGATTCTTAGGAATAGGAATTACTCACACTTGGGAAAATATGGACCTATAGGCAGCATTACTTTGTGTGGGAAAGGTTACTCAGAAAATTACTCAGAAACTTGATGAGTTTTTTCAGGAAGTGACAAAAATGATTGATGAGGACAGAGTGGTGGATATTGTCTATATGAACTTTGTAAGGCCTTTGGTAGGGTCCCTCAGGGCAAGCTGATAGAAAAAGATGGAATTATATGAGATCTGCAGTGAGCTGGTAAGAGGAATACAGAGCTGTCATAGTCATAGAAGATTGAGAGTAGCAGTGGAAGGGTCTTATTCTGACTGGAGATCTGTGACTAATGGTGTTCCACAGGGATCAGTGCTGAGACCCTTATTGTTTATAATATATATAAATGATTTGGAGGACAATGTAGGTGGTCTGATTAGTAAGTCTGCAGCTGACATAAAGATTGGGGAGCTGTGGATTGTGAGGAGGATTGCCAGAAGATACAGCAGGATATAGATAGGCCGGAGACTTGAGCAGAGGATCAGCAGATGGAATTTAATCTGGACAAATGTGAAGTGATGCAGGAGGGAAATAGACAGTAAATGGTAGAATTCTTAGAAGCATCGAGATACAGAAGAATTTAGACATAAAGATCCATAGTCCCCTAAAAGTGGCAACACAACTGGATAATGTAGTCAAGAAGGCATATAGCATGCTTGCCTTCATCGATTGGAGGATAGAGTATAAAAATTAGCAACTCATGTTGCAGCTGTTTAGAACTTTAGTTCAGCCACATTTGGAATTTTGTGTACAGTTATGGTTGCAACACTACAAGAAGGATGTGGAGGCTTTGGAGAGGGTACAGAAAAGGTTTGCTAGGACGTTGCCTGGTTTGGAGAGTATTAGCTATGAGGAGAGATTGGACAAACTTAATTTGTTTTTATGTAAATGTCAAAGGATGAAGGGCAACCGAGTAGAAGTTTACAAAATTATGAGGAGCATGGATAGAATTGATAGCCGGAGTCATTCTCCTGGGTAGAAATAGCAATTACGAGACGGTATAGGTTAAAGATAAAAGGGAATAAGTTTAAAGGAGATGTGAGAGACAAGTTTTATACACAGAAGGTGGTAAGTGCATGGAATGTGCTGCCAGAGGAGGTGGTGGAGGCGGATACAATAGCAAAGTCTTTGTTCTCCCCACCCAAGAACTCATTTCTAATTCCATTTTGAGATTTAGAGGAGTTAGAAAAAAATGAACTGGTTGCTAATGGATTCGATCTTTCTTCCTAAAACTTGAATCATAATGTGTCTCAGAGACATGAGCAAGTGCTGAAAGAACTCCTATGCAATGCATCAATGAGAGGAGGAAGTGTTGTAACTACTATCTGGCTATCAATCTGTGCTTTTTGAATTGTGTTGAAAAATCTGCCAACATTGGTATAGGTAACACTCAAATATTAGCACTGCAAGGTGAATATCAAATTCTACCCTTTACTCGCTTTTTCCCCATAATCTTTGATTCCTTTAGCCCTCAGAACTGTAGCTAACTCCTTTTTGAAAATATTCAATGAGTTGTGGGCTCAACCACTTTCTATGGCCGAGAATTCCACAGGAACCATTCTCTTTTCATCTCAGTTCTGAATGGCCTACCCCATATCCTTAGACTGTGATCCTGGTTTTGGACTCCCCATTTATCAGGAACATCATTCCTGCATTTACGCTGTCTAATCCTGCTAGAATTTTATAAGTTTCTGTGAGATTGTCCTCATTGACAGGATGCAGAGCTGGGCAAAGAAGTGGCAGAAGGAATTCAACCCAGAAAAGTGTGACATGATTCATTTTGGAAGGTCGAATTTGAATGCAGAATACAGGGTTAATGGCAGGATTCTCGGCAGTGTGGAGGAACAGAGGGATCTTGGGTCCACCTCCATAGATCCCTCAAAGTTGCAACCCAAGTTGACAGGGTTGTAAAGAAGGCATACGGTGTGTTGGCTTTCATTGGCAGGGGAATTGAGTTTAAGAGCGGTGAGGTTATGCTGCAGCTCTATAAAACTCTGGTTATACCACACTTGGAATATTGTGTTCAGTTCTGGTCACCTCATTACAGGAAAGATGTGGAAGCTTTAGAGAGGATGCAGTGGAGATTTACCAGAATGCTGCCTGGGCTGGAGGGCAGGTCTTATGAGGAAAGGTTGAGGGAGCTAGGGCTTTTTTCATTGGAGCAAAGAAGGTTGAGAGGTGACTTGATAGAGGTTTACAAGATGATGAGAGGCATAGATAGAGTGGATAGTCAGAGACTTTTTCCCAGGGTGGAAGTGACTATTACGAGAGGGCATAATTTTAAGGTGATTGCAGGAAGGTATAGGGGAGATGTCAGAGGTAGGTTCTTTACACTGAGAGTGGTGGGTACGTGGAATGCGCTGCCAGCAGTGGTAGTGGAGTCAGATACTTTAGAGACTTTTAAACGACTCTTGGATAGGCACATGGAGGATAGTAAAATGTAGGGTATGCAGGGTGGATTGATCTTAGTAGGATATTAGGTCAGCACAACATCGTGGGCCGAAGGGCCTGTACGTGCTGTACTGTTTTATGCTCTATGTTCTATATTATTCCTTTAAACTCCAGTGAATCTAGTCCTAACAGATCTAATCTTTCTTTACATGTCAGTCCTGCCAACCAAGGAATCAGTCTGGTAAACCTTGTTGTACTCTCTCTGAAGCCAGGATATCCTTCCTCAGATAAGGATACCAAAACTGCACACAATGTTCCAAGCATGGTCTCACCAAGGCTTGTACAAATACAAAACAAGACATCCCTGTTTTTGTACTTGAACCCTCTCAATGTGAAGGCTAACATAGTATTTGCCTTCTTCACCGCCTGCTGCACCTGCATGCTTACTTTAAGTGATTGGTGAATGAGGACATCCAGGTCTTGATGCAACTCAGCCTTTCCCAATGTATCACCAATTTAATTGAGACCATCACCGTTTTACTTTATCTTTATCATTTGGTTTGGAAATGTGAGCTGAAGTTGATAACTGAATGTTGAACTTTGAATAGCAGTTTGTTTTTTTCTAACTAGGAAAAAAGCAAATTGATATTTGCATATGGGAACTGGCCTGGTAAGGTAATTGCAGGTTAATTATTGTTCTGAGAACATTGCAGACATTTTGGCACCAGGATGTGTTATGCTCTAGGACTGGCAGAACCTTGGATGTTGTGTTGGTCGAACAAGGGAAGGCCAGTGCTGGCCAGCTAACCAGAGAACATCGAAAAAGAAAGAGAAACCATAGATTGAACTAGTTTTTGAGTGGGCTTTTTGGGCAGGAAGTTGTGTGCTTAGAAGCTGCTGGACTGGGAAGCTATGTTTGAGTTTCATTCTTTCTCTAGCTTTATATGCAGTTTAAAAATTGTTGAATGTTCTGTGAAAAGAATCCCAGTTTAATAGAAATAGGTCAACATTTTTTGGAGTCTGCTGGAAGCTGTATACATTTACCGTTGACTTTGGAATTCAAGCAGGATACAATCCTATGTGTCTGTGATGCAACACATCATTCAAGGATTCCATAAAGACCTGGTACTCATTGTTGAAAGGGAAATTCAAGTGGAAAATTACAAATCTTTTTTTTTATAATTTATCTCTTAACTGTCTGTCTATCTACATGTATAAGTGGTGGTTATGATCAAAGAAGCTTAAATCATAGACAATAATTATATTATCTTGTTTAACTTTATTCTGCTAAAGTTACAGTATTAATATTAAATTGTAAATTTCAATTTAAGTTATAAACTTGGCATCTGATATCTATTATTCTTAAAGCCTGGTTAGGAACATTTGAGCAATTTTGAAGGTCATTAAATGTTTTAATTTCACTACATTGCAAATCCAGTGTTAGTGAATCTGATTTCATCTGCCTTTTCTCTGTAACAATTCAGATAATAATCCACCTTCCTGGTTTTGCTCCCAGAGTAGATAACTTCATGTTTATCCACAATTTTCTACATCTGTCATGCATTTTCCCTCTCACTCAACTTGTCTAAATCATCCTCTTTGCAGCCCAACTTCCTATCATATGCAAACATGGATATATTACATTTAGTTCCCTCATCTAAATAATTAATACATAATGTGAATAGCTAGATTGCAAACACTGATCCCTGTGGTATCCCACTAGTCACTGCCTGCCACTTAGAAAAAGACTTGTTTATTCCTACTCTTTGTTTCCTGTCTGCCAAACAGTTCTCATTATACATCAGTGTACCATATCAGTACACTACCCCAATCCTTTGCACTTCATTTCACATGCTAATCTCATTTGTGGGACTTTATTGAAAATGGCCAGCTGGATTGCCAATTATTTCCTTCTCATTACATAATATCTAGTCTAGGATAGCCTGTTCTCTAGTTGGTTTCTAAGCGTATGGATCCAGAAAACTACCCCCTACATACTTCAGGAATTCCTCATCTATGATATTAATAGAGATTTGATTTGCCCAATCCAAATGTAGATTAAAATTGTCCATGATTACAGCTGTACATCTGCAGTTCCTACTATCTCTGATTCAATTTTAACCCCACTGCGAAGCCTCTTCTAAGGATGCCTAACCTGAAGAAGTTACCCTCCTCCCTCCGGACAAACCTCAAGGGATCTCTCTCCCACTGCAACTCTCTCGTAATCTCCTCTCCACCTATCCTCTCCTCTATCCCTCTTCTATCCGCCTCCCACTCTCTCCCTATT
>NC_063340.1:43948127-43950662 GCF_021869965.1 Rhincodon typus | reverse complement strand
GAAGAAGGGTCCAGACCCGAAACGTCAGCTTTCCTGCTCCTCTGATGCTGCTTGGCTTGCTGTGTTCATCCAGCTCTACACCTTGTTATCTCTATTTAATTGGTCTGTCATTTTTGTTCCCCATTTTAACATCCCCTATTCTGACTGTAAAGGACCTGCATTTGTGCTCTAATTATTTTCTCTTCACATAGCTATAGAAGCTTTTGCAGTCATTTTGTATGTTTGTATCAATCTGGGGGGAATGGCCTCTCAGAGGAAAGTTGCAATAGCCAAACTCATTGAACTGCAGTTGGCTGTGCTGCACAGGAGAGGAGGAATAAGTGGGAATGCTATAGTGATAGGGGATTCAATGGTAAGGAGAATACACAGATATTACTGTAGCTGCAAACAAGATGCCAGGATGGTAAGATGCCTCACAGATGCTAGGGTCAATGATGTCTTGCAGCAACTACAGGACATTCTGAAGTGGGACAGTGAACATCCAGTGATTGTGGTGAACTTTGGTAGCAATTACATAGTTAAGAAAATGGATGAATCTGAAACCCTATCCCTCGCACCATCTCTCCAGCCACATCTCTCCTCCATCTCTTCTGCTACTTCTATTCTGAATAGCACATGATCCTGAAATCACCACCTTTGAGGTCCTAATTTTTAACTTGCTTCCTAACTCCCTATATTCTGCTTTTAGGACTTCATCAGATATCATACAGTAATGTCAATCTACATCCCTTACCATTGAATCCCCTAACACTACAGCATTCCCACTTATTCCTCCTCTCCTGTGCAGTAGAACCAATCACAGTGCAATAAGTTCGGCTAAGCGACTTTCTTCTGAAAGGTATTCCCTGCAACAATTTCCAAAGCAATAAATCTGTTTCTTAGGGGAGTCATGCACTGCCTGCCTTGTCCTCCTCCTCCTCTACCTGGCGGTCATCCATTCTCTCCCTGCTTGTGGAGTCTTAGCCCGTGGAATGATGGGGGAATACTGTATTATATTAGTGGTAGTGATTTGTAACTTGTGTTATTAATATATTTCATATTTTTAAAAAAATATTTAAAGTCTTTACTTGAACTCTTTTCTTTGTATGGTTTTCCCATGTGCTTTATGCCTTTTCTAGCCATTCTTTAAATGAGTCAGAGTAAAATTCTGGTAGAAGTAGTATAATGTAGAAAAATGTGAACTTGTCCAGTTTATTAGCAAGAATTGAAAAGCAGCATATTATCTAAATAGCAATAGATTGTAGAAGTCCATTGCAGAACGAACCTGTTATATGCATCACAAAAAGTTAGGATGCAGGCATAGAAAGTGACACAGAAGGCAAATTGATTGTAGTCATTTATTGCAAGGGGAATGGAATATAAAAGTAACGATATTTGTTACAACTGTACAAGACATTGATGAGGCCACATCTAGAGTACTATGCACAGTTTTCGTCTCCTTATCTTGGCATAAAATCAGATTGCAGGCCAAATTTCTTGTCGTTTCACTCACATTTATATTTACTGTTCATGTTCTATTTAAAACTGTTGTTTTTACACAACCTGTAGTCATTCTGAAATGTTTAAAATAATTTCATTAGTGAGTCATTTAACGTTACAGTAGTTTACAAAATAGAAAATAGATATTTAACACAAAGCACCTCCATTTTACATTGTTCATCTACAGCTATCTCAAAAACTTTGAAATGAAGAGTTGCTGCTAGAACAGAATGTAATTTGATCCTCTTTCCTGAGGAGAGGCAGGGATTTTACCTCTGAAGTGTCTGTTAGAAAAATAGTCTCAGTTATTTTGAAGTCAATCCCTTATTTATGTAAACAGGATTACAAAACTTGTAATTTTTTTCAAATTTATCAGTCTTGGTAAAATATATACAATGAACTTAATCTTGTTAAAATGTCAGATAAATAAAACCTATTTAAGGAGGCCGATGAGCTTAGAGATTACGTTTAAGAAATACAATTCAGTATTTAAATGCTGCTTTTGGTCTCTTTTGGAATAGTGGATCTTGCTAGAACTAGTTCTGAAAATATCCATGTTAGATCTGTTGATGCTTGTGTTCAATCAGTTGACTTTTTGAAACATGTGTTCCTGCTGCTTTAAAATGTAGTTTGCCAGGATTATCAGCAGTGCTTCTTCTGGCTACATTAGACGATGTTAACAACAGAAAGTCCTATTTTCCAAAAACGTGTTGAATGAGATTCTCACTAGTGAGCAGCAAGAGGCCTATTTGCATACATTAGCATGTATTAACATCTTATTATTACATTAATTTAACCTCATTAAAATGCAATTTCCTATCTTCCACCCGCCAGATAGAAAGTAGACAGTGACAATACCAACATGAAAATCAAAGTGGTTACCTGAGGACTCCAACTCACCACTTGCTCCTCTGGTCCTCCATCTTGGATACCAGGCACCAGCATCTCAGGGCACACACCATGGGCTGTTACTGCATGCACCACCACCCACTCCACCCCAAACCCTTCCTCCAGTGTGCACAGACATTGATATCTGACACATACCAGCCTCACTGC
>NC_063340.1:43930916-43947627 GCF_021869965.1 Rhincodon typus | reverse complement strand
AAAGATAAAAAGGTAAAGGTGAAAAAGACTCGTGGGCAGAACCCTAACCATGTTACAGGAAGCTAATTCTCTAGCCAGAGCTGGTCAGAATCAGAAGTTGACTGGGAAATGTTGATTCAGTCCCTTGATGGAGATAACATGGCATATATACATTATTTTTTTCTGTCCCTAAGAGTGTTCTATAGTTAGTTGAGTCCGTGATATTTAATTGCTGAAACAAATTGCAGATTCTGGAAACCTAAATTTAATTTTTAGAAACAAAGCAGATTAGGTAGCATCTATGGAGAGAGACAAAAAGTTGGGGTTTAAGATTCATAACCTTTTGTCAAAATGGTTAATAGGTAGAGGATATCAGTTTTTAAATAATCAGAGAGGCAGGGATCAGGGGGAGAACAAATGAGAGAGTTAATATGAGGGTTTTGTAGATCACCTATCAACTCTTAGCTCACAGTTCATAGCTGCAAACCAAAAATTGTTTTAAAATAAAAATGCAAAAATTAGCATGGGTTTTAAGTGAGTTTGATTACTTTGACCAATACATTCACAATCTCTGCAGCTACTTTCTTTAAGTCAGAGACATCGGCAGCAAAATAAAAGGCCCTTTGGCCTGTTAAGTCTGTGCTGGTTAAAAACAAGCACCTCAACCAAGAAACATAGGAGCAAGGAGAGGCCATTTGGCCCTTTGAGCCTGCTCCGCCATTCATCACGATCATGGCTGATTGTCCAACTCAGTAGCCTAATCCTGCTTTCTTCGATCACTCAGTTTTTAACAAGCAGAACACACGTTATTTGCATTTGCAATATAAAACTAACCATATAGAAACGTAGAAGACAGGAGCAGGAGGAGGCCATTTGTCCCTTCAAGCCTGCTCCGTAATTCTTCACGATCATGGCTAATCGTCCAACTCAATAACCTAATCCTGCTTTCTCCCCATAACTTTTGATCCCATTCGACCCAAGTGCTACGTCTGGTTGCCTCTTAAATACATTCAATGTTTTGGCATCAATTACTTCCTGTGGTAATGAATTCCACAAGCTCACCACTCTTTGGGTGAAGAAATGTCTCCTCATCTCTGTCCTAAATCGTCTATCCTGAATCCTCATACTGTGACCCCTGGTTCTGGGCACGCCCACCATCAGGAACATCCTCCCTGCATCTACCCTGTCCAGTCCTGTTAGAATTTTATAAGTCTCTATTAGATCCCCCCTCATTCGTCTGAACTCTAGTGAAAACAATCCCAACCCAGTCAATCTCTTCTCATACGTCAGTCCCGTCATTCCCTGGAATCAGCTTGGTAAACCTTTGCTGCAAGAGCTCCCTTCCTTAGAAAAGGAGACCAAAACTGCACACAATATTCTAGGTGTGGCCTCACCAAGGCTGTCTATAACTGCAGCAACACATCCCTGCTCCTGCACTAGAAACCTCTCGCAATGAATGTCACCATACCATTTGCCTTCCTTATTGCCTACTGCGCCTGCATGCTTACCTTCAGCAATTGATGCACAAGGACACCCAGGCTCTGCTGCATACTTCCCTCTCCCAATTTACAGTCATTCAGGTAATAACCTGCCTTCTTGTTTTTGCTTCCAAAGTGAATAACTCACATTTATCCAAATTATACTGCAACTGCCACTCACCCAACCTGTTGAGATCATGCTGAAGGATCTCTGCATCCTTGTCACAGTTCACCCTCCCACCCAACTTGGTCTCATCTGCAAACTTGGAGATGTTACATTTTGTTCCTTCATCCAAATCATTAATATATATTGTGAATAGCTGGGGTCCCAGCACTGGCCCATGTAGCACCCCACTGGTTACTGCCTGCCAATTTGAAAAGGACACATTAATTCCTATTTTTTGTTTCCCCTCTGCCGACCAGTTTCCTGTCCATCTCGATACACTTCCCCCAATCCCATGTGTTTTAACCTCGCATAATAATCTCTTATTCAGGACTTTGTCAAACGCTTTCTGAAAGTCCAGATCTACCACAAGGCTCCCCCTTGTCAATTCTGCTAGTTACATTTGCATAGAATTCCAACAGATTTGTCAAGCATGATTTCCCCTTCATAAATCCATGCTGACCGTGTCTGAGCCTGCTACTGCTTTCTAAATGTTGCATGATAAAGTCTTTGATAATAGATTCGAGAATTTTCCCCACTACTAATGTTAGTCTTATTGGTCTATAATTCCCTGTTTTCACCCTACCTCCCTTTTTGAATCTTGGAGTGATATTGGCCATCCTCCAATCTGCAGGGACTGTTCCAGAGTCTATAGAATCCCAGAAGATGACCACCATTGCATTCACTATTTCTAGAGCCACTTACTTAAGTACTCTTGGATGTAGATTTTCAGGCCCTAGGGATTTATCCATCTTCAATCCCATCAATTTTCCCTGCACCATTTCTCTACTCATATTGATCTCTCTCAATTCTTCCCTCTCACTAAATCTTGCATTCTCCAACATTTCTGGTATCTGATTCGTGTCCTCTTTTGTGAAGACAGAACCAAAGTATGCAGTTGCTCAGCCATTTATTTGTCCCCTATTATACATTCCCCCATTTCTGTCTGTAGGGGACCTATGTTTGTCTTCATCAATCTCTTTCTCTTCATGTACCTATAGAAACTCTTAGTGTCAGTCTTTATGTCCTCAGCAAGCTTACTTTTGTGCTGTATTTTCCCCTTCTTAATCAATCCCTTGGTCCTTGGCTGAATTCTAAACTCTCCCAGTTCTCAGACATATTATGTTTCTTGGCCAATCTGTATGCTTCTTCCTTGGATCGGGTACTATCTCCAATTTCCTTTGTAAGGCATGGGTTGGCCCACTTACCCATTTTGCTTTTGTGCCAGATGGGTATAAATAGTGGTTGCAGATCCTCCATGCATTCCTTGAATGTTTGCTTTTCCCTATCCACTGTCATCCCTTTAAGTAACTCTCCCCAATCTATCAAGGCCAACTCATGCCTCATATCTTCATAGTTTTCTTTATTATGATTCAGCACTCCAGTCTTTGAATCAACTACCTCTCTCTGCAACTTGATAAAAAAACTCTATCATGGAATGGTCACTCATCCCCAAGGGGTCTTGCATGGTTAGATTAGCAATGCTTCCCTTCTCATTACACAGTACCCAGTCTAAGGTGACCTGCTTTCTAGTTGGTTCCTCCACATATTGGCCAAGAAAACCAACCCGTATACACTCCAGGAATTCCTCCTCTGTGGCATTGTGGCTAATTTGATTTGCCTGATCTATGTGCCAATTAAAATCACTGATGTTGCCTTATCACATGCATCTCTAATTGATTAATTTATTGTTACATGTACCAAAATACAGTGAAAAGCTTTGTTTACGAGCGGTACAGGTGGATCACAGCAAGCAAAGGCTGTACAGATCGATAAGACTTAGAGGCATACAGGTTACATTGCAGGTTACGTTATTTGAGGCTAGGGTCCATTAAACAGTCTGATAACAGCTGGAAAGCAACTGTTTCTGAACTTGCTCCTGGTGAAGTGACATCTTAGTAAATTTCCTCTGTGCCCTCTACATTGCAATTGCATCTTTCCTATAATGTGGATTTCAGAACTGCGCACATAACTTTAGCCGTGGTCTCCAACACTTTCTATAGATCCAGCATATAGATCCATCCTCTTTGCTCTTAAACTCAGTGCCTCGGCTAATATCTCATATGTTCCCTTAACCACTTTACCCACCTGTCCTGCTACTTTAAGTGAGAGATGGATGTGTACACCAAGGTCCCTCTGATCCTTGGTGCTTCCCAGGGTCCTACCATTCATCATGTATTCCCTTGCCTTGTTTGTCCTGCCCAAATGCATCATCTCACACTTAACTAGATCGAATTCCATTTGTCACTGATCAGTGATCTGACCAGCCCATCTATATCCTCCTGTAATCTAATGCTGTCCTCCTCACTATTTACCACGTCACAAATTTTCGTATTGTGTCATAAAACACTTGTTGCAAGTTATCACATCCTGGCAATTTATTTCTTTCAGTTTCGTTGTTTTGTCAAATACTCTGTCCTTCATGATAGAGACTGTTAAAAGATCTTTCCTCCCATTAGCACCTTTCCTAACAGTTATCTGTGGGATACTTATAGGATCCATTACTGTGAAGATGGATCCAAAATATTGGTTGAAATTATCTGCCATTTCCTTATTTGCCATTATTAATTCCCCAGGCTCATCCTCCAGTGATCACACACTTGTTTCAGCTAATGCTTTTTTATTTATCAGTATCAAGATTTTGCTGTTTGTTTTATATTTCTTACCAATTTACTTCCATAATCAACATTGTCTCTCTTTTTAGCTTTTTAACTGCTGGTTCCTAAAACCCCTACTATAAACTTTTTCTGCTTTGTATGCCTTAGTTTTTGGTTAGATATACTCTCCTTAACTATTGTTATTAATCATAGTGGTTCATTCTTCTCAACGAGTACTCCTTTTTGACCAGAATAAACTTTTGCTAAGCATTGTGATGTATCTGCTTAACTGTCTGCCACTATTCGTTGACTGATGTTGCCCCCTCATCTATGTTCCCAGCATACTTTAGACAACTTTTTGCTGATATTTAATTAAATTGAGGTCTTGAGCTCTGAGTTGTTCTTCATCAAACTGAAATTGAAATTCTACAATGATGTCATCGCTATTCCCTGGAGGACCCTTAACTATGAGAGCTCTGATTAATCCTACCTCATTACACATTACTAGATCTAGAAGAACTTGTTCCTAGATGGGTTGATCAACATACTTTTCTGAGAAACAATCCTTGATGTGCTCTACAAATTAATTTCCCATCGTTACCATTGCTCTTCTGCTTTGTCCACTTAATATGCAGATTATAATCATCCATATCAATTGTAGTACCCTTCTTACATGCCTCCATTGTTTCCAAATTTATACTCCTACAGTGAAGCACCTCTTTGTGGGGCTATGGATGATCCCAATCATGACTTCTTTCCTTGCTCTTCCCTATTTCCAACTAATTTGATTCCACATCACAATTTATTATACATATATTGCTACTTACCACCACATTGATACCATCCTTTATTAATAAAGCTACCCTACCTCCTTTTTCCTTTTTGTCTATTCTTCCAGAACTATTGCGTATTGAGTTCCCAATCTCGGTCACCATGCAACCATGTTCATGTAATAGATATCCAGTCACATTCATTTATTTCTTCTTGTGCCATCAGCTTGTTACAAATTCTACAAGCATTCAAATGAAGAGCCTTAAACATTTTATGAATATTATTTGTTCTGGTTCCAGTTTTTGGTGTGTTCTTCTGAATTTATTTTCTACCTCTTTCTGTCACACTTTGATTATTATTTGCCTCTTCACCAGTCTGCTCTTGTTTCATTTTAATTTTTTTTAAACTTCCCTTCAATTGAACCCTCTTCCCTCCCTCACTCACAAACACACTCTCAAGTGCGTGCTCCCAAACACACTCAATTTAAATCCCTATCTACAATCTGCGTCAGATAATTTGTCAGGGCACCAATCCCTGCATGGTTCAAATGAGGCCTTTCCAATGGAATAGGTCTCTATTTTTCATTATAGGTGCTAGTGCCCCATGAATCAGAACCCATTTCTTCCACACCAACCTTTGAGTCCTGCATTTACCTCATCAGCTTTATTTGCCCTTCATCAATTTGCACATGGCTCGGGTAGAGATTATTATCTTTATGGTTCTGCTTTTAAAAAAAAATTAGACCTGAGCTGCTTGCAATCCCTCATTAGAACCTCTTTCCAAGTCCTACATACCACATTGGCACCATGACAACTTGATCCTTCCCTCCAACTCCAAGTTCCTCTGCAACCAGAAGAGAATTTTACCAGGCTTCTCTAAATGAACTGTTTTACCCTTCTTTAAAAGGCTAAAAGGTGATGATTTCTCATGTCCACCGGATTTCTTGCCGATGAAGTTGAATCCCTGGATTGTGAACGGGTTCCATTCTGGAGTCCATTTGTAAGTCAGAACACAATGCAGGACAATGCAAAGGAGCCATTTATAAGCACACGAACTATTTGTATGTTGGGTTTTTAAAATTACATCCATGTATGGGATCATGTCTGTAAGTACGAGCATTTGTAAGTTGAACATTTATAAATTTGGGGCCCCCTGTAGTCACAGTCTAGATTTTCAGGTTTCACATGGTAGTCAGAAATACTGGTATTTGAAAGTTCTATCAGGTTGTTGGAAATAAAATTTAAGGTGAATGACTTAAAATTTTTGGGATATCTTCTTTGTTGGCTCCCTACATTTGTACTGAATTATAAATCCAGGAAGACTTGCTTAGCAGTTATTAAATAAGGGCCACTTAGTCTTTTCAATGCTAGGTTTCAGTAATTAATCATGGTAATAAACCCTATTTCTTTTCTCCGAGAAAGGTTTGCTTGGTGGTTTTCTCCATATTCACTTGATATTTTTGTAACCAACAGGTGGCTTACAGCACACAATACTGTTGATCTCCACTCTATGATGAAACAATATTTAACCCAGACAATGTCCATACCTTCCTGTTTTTACACGCTGTCTTTAAGTATGAATGTGTTCCCCACGAATGCACTGACTAAGAATGTGATGGAGTGAGGTTCAATTGAGAGATTTAGCAATTCTATCTGAAATGCAATCAAAGGAGAAACATTACCCCTTTGGAAACCCATCACACACAAGACAAGCTGAATGGTCTCCTTTTCTGTAACCATTCTCTGATTTTATTCTAAGTGTGAAAGCAAGACTTTTCGATTAGTCATACTGATTTAAATCAGAGTAGAATGTGGGAGTCAGTTAGCTCATTTGGCTAGATGGTCAGAATGTTGCAGAATGATGCTAATGGTGCGGATTCAATTGGATTATTGTGGAGACTTGTCTCTTTACCTTGCCCTAGACTTGTGGAATGGTGTCCCTCAAATTATATGTACAGTTGTCTCTCAATTGCATTATGGTGCTTTCTTGGGAAAAACATTCTAATGAAATACAGAATGTTGGTCAGTGTAAAGATCAAATTGCATCGTAGAAAACCGTCCTTAAAGGTATTACTGCATTAAAAACAACTTGTGCATTAAAATACATAACCCAATAGTAAAATTTGAAGGTGTGAAAAACATTACATTTACTTTTCAATAAGTCTAGACCCCTCAACAAGCATTCTATTTACTTTACAAGCCCAAATCCAGCTTGTTTGTAATGTGCTTCTAATACTTTGTAGCACCAGAGAAAGTGGTGCACAGAACAAAATGTGATTTATGTACCCCATTTTAAATTGGGATTCCAAAGAAGTTATTTTAGGGCTGGGGATGTGGGCCATATGTACATTTTGTGCACTAAGCAACCCCAAAGAAAATCGTATTTCCTCCAAAAGAAAATTGAGTGCCACTTATATGCTGAAATATACCTCCACACCCAGATAAAAATATAGTCCGGTGTTTATTAATAGGGGCACAGTGAATCCCTAGGTGGTGCTCACCTTCTGCATATTATTAAACAAATATTATAAGCTAGAAATGAAAAAATACAATATCCCTTCTCTCTGTCTCTCTCTCTCTGTAAAAATTTGAATTGATATATATAGCCAAAACAAATTAATTCAGAAAGCTGCATATTCTGTACAAAGGAGATACCTCTATTCTATTCTGAATTCGTGAAAGGTGGCTGAGTTTACTTGGGAAAGGAAATCTTCAAAAGTAAATGGGTCAAAGCAAGTCATCAACTGTCTGATTCCTTCTTGCAAAACACTGTGAAAAAAAGTTCTTGGGTGTTAAGTGTTCAAGTTTATTTGCCCTTAAAACATTTTCTACTTTAGGGTGGTTCATTTAAGTAGTTAACATCAAAATATCAAAACTGGTAGCGGATCTTTATTTGTACCACACTACAATATTATGGATGCTGGAAATAGGAAATAAAAACATAAAATGCTGAAAAGACTCTGCTGGTGCATCTATGGAGAGAGAAACAGAATTAACATTTCAACTGTGCCACCTTTCATGAGTACTGTTATAAAAAGTCATCAACCTGTGATCAAAGTCTACTTTTTTGACAGAGAGACTATTCATTTAAACTGGAGCTGTCTTTGGGTCCAACATAAAAATGATCCTGGTACGACCAACCATAAGATCAAGTACATGTAAGCTATGATGTTACCATCAGGAATAGTGTATATGGTGATTAGAGAGTGAGTGTTGGATTAAGAGGCAGTCAAAGAATACCTCTTTCCTTGCATTTCCTGTCCCCGCCAGATCACAATCATTCCATTCACTTTGGTTCACATTACTGTCTGTTTATAATAGCTACTATTTGCTTTGGAAAAGGCAGAATTGAATTTAAAGCATCCATAGGTTATTGTGTCTATAGAAGTCTGCATGGCAGACATAGTCTGGCTTTTAAAAGCTAAACAAGCTTCTGTGTTTTGATTGTTAGTGAACAGAGGTGCTGGACTAGTTTTTAAATTGTAGACCCTTCAACAATTTGGTGTTTAACCATGTGTTTTAAAGTTTTTTGAATAATAGGAAACTGTATTTAATACATTTGAGGCTGAGAGCATAAATTCATTTGTTTTATATGGGATACTGTTAACAAACCTGTTATATGTAAAATAATACTGTTTGTTGATTCAGAGGCTTATTGACAGAATATATATTCTGTTGCCTTAGACATTTTGTGGCAGTGCATGATACATTTCAATGCATAATGTACAGGTTTGAGTTTTCAGCAGATCTCTGCATCAAGCCATTATTTACTTTGATAATAAGCACAAAAAAAGTACACTGCAGATTTGTATGCATTGCGAGATCTCTATTTATTTCAGTGTGGTGTTAAAAACCTTCATTGGTAATAGCAAAGTTAGAGTCAGTGGAAATGATTATAAAAAAATGTGGTCAGGATTTCACTTGGGCCTAGGAAGCATTGTGGGGCAGTAAAAATATGGGCAGTGTGTTGGTTCAGCTTTCTGACTCGGTCATATTACCCAGGAATATAATTGATACCGATTCCAGTTGCAAAGAAGCTGCCTGATTATGAGGTGGGGATCTAGTTTATATAATCAAGTTGCCAATCAGGAAACATTTTACATTGCTGTCAATGTTTTGCTGACTGTGGGGTAATCTTTACTACATGTAACTGGAGGCAAGCCCTTGCCACAGTTCGGGGGCAATGAAGGGAATGTGAGCAGGGAAGGCTGTCCCTGTGGCCCCAACAATCTCTCCAAACTGTATGCTTGTTTAACCTCCATTAGAATTAAACATTTTTTTAACGTGCCCATCAAAGACTTGAGGTTACTGGTGGTCCTCAGCAGCAACCACTTCTCTTTTGGTGCTGCCGAGTCTTCAGTTGTCAGTCCTGTGATTGGGTTAGCAACACCAATAGCCAGCTTACTGTCCTTAGGAGGTTGACTTTGCTAAAGTTGTTGAGCAGCGCTTGCTGCTGGCAAGGGTGGGCTTCGGATCCATTTTTTATCCCCATGTTGGGGCTCTAATACACTTTGAAACATTTAGCTCATTTTATCTAGGTTTGGAACTTTTTGATAAGATTTACATTCAGGATATTATAGTTAAAATTTTCATTCTGAATTCAAGAATAGTGTTCAGTGTGTTAAAAGTTATCACTTCTGCTGTGGCCCAATTATTTGCTCTTCACCTCACCTATATATACAAATGAGATGTTGTATGCGAATCAGAAGAGATGAGCATGCAGAAAGGTTGTCTCTGGGAAGTTCCTTCTGAGGTGGTAGGTTTTGGCCTCATATTAAAAGGCCATTTGGAAATCATTTCACTTGCTACAAGCCAGGAGTTTCATAAGAACCTGTGTTGGTTGCCCTCAACCCTCTTGAAGATGCCACAAAAGAAGCCAAAACTTGCCCCATTATTCAGTTGTACTCCTTAGAGTTTCTATTGGATCCTTTCAGGAAATAAAGAATATAAGACCTGGGAGTAGACATAGGCTATTCAACCCATAATGGCAGCTCCCTGGATCTCTAGCCCAGACCTGCATTATCTGGCTCTTATGGTTATGAATGAACTATACATTAACTGAATGGAATCTTTTTCTATTAGCACAAACTGCTGGTTCATGACAGGGCATCTGCCATGCAGACGCAATCAACTGCACTCTGAACCCACAGAAAAGCAGCAATGGCAACAATGCCTAATACCCTTCCTGGCCATTTTTGTTTTCTTCTTTTCCTCTTCCCCCTGCCCACATCAAGAGGTAAAGAGATGAATTCTTGCAAAGAGAGCATCAGGCCCTTCCAAATGTATTTACAAGTTAATGCCTTTGAAATGCTACAAAGGTCCCCAGAAACGCATGGGATTGAGAGCAAATGTTATCTTTAGGGCTATCAGGATTGAAACCCAGTCCTATAGCCATAGGTCCTTGTCCAGCAGATGGCATAGGGATGAGACAATGCCTCGGGAAGTCCTGAGGCAGCTTCTGTGTTAAATGCCACTACTTAGAGATAGTTACACTGAAGTCTGTAGATCCTATTTCGCATGGGGAGAACTCATCTACTGTGCCATTTCAGATTTCTCCTATTTCTCAATGTCTTGTATGTGAGGTTAAACAAACTGCAATGCTATAACTTGTAGTTCTCGTAATGGCCTGCCATCATCAAAAGTGAAGATAAGTGAGATATGGGGATGTTAAGTATATTCCAAACTAAGACAGATTTTTACTCAGTGAAGAAATCAAGGGTTATGAGGAAAAGGAGAGGAAGTGAAGTTGAAGTTATCATATCAGCCATTACCCAATTGAATGGTGGTGCAGACTTGATGGGCTGAATGACCTACTTCTGCTCCTAAGTCATATGAGGCATGAATGAATTTCTCATGCTCCATTGACTCTTGTAGACCTGTGACATTAGGAGATGTCAACCTGGTTATAGTATATGATGTGGAAGTGCCAGTGTTAGACTGGAGTGGACAAGGTCAGAAGTCAGACGACACTACAGGTTTATTTGAAATCACAGGGTTTCAAAGCATTGCCCCTTCATCAGGTGAAGTAAGAGAGAAGCACACAGGCACATAATTTGTTGGCAGAGAGATCAAAAAATCATACAAAGTAGAATGTTGACAGGTCAAATAATAGGTATCTGCAGGTGATCAAGCATGTCAGACAGTGTGAGTAAATGATTGGAATAACATGATAGGTATGACATATGACCCCATCACACTGTTCTGTATCTGTAAAATCTTCCTTACTATCATGTTTTGACACCATCACCTTGATAAATTGTTATGATCTGTCTACTTTAATTAGTTAGTACAGTTTTGGATTCCTTATTACTTTGGTTAGACCGTTGGTACAACTCTTATATCCATCATGTTGTTCTCGTCATTTGGTTTGTCTCCAGCACCACCTTATTTTTAATTTTTTGTAATTATTTCACTAACTTATTTAATCAGATAATGGGTCATCCCTTCACTTGTTATTCAGTTGCTGAATACTTTACTCACACCGTCTGACACTCTTGATTAGGTTGTAATTGAATGGTGTGAGTTACTTTTTCTTTTTAAAGCAATTTGAAATCAAATTAGTATGTACCAGCCCAATTAAGGGGTGCTGAAAAAAATCAAATGTTCAAGTTAATAAAATTCAATTAGAATGTCCTTTTGTGTCAAGTTGGTGCACTACAGTCCCTGCAGTGAGTGCCCACTGGCTGTGGAAGGCTTTGAGCATGCCAGTAAACACTGCATGCACCCTCCCCAAGGCTCTCTGGGTATGGATGTAACCATGGAAGATGGACAGGCAGTCAGGCTGAATGACCCTCCTGAACCCCTCCGGTATGGACCTGTTAATGGTCAGATCCAGTAGCAGACCCTTACAGTTGGAAACAGGGGAAGTATGATGAGGAAAAAGAGGAGGAAGACCAATTAAGTAAATATTTTATTTCTGTTTTTACGAAAGAGAACACATGTGACATTCCAAGAACATTGGGGAACATATATGAATCAGCATTAGTAAGGAAATGGTGCTGGGGAAACTGTGGAAGTTAAAGGTTGATAAATCTCCAGGGTCTGATCGTCCATACGTATTTGAGGAAGTGGCCCTAGAAATAGTGCCTGCATTTGTGGTTATCTTAGATTCTATAGACTCAGGAATGAGACCTGTGGATTGGAGGGTAACTAATATAACCATACTTTTTAACAAAGGTTGAGAGAAAACAGGGAATTATAGACCAGTTAGCCTCACATTGGTATAGAGTCCATTATAAAAAAAAATTATAACAGAATGCTTGTAAAACAGTGACAGGTTTGGATGGAGTCAGCATGAATTTACAAGAGGGATATCATGCTTGACAAACCTATTGGAATTGTTTGGAAGTGTAACTAGTGGAGTTGATAAGGGAAAGCCAGTAGATGTGGTTTACTTGGGTTTTGGAAAGTGTTTGATTAGGTTTCACCTAAGAGACTAGCATGTAAAGTTAAAGCACATGGGATTGAAGTGGGCTGTAATGGATAGAGAACTAGTTGGCAAACAGGAAACAACAAAGGAATGAAGGGGTCTTTTTCCAAGTGGTAGGCATTGAATGGTGGAGTACTGCAGGGATTAGTGCTTAGACCTAGCTATTCAAATGTGTATTAATGATTTAGATGAGGGAACTAGACTAAACTATTGTCTCAGCTTCTAAAATGCAGCTTGGTATTTTGCTGACCATAGCACTTTTGCTTGTTTCTTTTAAAAAAAAAATCAAGATAGAGCTACTGTGCTGAAATTACAAGCAAATTTCTAGTAAAATCCATGCATTCTTGAAAAAGCCACAATTAGAGAATAACCTATCTCAAGGGTAGTAATCTCTGGATTACTCCCAATGTCAGTGCTAGTGAGAGTAAGAATAGGAGGACAGGGCAGATGAATGCATAGCTGAAGAGCTGGCGCAGGGGGCAGGGATTCAGATATTTGGATCATTGGGATCTCTTCTGGGGCAGAAGTAACCTGTAAAAGAGGGACAGGTTGCACCTGAACTGGAGGGGTCCAATATCTTGGCAGGAAGATTTGCTGGAGCTATTCGAGAAGGTTTAAACCAGTCTGACTAGAACCCTAAGCACTTGTGAGGCAAGAGAGAGGTTGAGGCTGGTACAGAAGCTAAAGAGAGCAAGTTAAGTGGACAAGGCAGACAGGACCATGGCAGGGAATGAGAGAAGACTGATGAATTAAACTGCATTACTTCAATGCAAGAAGCCTGACAGGTAGGCTGATGAACTCAGGGCATGGCTGAGAACATGGGACTGGGATATCATTGCTGTTACAGAAACATGGCTGAGGGAAGGACAGGAATGGCAGCCCAATGTCTGGGGCACAGATGCTATTGGATGGATAGAAGGGAGGTAAGAGAGGAGGTGGAGTGGCATTTTTGATTATGGAATACATCACAGCAGTATTTAGAAAGGATATTCCTGAGGTATCCTCCAGTGAAACTATGTGGGTGAAACTGAGAAATAAGGGGGTGATTACTTTGATGGGACGCCAGTAGTCAACAGAACATTGAGGACCAAATATGTAGGGAGATTGCAGATAGCTGTAAGAATAATTGGGTTATAATAGGAGGGGATTTTAACTTGCCAAACATAAACTGGGCTGCTATAGTGTTAAGGTCTTGGATGGGGAGGAATTTGTTCAGTGAGTTCAAGAAAATTTTCCTGATCAATATATAGATGACCCTGCTTGAGAAGGGGCAAATCCAGACCTCCTGTTGGGAAATGAAGCAGGACAAGTGACTGAGGTGTTAATAGGGGAGTACTTTGGGACCAGTGACCATAATTCTATTAGTTTTAAAATAGATATGGGAAAAGGATAAGCCTAGTCCACACGTTAATGTTCTAAATTGTGAAAAGGCCAGTTTTGGACAAGGACTTTCAAAAGTTGATTGGGAGAGGCTGTTTGCAGGTAAAGGGATACCTGGCAAGTGGGAGGCTTTCAAAAATGAGAAAACAAGAGTTCAGGGCCAGCCTGTTCCTATTAGTATGAAGGGCAAGACTGGCAGGAATAGGGAACACTAGGTAACTGGAGATATTGAGGCACTGGTCAAGAAAAAAGGGGCATGTATCAGGTATCAACAGCCACAATCAAATGAATCCCTCGAATGTTGGGGGTGAAGATGTACCCTTAAGAAGGAAATCAGAAGGGCAAAAGGTGACATAGCTTTGGCAGATAGGGGAACTGAGAATCCAAAGAGATTCTACAAGTACATAAAGGGCAAAAGAGTAACTAGGGAGAGAATAGGTACTTGTTGGAGGGGATTCTGAGAGTCTGGATCTACATGTATTTGGAAACGTAAGGATTGATTAGAGTTGGCATGCTTTGTCTGCGGAAATGGTGTCTCACAAAATTGGAGTTTTGAAGAGGTAATCAAGATGATAGATGAAGGCAGAGCAGTAGATGCTGTCTACATGGACCTTAACAAGGCCTTCTACAAGGTTCTGCATGGTAGACTAGATTAGATCACATGGGATCCAGGGAGAGCTAGGCAATTGGATACAAAATTGGCTTGATGGTAGGAGACAGAGGATGGTGGTAGAGGATTGTTGTTCAGACTGGAGGTCTGTGACCAGTGATGTGCCGCAAGAATTGGTGCTGGGTCCATTGCTTTTCATCATTTATATAAATGATTTGGATGAGAATATAGGACGCATGGTTAGTAAGTTCGCAGATGATACCAAAATAGCTGGTATCGTGGACAATGAAGATGGTTATCCAACAGTACAGTGGGATCTTGACCAAGTGGGCCGATGAATGAGCAGATGGAATTTAATTCCGATAAATGTGAGGTAAGACAAATCAGGGCAGGACTGACATGGTTACTGGTAGGGCCCTAGGGAATGTTGTTGAACAGAGTCCTAGAGGTGCAGGTACATAGATCCTGCAAGTGGCATCACTGGTTGACAGGTTGGTGAAGAAGGTGGTAGTATGCTTGCCTTCATTGGTCAGAGCATTGAGTACAGAAGTTGGGACGTCATGTTATTGGTAAGGCCACATTTGGAGTACTGCATACAATTCTAGTCGCCCTACTATAGGAAGGATGTTATTAAACTGGAAAGCGTGCAAAAAAAGGATTTACAAGGATGTTACTGAGACTGGAAGGTTTGAATTGGCCTCCATCCTGGCACCCTTACATCTGTTGAAAAAGGGTCAGCCTTGGAAATGCTCTCATAGCCAAGATGCAACCTTTAGGGAAGTGAAGAAGCAGCTGTCCTTGTTTAAAGTGTTGATACATTATGATCCCAAGCGAGATGTGCTGATATGCAATGCCTCACTGTATGGTATCAGAATAGTGTTGGCCCACCGGTGAGGAATGCCTGATAGTGTATGGTTCCTGGACTTTGGCTGATGCTGAATGAAAATACACCCAGATAGAGAAGGAAGGTTTGGTGGTCATATTTGGTGTGAGAAAGTTCCACCAACACCTTTATGATCATAAATTTGTGGTAGTAACAACAGACCACAAATCCCTGCTAGGGCTACTGAAGGAAGACAGCGCCATGCCGCCGATAGCTTCAGTTCGAATTCAGAGGTGGGCTCTTATTCTGAGTGCATACAATTACAAGTTGGAACATTGCGTGGGAGGCCAAGTGGCAAATGCGGATGCCTTGAGCCACATCCCACTGGTGGTTGCACAGGTGGTGCCACCACTGGAAGAGTCCATTCTGGTTTTAAACTTTCTGGACACCTTTCTGGTCACTGCTGACAATATCAGACTGTGAACACAAAAAGATCACGCTCTGGCAAAACTAAAACAGCTGGTGATGAAAGGGGGAAGCAAAAGGGCTGTTAAAACTGGAGTTGAAACCTTTCTGTACCCGACAAGACCAGAGGACAAAAGTGGGGAGAAAATGTGATTGTCCCGAGCAAAATTTGCCACCAGATACTGGCTGAATTCCACCAGGGTCATCCAGGGGTGTCCAAAATCAAGATGTTGGCAAGGAAATTATCTTTGGTGATATGCTGACATAGACACATTGGTGGTCAGTGCCCAGAGTGCCAACAAGGATAAAAGTTACTGCCAGCAGCTCTCCACATTCATGGGAATGGCTGGCTAAACCCTGGAACAGTTACATCTTGACTATGCTGGTCCTTTCAATCCATGATTGTGGATGCCCATTCAAAATGGTTGGACATACATAGAGTTCATTCGTCAAACACAGGGACGATGATTGAAAAGCTTCGAGCATGTTTTGCAATGCATAGACTCCCAGAGGTGTTGGTCACAGACAATGGTCCATCATTTACCAGCAGGGAGTTCGAGTATTTCCTAAAGTTGAATGATTTCAGCATGCAAGGACGGCTCCACACCATCCATCGTCCAGTGGTCTGGTGGAAAGAGCAACCCAAACTTGAAAGGCAGGCTTAAAGAAACAGCCTACAGCCAAACTGTCCCGGTTCCTGTTTGATTGTAGGACCACCCGTCAAACAACTACAGGGATAGCGCTAGCAGAGTTGCTATTGGGGAGAAGACTCCACACCAGGTTAAACCTAGTACTCCTGTACTTGAGGGGAGGGTGAAATGGTATTAGAAGCGTCAGTGCCGGACACAAGACTCCTCTAAGTGAGAAAGACAGTTTAATTCAGGGGTCTAAGTTTGGTGTTGAAACCACGGGAATGGCCCTGCTTGGGTAAGAGGCATGGTCCATGCGAGCAAAAACAAAGTTGCTGGAAAAGCTCAGCAGGTCTGGCAGCATCTGTGGAGGAGAAAACAGAGTTAA
>NC_063340.1:43915703-43930416 GCF_021869965.1 Rhincodon typus | reverse complement strand
GGACCCAAAACTTTAACTCTGTTTTCTCCTCCACAGATGCTGCCAGACCTGCTGAGCTTTTCCAGCAACTTTGTTTTTGTTCCTGATTTACAGCATCCACAGTTCTTCTGGTTTTTATGGTCCATGCGAGGTCAGGTCCTGTGACGTACAAAGTTCGGGTAGGAGAGGCAGTCCTGAACAAACATGTAGATCACATGAAAACTGCAACCTCACAAACAGGTCAGGAGCAAAACATATCCAGCCCCTCAGGACAGCCGGCAGGGCTGTCAGAACCCCGTTGATTCTCCCCCTCTGCCTACCATCGTAGAAACCTCTCAGGATGAGATGGACACAGCAGATGTTGCAACCTGGACACCGTTACTGACTGATGAAGAAGCTGAATTTCTTCTGAGACACTCTGGGTGCAAGAGATGGGCCATGGTCTGGTACATGCCACCACTGTCCGAGGCAGACTCTGAGGAACCAGACATAGTGCGAAAACAGCCCAGGAGAAGCTTCTGGAAGAAGAATAGGCATACATCCCAGGACTCAGAGGGGGAAGGATATAGTGATTGAAATGAGGTCAGCCAAGTGGACCTCATAGAATATGAGTTCCTTGGTTGGGCCAGGTCAATATTCCAATCAGGGAGTCCTGGCTCAGGAATGTCAGGGGTTCTGCTCATTGTAGGAGCTGACTCTGAGCTAGCTGGGTCAATGTCATATACTATGCCTGTGTAAATAGAGTGACTTGGTGACAGGATACCGGCCTTCGTGGAGTAAATTCACGCTGCAGAGTTACAAGCTATAATTATCTCCCCATCTTGAATTGCACTCTCTTCTAAATGGTTCCACTACCTTTCCAACCATTCACTCAAAGACGAACTAGACCTTGGTGAGATGAAACAGCTTCATTTACTTGAATTTGCAGAACACTGCTCACCACCACCTCTCATCATCGAGGTCATTACTAATAACTTAATATGATGGTCAGTAACCTTTTTTAAAAAAAATCCTTTTTGCTGGATTCCCACTATTATCCTCCAACATCACTTTGTCTAAGATCATGTGTCTAGGCACAGGATTTATTCTAAAAGTCTTCTCCAAATTCAAGTTATTGATCTTATTACTGTGGTACTTCTGTAAAATGCAATACAGGCTTGATTCCCTCACTTCTTGTGGAAGAAAGGTCGGATCTGTCTCTGTTGAGAGATGTGCAGTGGAAGACCAGTGGGTCTTTGTGGAAAAGTGAGAGAACTGCATATTTCCTCTGAACCCATGTGCTGTGCTGGTACCTTGATTGTCTCTGCCTTTTTAGCTCTGTCATGTAATTCTATCTCCAGTTTACCTGCCAAATCAATTGGTTTTGAAATTTCCTGAAAGGCTGCCAGTGATAATGCTTTGTTGTTTCCAATGCTACGCATTACTTATGGTACAGAATTGGTATACTCCTTTACCAGTATTATTCATCAAGCCATACCCAAATCCTTATTGCCTCTGATTCCAATCCAATCCAGTCCCATCCAATTCAAAACAAATCCAAGACAAACCCCCAAACTTCTTACAATCCAGTGGGGTAGTGCACTGTAAGTAAAGCCCTGCTATTCCTGGAGTTGTGCCAAATGTTGAAGTTTTTTTTTAAAGCACGCGCAGTACCTCAATTTAGCTGACTTTCAGACCAAGTTTGATAGAAAGTACGGACTGGGTTTCTTTACTAAAAAAGAATAATTATTTATTATAAGTAATTAGATTATAGCTATCAGTAAACAAATTAAACCTTTGGCCCTTATAAACGCCTCTTACACACCCAAACATGCACATACATACAGACAAGCAAATAGGGAAAATATATTATTGGTGGAGGTGGAGACACTGGAAAATCAGTTCAGGTCTTTGGGTCCCAATTCCAATGACAAGAAGATTCTATTTCAACTAGGAAGGATGATACCTGGACTTCAGGGGTTAAGTTATGAGGAGAGATTAGACAAATTAGGCCTTTATTCTCTAGAATTTAGAAAGTTAGGGGGTGATCTCATCAAGGTCTTGAGGATATTAACAGGGAAAGACAGGGTAGTTAAAGATAAAGATTTTAGAGCCAGAGGGCAGAGTCTAAGAATTAGGGCCAGGGCATTCAGGAGATATGTCAGAAAGTACAATATGCAATATGCAAAGACTAGTGGAGGTTTGGAACTCTTCCTCAAATGGCAGTCTGCTAATTCAATTGTTTAATTTAAATCCGAGATAGACAAATTTTTATTATGCAAGGGTATCAAGGGATATGGACCCAAGGCAGGCATATGGAGTTCGGCAACCGATCAGCCTATTGCGTGGTGGAGCAGGCTCAAGGAGGTGAATGACATACTCCTGTTCCTGTGTTCCTAGCCAGGCCCTTGGTATTCAGTTGTCTCTCCCTGGAAGTTTCAACTGGCTTGTAAGAAGTACATCACAACTGATTCACTTGGAAAATATAATTGGCTT
Organism: Rhincodon typus; assembly: GCF_021869965.1. Classification (NCBI taxonomy): domain Eukaryota; kingdom Metazoa; phylum Chordata; class Chondrichthyes; order Orectolobiformes; family Rhincodontidae; genus Rhincodon; species Rhincodon typus. The sequence goes on along the minus strand of NC_063340.1, from coordinate 43,927,962 downwards.
ATCAATTCAAAAGTCAAAGCTCACAGCAACTGCTGCAGGAAAAATAACTTGTTTTCTTTGGGTTTAAACTGAGTTTTTTTTAAACTACTGTGAACATGCAGCTATGGCTGGGGAGAACAACAGCAAACCCTTCTGTCTCTTTCTCTGTCTGTGTATCTGAATCTCTGTAACTTTTTTCCAGTTCCAACCTGCTTAGTTATCTGAGAACCAATCAGCTTTACTTGTAAGCAATTCCTTGTTACCTGAACATCTGCACACTGTAGGAACCTATAGCCGCAAAAAAAAAGTTCACACTAAGTTTCCTTGCTGTGTAATTATGCAGCCATTCTGGTAAGTCCTTACTTTCAAAAAACAGTTTTGTTTTTCACCTTGCAGTCCACAATTTTTAAAAGTGAAAAGACAAAGTTTTTACAACACATAAGCATACAACATCAAAATATGTTTGGAGGCACTTTTTTGAAATAGGATGATTTTTTGTTTACATCACCTACCACCGTGGTGCAACTCTGACATCTTGAGCTCAGGTAGAGAAGACCTGCTGAATGCTATAACCCATTGCTTGAAATGACTTTGTTGGGTACTCCAAGTCTTAGAAGACTCTAGGTTATCGGTAGCAGCCAATATTATCTGTTGCACCTGACCCTCTCTGTGGAGGAAGACGTGCTGACATGCAAGAAGCATGACAGAACTCACAATTGGCATAGAATTCTTCACTTTTCACCAGAACTGTGGCACCTCTGTCAGGTATTCCCCTGTTCTGTCTCCTTATCTCCAGAAGTTTCCTGTGGCTGTTCCAGAGTCCCATATATCAGCGAGGGGCCTGGTCTCCAGCAGTCCTCCAGCTGTCCAGGATCTTGGCTGCCACATGGTTTATCATCTGATGCAATATGCTGTATGGCTCATTGGTTATGAACATAGTGCAAGGTGAGTAAATGGGTATAAGTTGACATTGACAGTGTGAGGGGACACAGGAAATGAACATGAATTGTTCAGCTTTCCTGCTCCTCTGATGCTGCCTGGCCTGCTGTGTTCATCCAGCTCTACACCTTGTTATCTCATGAATTGTTATGGAGTGTATAAGGGGTCATGGAGCATGACTGTGTAAAACTTTTTGAACTAGGGGCCTACCCTTATAATACTCTATCTTCTCATTTACATTATGTACTTTCTGTTTGACAGCAGCTGTCAAAGTGGCTGTCTGTGATTCTGGATATTTCAAGTTTGGAATAAAGCAACTAACTGGTGTGAAAAGGAATTTGGTTTTTATTCACCCAAACATTCTGCACTATGGCAGAACCGTTAATCGGACTTTCCTGTCAGAAATGTTGAATTGAATTGAATTAGCTTTATTGTCATGTACTCAAAATAAAAGTTTAATTGTGTGCAAAGTTTATAAGTCACCACTTACAGTGCCATCTTAGGTACAAGGGTACGTAGGTACAGCTTCTTCAGTTACACGATTAGTTACAGTGTAATAATGTCACCAACACATGGCGCCATCTTAGGTACAGAGTACCTAGGTACAATCCTTAGTTACAGAATAAATAAATGAAGATAAATAAGTTACATTACCGCTGTACACAATATAACTATAGGTCAAAAGAAGCAAAGTTAAAAAGACAAACGTCAGTCTCTCTAATAGGTCTCTCCGCAGCAGACCAGCGCAGGGAACCTCCGTGTGATCTGACTGCTCGCTGCCGTCACGCTCCTCAATGGGCTACTTCGGCCGCTGCTGCCACACTCTGCACTGGGCTGCTGCGGCCGGTGTCGCCATGCTCTGCACTGGGCCACTGGTCACTGGGTCATCACATCAGGCTCCGACCACCAGCCCCACTTCGGAGGCCGGGAGTCTGAAGTCTGGGCCGGGTGTCCAAGGTCGAGAGGCTGAGAAGACAGAAGAGGAGAAGAAAACCACAGAAAAGAGGAAAAGAGGGAGAAAAGAAAGAAAAAGAACAGGCAGAGCAGACAAGCTCCAGTAGAGTGCCCTACTCCAAAGAGTATGTGGGATCACCATTCATAAAATTGGAACGGGCAGAGTGGCAATCTGCATGAGATTGCCATTCCTCGGAAAATCCAGGCCAATGTAATCATCATCAATTGATCACATTTGTGTGGAGCATGATAAATTTGAAAATATATAGGTGTGTTAATGTAGTGATTCCAAAACTGAGCTTGCATTTATTGAACGAAAGCTTAGTGGAAACATGATTCAGGATTTTAATATGAAGAATAGATGGTTTAGATCAAAGCATATTATTTGCCTTAATTCTTGAACACGGAACTTGAAGACCAATATAAAATTAACTGGACTAAATAATATTTGAAATTACTTTTATTTCTTTCCTGCAAAATTAATGAATAAACTGATTTTATCTGAAGCGATTGATATTCTGTTGGTTAGCATAAAATAGAATAAAAGTAAAATAAACAGTTCATAGATAGAGGACAAGTATGGATGCAGGTGTCCTGAAGAGCCAAGTTATTAGTGGAATGACATGATCTGTGGTATGATGAAAATAACTATTTAAAGATGAGGAATGCTGCATCTAAAGATGCTTAATGAAAGCTATCTGATTAGCAGTGGTTTATGTATTATGTAACTATGCCCATAAACACCAATAAACCTAAAGACAAGATTTTAATTCCTAGTGATCAAATTAAAGGAATTAAAAGACAATATTTCAGGTTTCTTACTGCTATGTACCAACTGAAAATTACATTGATTAAACAAGCTGGACAATTAATACTAAATTACAGAAAGTGTGACTGTTGTTAATGTCTTAACATCACCAACAACCCCATGCCATTATACACATCAGAGCATACTTACCATTTGAATCTTTACAGGAAACAGTTCACAGTCACTCACAGCTTTCAGTGAATTCACCTTGCTCCATTTTGCCAAGTTGTAACATTTAGCAACAGTAGAAAGTTCTCTCCTCAGTCTTCTGAAAATGTCTGAAATTTCTTGTTTAGCACTATGACCCACTTCATATTCTGTTTCTGTAAGAGCAGGAGTAGGCCATTCGCCCTGTCGATCCTTTTTTGCCATTCAGTATGATCATGACTGATCATCCAACCCAGTACCCTGTTCCTGCTATCTCCCCATATCCTTTGATCCCTTTAGTCCTGAGAACAACATCTACATCATTATTAAGAGTCTTCGATGTTTTAGCCTCAACACTTTCCGGTGGCAGAGAAATCCACAGGCTCATCACTCTTAAGTAAAGAAATTCTTCCTTATCTGTGTCCTACAAGTCCTGTTCCCTTATCCTTAAGACTGTGACCCCTGGTTCCGGACTCCTTGGTCATCGAGAACATCCTTTTTGCATCCAAGCTGTCTAACTGTGTTAGAATTTTATAGGTTTCTATGAGATCACTCTTCATTCATCTAAAATCTAGTCAATGTTGTCCGACAGATTCAATCTGTCCCCATATCATGAGTCCTGTCATCCCAGGAATCAATGAGGTCAACCTTCTTTGCACTTTCTCAGTAACCAGAACATCTTTCCTCAGAGAAGGAGACCAAAACTGCACACAGTACTCCAGGTGTGGTCTTAACATTGCCCTGTACAGTTGCCATGATGTGGAGGTGCCGGTGTTGGACTGGGATGGACAAGGTCAGAAGTCATATGACACTAGGTTATAGTCCAACAGGTTTATTTGAAATCACAAGCTTGGATATAGCCTGGTGTCATGTGGCTTCTGATCCTGTACAGTTGCAGCAAGACATTCCTGCTCCTGTATTTGAATTCTGTCGCTATGACCACCAACATACCATTTGCCTTCTTCACCACCTGCTGCAGCTGCACGCTTACTTTTAGTGATTGGTATACGAAGACCCTCTTCATTGCTTTGTGTATCATAAAGAAGTAGTTGCAACTTGCCCATTGCCAATCAACGGTTAACATTGAATTTCCTTTTGGGCTGCAGCATGACATGTAGATGGTGAAAAAGCAACAGAGAACAGAAGCTTTTGACAGACAAAAGAGAAGAGCTCTTCTATGCCAACCTCAGATAAAGTAGTGTCTGTAGTGGCTCCACTTCTCTAAGGAACTATGCTGCCTCCTTCAACCGATCCTAGAGCTACATAGGATATTACTGTCAATCCAAAAGCTCCGGGACAGAAATTCTTATCACAGTCAGTGCAGTTGCCCCGAACTATGTTTCTACATTTTAACATACTACAAATCGCTTTCAGAGAATCTCAGTCTGGGCTCCCAGTTACCATGGTACCAAGCCACATGGGTATGTTGTCAGGCAGAATATGGAGCTGATCATGTGACCCTCTTAATTACTTCACCTATTGTAAAGAAACAGTCCAAAATGTAATCATCTTATAAAACTTCATACATGTAACAATTAAAATAATGCATTTATAATCATATTTCATTGCATAAAATATACCACTCATGAGACTAATGCAATTTAATCTGCAGTTTTAGGTAATCTGTGTTGAAGTTCCCAGCTTATAAGAAAAATATTCCAGTTAAAACATAATGAAATGTCAGGTGCAAACTGATTTGTTCTTTCCTTTCCAGCCTTGCTTTACATCCTGAACGAAGTTTGGTAGCAACAGGTCAAGTTGGAAAGGATCCTTATATCTGCATTTGGGATACTTACAATGTACAGATGGTTTCTATTCTGAAAGACATTCACACACATGGAATTGCTTGCTTGGCTTTTGATTCTGATGGACAGGTATGTAAATAAAATCAACAAAAGTAAACAGCTTATAGCCGCTATGATCAGGGGAGGAGAGGGAAGTGTGCACCCACCCCTAATTTTACAAGTTCTTAATAACAGTCAGTTTTTCTTCAAGTTTGAGTTTCAAGTTTGTTTTTAGTTTTAGTCATCACTTTCAATTCTTTCTGGAAAGTATGATATACTGTGGAATTTGGGCTTTTTGTTCTGGACTTTTGTCAGTTGACCTGTTTATTCTAACTGCAATTTTCTCCTGGTAGTTCTGATAATCATGTCATTTGTAACGATCGTGTATGTAAAGAAATAAAATAAAGGAAGAACTGGGTAGTAAAAATTATGAAAGCAAAATTAAAAATAATTGAAATAATAAAGGGCAATATTAAAAATGGGGGTGAGAGTAATGAAGTAAAATTAAGCGAAAGAAAATAAGAATATATTATTTACACCACACTCATTCTCTGTTCATTTCCTTCTTTCAGTGTGTCATTTTGTAGTATACTTCCAACTAGGACCCGTAACCTTCTGGAATCTTGTTCAAGATGCCTTTTCATGTATGACCCTCTGTGCTAAGTATTTTTAGCTTTTTCTGAGCTAAGTTGATTCTCTGCTCAAGTAAGACTATACAATCCAAGAGCAGAAGTAGGCCATTCAGTCTATCAAGTCTGTTGTGCCATTCAGTGAGATCCTGGCTAATGTGATAGCTGTCAACTCCACTTTCCCTCCTTCTATAACCCTTGATTCCATTATGGTTAAAAATCTTTTCATCTTAGCCTTGAATATAGTTAATGACCCAGCCTCAACATTCCTCTGTAATAAAGAATTCCACAGATTCACTCCCGTCAGAGAAGAAATTGCTTTTTATCTCTGTCATAAGTGCACAACACTTATGTTGAGATTATGCCTCCTGGTCCAAGACGCTCCCACAATTGGATGCTACATCTGCCCTCAAGCCCCCTAAGAATCTTGTATGTTTTGATGAGGTTGCATCTTATTATAAATTATAGTTCATACAGGTCCAACCTATTCAACCTCACCTCGTAAAACAGTCCCTCCATTCCTAGTATCAACCTAGTGTATCTTCTGTGTATTGCCTTCAATACCAGTATATCTTTCTAATGTTTTCTATTGTTTTGGCAAAACCTCTCTACTTTTATACTGCATTTCCAAAGACAAGTAATATTAACATTTGTAGACTGTCCCATTACAGGCAAAGGACAGCAATCACCAGTACATATTGTAATTAATTCCTTCAATGTCTCCACTTTTAAATCTTAGAATTGTCTCTGCAATACCACTTCAGGATGTACTTGTGTCTCTTGAATATAGCTTTTAAAGAAGTTGGTTCACTGACATCTTCTTGACGACAATTTGAGATGGGCAATAAATGCTGGACTTACCAACAACATCTACTTTCTGCAAATGAATTTTAAAGAAGTTATTCTGTAAATGCATTTGAAACCAAAGTAAACTTTTCAATGTGATTCAATTGTGGTTAATATTTTTTGTAATAATAAGAAAAATCTCTGTGATAATTCTGGAGATTGCAACAGTTCACATTACTTAAAGTTTGAAACCACTTACCTGTGTGAAATTTGGGGGAAAAATGCTTGAAAGAATTTACTGTGTATTCAAAAACGTAATTTATTTGAAATGGTGAAATAATTAGTCTAATTTTCTTACAGCGCCTAGCTTCTGTAGGTCTGGATGCCAAAAATACAGCCTGCATCTGGGATTGGAAGAAAGGAAAAGTGCTAGCAACAGCAACTGGTCACTCAGACAGGGTAGGTCAGCATCTGCAGTCATTCTGGTGTGTTCAGCTTTGTGCAGTCTATGTATTCTATCAATAAATTATTGGACGGTACTGTAAAATGGGTCTAGGCCCGAAACGTCAGCCTTCCTGCTCCTCTGATGCTGCTTGGCCTGCTGTGTTCATCCAGCTGTACACCTTGTTATCTGTAAAATGGGAAGCAGGTTTTGAGGCCTATGAATGTCATATTTATCCATGTAGAAATCCATAACTTTCTGCATATTTCTTGGTTCTCTGCAATATTTGATATAGCAGCAAAACTTCATGGTATGTTAGGATAGATTATATCCTCCCACAAATATTCTTGTTTGATATATTCTTATTGGCTGCACAATTTTTTTCTGCTCTTCTGTTGAAGGTGTGAGTCATGTTTGTGTGCAGTTCACTGGTGTCATCAAATATCCTACACTTCACATGTTGATCTTCATGAGTGAGCCTAGCTTGATCTTGAGAAGCACCACAGCCAAGTTCAGTCCTGTGCTTGACCAATAGTTACCCCACATCAGAACATAAAAAAAGCATACAGGCAAAAACAATAATTTGACATATTAAGCTCAATTCTTTCACAGAATTGAACAACCTTTGATGCAGTATAACATATACCACTGAATAAATCTCCTAAAAATATTCAGGAAAAAGTAGTTTCTGAAGCTTAAAGGAAACCACGCAAAACTCTAGAATATTTATCTATACTCACAGATACATCTATTCTCATTTATCTCTAAGGGCAGATTGCTTGTGCTTAATTGTAGATGCAAGTATGGAAGTACTGCAAAGGGTGAGGTCAAGGTGAAGTACTGTTTGGGGATAGGTGCCTCTCTGGCCCACAGCAGCCACTGGAGGCAGGACAAGGTTCTTCAGAAATGCTTCACAGTGGAGGAATCATCTGACTATGAGGTTATGAGTTTCAGACTTTGGAGAAGGAGAATGGCACAGATGGGGATGCAGCTGGATGGAACATCTGTGTATCAGCCAGGGGAGCTTCAGCAGCTGAGAATATCATTGGCTGTGGGTGTGGAGGGTGCATAGAGGAAAGAGGGTAGGCCTATGGCTATAGTTTTACTATATGGCTCAAAATGTGTGCGGTCAAAGACTTAACTTGATGGAAATGTCTGAGCACCAGTGTCTACTGCAAGTTGGAGATGGTGGTAGAACTGCACAGTATGTTGGAGCTGGATACGATGTCAATGGAAAGAGACACACACCCAATGTCTGTATCTTCAAAGACGCCTTTGACACTCTCACTGCTTTTACCTGTAGTTTGTTCCAGGGATTGTTCAATGTCGGCTCTCAGTCAGCGACCCTTTGCTGCATAAAGGAGTTCATGAATGCCATGTCCCATGACCAACACATCAAGTTCACAACTGATCAGGCCCATTAGGTGTAGAGTGCAATTAGCCTAAGGGTCATGATTGGATTTCTGCAGGTACAGGGAATCATTGACTGTACTCATGTGGTCATCTTCATGAGCAGGAAGAGATCGACTCCCTCAATAATTAAGTCGTCTGCAATTCACTGTAAGTGGATCATGCAGGTATGCATGAGGATTCTAGGAAGTTGTAATAACTCCTAAGTTCTTACATTGTCCTAAATCCCTCAGCTGTCCCTCTACCCAGTATACTGGAGTCAGAGGAAGACACTTGAGCGAGCTGCATCCTCAGTGAAGGAAGATGAGCATGACATGCCTCAACAGGTGCCAATCAATTAGGAACGCCCCCAAAGGGCCTAACTTTCAGGACAATCACACGCATTGCAGTGAGACCCCAGACTGTTTTGACCTTTTGAGGACAAACGCAGAAGGCTACCAAACTACAATGTTGGGTGGAATTGGATATTATCTTCTACCCTCACTCACCCCACCCTTTTATACCAACTTCCCTTAACTACCACCTCCCTCAAGGGGGTCATGCTGATTTGTCCCAGAGATCCTGTAGCCCTGCTTCACTCAGTTGTGTTCCAGAGCTCCAGTTATTAACCTCATCCATGGTCTGGTGCCTGTGGCTATAGTTCCTGGTGCTATTGCTGATGCTGGAGAGCATTTGGCATCTGACATTGAAACTTTGCAGGAAATTCTTCCTGCAGGAACTGGTACCTCCAACAGCAGTCAACAGGCTGTCGTTTGGCACTTAACCATTTTCTCCAGGAAGCAGTCCTGCTGACCTTTCCTGAGAGGTTCTTATCATGTCTCTGTATCTGTCAGCATTATAGTCCCAGGCATCTAACAAAAGTGCTCAAGACATCCTTTGTTGTACTTACCATCTCTGAATTTGATTTTACATTGGGTCAGCGCTATTTAAATGCATAAAAATAAATGCAAAATCATTACATATTGAGAGGTGAATTTAAATGATGACACCAGGAGAGGAAATGTGGAGAGCAGGCTTAATTAATTATACGTGAGCTAAAACTTTGAAATTATGACAATGGGTGGCAGTGATGAGATAGGCTTCATTCTGAACTGTAATGAGCTCCCTATTGTAACCTGTTGCATTTCATGAATGTTAATGACTTTAAATGTTTTGAAATAAAGTCCCACTTTCACAATTATGTCAGTGGTGTGTGGGACCAGCATGGCACTGCTTCACATAGGCTTGATAGTGGCACGCACTCAGTCAACTTTATTCAGATGGACTGAGATGAATGCTTGATCTTGCTAAACAAGGAAGGAGAATAGGAGAATTACAGCTTGAATGGAAGGTTCAGGACAGGCACAGATGAGCCAGGTGTGAGAGGGATTCCAGGGTTTGGGCAGTGATATGGAGGACTGGAACATGACTTTTTGAGAGGACATTGGGTGGGGCCGGTGCATTGAAGTGTTTACTGGAAATGGCTTATTATCTTGAGTGCAATCAGAATCGGGGTGGGAGGAGAGGAGATGCAGCCTGTGAAGATAAATGGAACAAGAAGCTTCATGGGTGGGATTAGCATTGTCCAGAGTTGAGTACTGTGGGTCACCTCCAGGGTGCTAGCTGACTGAGGGTAAATTCGTGTTCGTAGGGATGAATCTGATTTACTGGGGTGTGGTCAAGTCCGGTCTGAGGTTGGGATGTTCAGAGGTCTTGCAGGGAGGATCCATTGGAGACTCTAGGAATGATGTAGAGCGGTGTATGATCAGAAGGTGAATTTTGACAATTATGTGGTAGGCCTGGAGGAGTGAGAGCATGTCCACTTCCATGATGATTGTGTTCATCGTGAAGGTGAAAGTGAGAGGTTCAAACATTACAAGTGGAAAGTGCGTGGTGATGTTGCGAGGGTCGAGGGTTAATAGGGACAAAGTTGAAGGTGATAGGAGAGGGATAGAATGTCATGGTTTGCAGTTTCTTAGGGCCACTTGTATACTGGTAGTCGCTATGTCCAAAACCAACTTATAGCTGCTTAGAATACAGGTCAAGGTAGAAGGAAGCCAGTATGGGATGGTTTGAATTTTGGGTGTGGTCAATGAAAGGTGTAGAAAATCCCAGCGCTGTTGCTGGAAGCAGTCACTGAAATTTGCCAGGTCCTGTGGCAAGAACTGCAGCCACTTGAATTTGGCGGCAATCCTATGCCTGCAATTCTCAAAGTGAATCTGTTGCTCAGCCTATTTGCCACTTGCTGTTTCCAGGGTTCCAAGGACATCATGTGTGGCATTTTGCAGCCTGAAGGACATAGGTACACCAAAGAGGTGACCAATGCAGTCTTCCTTCATGTCAATGAGTTAATGGCCCAGCACAGATCATGGTGGAATCCTTGGTAACGAGGGTAATTCGCACCCCCCACCCAGACCTTGTTGATAGTAAAAGTGAGGCACCCCCACAGTTTAGCAGAAGGATATTGCACTGCAGTCCACCATTGGCATGTTCAATATGCACATTCATTCTCTTTACATGGCTGGAGGGGCTCTGCAGTATACACTACAGTGGGTTTTATGGATAGCATGGTATGTTGTACATTGAATGATGTGACATTATAGCATGATGAGCTCTTACAACAGGGAAGAGTAAAACTCTTCAGTAGATGAGGATAAATGTGACGATCCCGAGAAAGATCTCTTTACGGAGCAGAGGAATGTACATTTTTCCTGGTTCCAGGCTCTCTGGTCAATGTTTCAGGTTGATGACTGTTGTCAGACCAACCTTAAAGCAGTGTTCAGACTCCCACACTGAACCATGCAAGCCTATCTTAAGGGACATGAGTCTCAGTCCTTAGAAAGAAATGATGAAACTGCCCGACACTGGAGGAAAAAATTCACCATATACAAAGCACATCATGGGTTACCATCGGCTCTCCATTGGTAGTGTTGCTGTCACCTTCGTCCATTTGTATTTTACTTGTTTTCCATCCCCAGTCTGTATTTCACATAACTTACATTCAATTTATGTTTTACTATCTCTCCCTCCCCTGATATGTGTCTGTCTCATTCTCCCTCTCTTCCCCCAAGTTTGTAATTTTAACTGTGTCCCTCCACTGTCTTTTTGTCAGTCTCTCTTTAGTTTGTTTCATTATTTCATTATTTCAATTCAGGAACTGAAATTCCTTCAGTTTGCGTTGTTCTTTGGTTCTCACTTCTTCAATTGCTTTCTGAGTATTCAGAATGTGTCTGCATGATATTTCCTAGCCCTGTGCCGTGATCCTTACAACTTGCAAAGCAGCAGTATATTCTGAATAATGTAGCAGTACATTCTGAATAATTCCTGGAATTCCCTTCCCAATGGCATTGTGGGTCAACCCCACAGCAGGTGGACTGCAGCATTTCAAGAAGACAGCTCATTGCCACCTTCTCAAGGGCAACTAGGGACAGACTGTAAATGCTAGCCAGCCAGAGATGCCCACATCCCACAAATGAGTTTAAAAAAGGGCACAACAACAAGGCTCAGAAGACTGTTTGATTGCAAGCCACGATAGTGAGGTGTGCATGGGTGAACTGCACATATGGGAACTATTTTTGCCAATTGATTATCAGCAGCACTCAGGAGATCAATTGGCCACTGCAATAAAAGTTATGAACTCTGACACCTACTATTCATTGCTATTGCTGGATGCAGTATGAAAAGTGCTACTATAATCATGTGACTCAACTATGCAGGCCAGTAAACGAAACGATGAAGCTTAGGATTTTCAGTCCAACAGATAGTGAATTGTGCATGGAGTTTGTTTTGCTTTGCATGTCTTGGCAGTTTTGTTTGGTCAGTCTTGACATCTGCTCTCCTGCTAATGATGGAAGGCAATTAAAATTAATAGATACAATCTTGTCTTTTTAAAAACTTTTATTATTTCATGAGACGTTTGCAATTACGTACAAATTGTGAACTTTGATCTGGATTTATAGCCCTTGAATAATCTGTTTATACTTTTGGATTGTAATTCTAATGATATTTCTCAAAATTGGGCTCACCATGAAGAAAGTGAAATATTCCATCTGTTTACAGATCTTTGATATTACATGGGATCCATATCAGCAAAGTAGACTTGTTAGCTGTGGTGTGAAACATATTAAGGTAAATAAACTAAGATCATTTTCTACATATTTGTAAAAATGCTTATATCAAGTAGCTGTTTTCATTGAAATAGAATTTTCTTTATTTACTTCTTCCAAAGGCTTAAATGTATTAAAACTGCAAAACCAATAAATAACAAAAAACTTAACCGAAAGAACTGCGGCTGCTGTAAATCAGGAACAAAAACAAAGTTGCTGGAAAAGCTGAGCAGGTCTGGCAGCATCTGTGAAGGAAAAAACAGAGTTAACGTTTCAGGTCCGGTGACCCTTCCTCA